>NW_026526721.1:5332007-5749507 GCF_024362965.1 Panthera pardus | reverse complement strand
TAATGTGCCTCCCACATGTCTCTCATAGCCTCTCCTCCAATCAGATCCCAGATATGATGTCTGAGCTCAGGCTCTCCCCACCTCAGATGGGATCATCATCCCATTGGCCTTCTCTTCTCTCCCTTCCATCCGTCTGCCATCTGGTGCCCTCACTGTTCTCAGAAGCATTGATTGGATTGATTGGATCACATTCCTCTGCTCAGACACGTTTGTGGCCCCAGAAGGTATAATCTTGACTTTTAGCAAGAAGTCATGACATTGCATGATCAAGGTCACTCTGACCTTTCCAGTCTCAGCCCTGACTGGCTCCTACACAAATGTACCCACATATCCCATGCAGATACACACATCACACACACACACACACACACACACCACCCAGACACACACACACCACACCACCCGGATCCATACATCACACACATAGATAGACACACACACACAGACACATGTATCCCACATGTAGATACACACATCACACATCTATCACAGACACAAGCCCCCCACACACACATATACACATACACCACACAATGCAGACACGCACATCACAATACACATCACACACAGATACACACAACACACATCATACCATATAGACACACACACAGACATGCACCCCAGACCACACTGGCACACACAACTACATGCTATGTCTGACATGGGCCCTTGGAATGTGACCTCGTTTTTAGCTGGCCAAATCTTTTAAGTGGTAGCCATATAATTGGTAGGATGGGTGGGTGGGAAAGGAATACTGAGAGGGGCTTGTGTTGATAGGAAGTTTGGGAATTCAGTCTAAGAAAGCAGAAACTCTGCTACTCCTGTGGGGTCCACTGAGGGAGGAAATTATCACCTATGAGGGAGAGGAAGGAGCAGAAAGGGGTGGGGAGGGGGCTGGGCAGTCCTGTGCACAGGCCACCCATGTGGAACATGGCGGCCCATATTTCCTGTCTCCAAGGTCAGGAAGGTGACCGGCTTTCCATTCCTTGAATGCCAGCCCAGGGAGCATGAGGTGGTGACTTGGCCACCTGTGCTGGCTCTCATCACACCTGAGATTCTCACAGACAAGCAGGGCAACATCACCTTGCACCACCTGGTCTTGCTTTTTGGACAGTGGGCAAGACTTTCCCTCTCTTGCTCCTGCACACCACCTGGCTGTGTCCCTTTGCTACTCCATGGCTTCTGCCATCTTGCACCCCACTTTATGTCAATTCCCTCTTCTGTTGCTTGCTCAACACTGCTTTTTGTTTCTGAGAGGTATTTCCCCTGGGTGGGCTCCAGGGAAAGAGAGGTATGGGGCAGAGGGAAGGGCTGGACCTCTGTGATCTTCAGGGAGCCTCAGACCTGGGGTAGTACTTTAGCTGGCCCCCTGAGGCAAGGGGCCCAGGACTTCAAGACACCCTACACTGATCTATCATTGGGTGCGAACTGTCCCCAGGGAAGGACAGGACTTCCTGTGAGAGGGCACTCATCACATGGATGCTTCTGAGACCTTCAGCCACCAACAATCCCAGCAGCTGAGAAATGAATACCTCTGTCCTGATGGGGGTTCTGGGTGACCCATAAGTCATTCGCCACACCTTTATAATTAAGACCCTTTAAAATCCCCAATACAAGAATCTCTCAGAACCAGTAAGGAAAGGAGAGATTCTCTAGTCCAAGCACTTCATGTTATATGTCAGAAACAAGAAGCTCAAAGACAGGCAAAACATCTACCCAAGACTGTTGGTGACATAGCTCCTCCGTGGCTGAGCTAAGACGAACCCACTGCATCCACTTGTGGGCTTGTGGGTCTGGCACCCTTTCTTTGTGTAACAGTGAACATCCCACCCCCAGAATGGACACCTAAGTTGCTTCTGGTTGATGGGGGGTATGTTTGCATTGACCAACCATAAGCAGTAAACTTGCAAGTTCCTTGCTAAATCTCTGCACAGGGAGCTGCAGGAGAGACCACAGAGTGTCCCTTCATGAAGTGTCAACACAGGCCAGAAGTGTCTGCAGGATAAGCAAACAGAAGAAGACACTAGGATTTTGGACTCCCCCACCAACCTTCTCTGACAGTGATGCCCAATGGTGTGTGAAGTCCTGGAGGACAAGATCCCATGGCCTCATCATGGGCACCCTGCACCCAGTACCCAGCACATAGCTGGCACATGACCGATTCTGAACCAACAAGCTACTTCACAATGGATAACTTGCTCATCCAAACTGCTAACACAGGCTTTCCTTCTCTAAAATTCCCTAAGAAATTAGCATTATCCTCTCAATTCCTATCTATACCTAAACTTTTGAAAACACTCAAGATCTCAAATGAATGTCAGGATCCCTTTCTACTCCAATTTGCCAATATGTTGTCCTCCTGTTGGGGATATTATGATTTAGCATCTGAGGAGTTCTGAGTTTAGCAGGTGGGTCTAAAGGAAAATTTTTGGGGGTGTGTTCTGGGGAGCAGCACCCGGAAGGGAGGAGGGAAGAAGACCTGGGCAGAGGGAGATGATGTAATTGCAAAAGGCCCGGCCAGACTTACAAGGGACTCCAGAACTGGACTCCATGAGAGTCCTCCCAAGTCAACGCTAAGTCTGCACCCAGCACTGACCAGTCCTTGGCATCTGGCTGGTGAGGGAGGGGGTGGTGCCATGGACAGGACAGTTCCCTCCCCAACGAAGGCCAGTCTTGGAAAAGATCTCAGCTGTGAGCTATGGCTCTGGTCCTCAAGGGAGAATGGGGGGCACACACAGTGTCATCTGCATTCTGTAGTCGGTAAATCTATCTAGATATGGCAGATAGACACAGCATGGTACCCACAGCCATCAGACAGAAGACTGATATTCCCAGCCCATGTCAAGCGTTGTGGGGCAGCTTGTTCTGTAGATATCTGGGGCTGCCTCTGCTCTCAGCCCACCCTCAATCTTTCCCTCATTCACTTACATATTTTCTAAGGGTCTATGTGCAAGGTGAAGACTCCAGCACCTTTAAAAAATCCCTTCCTTGACATCCATCACTCTGTAGTCAATTTCTACCCCTCCCATCACATCCAAACTTCCTGCAATAGTAACTTGTGTTTCTTGACTTCGCTTCAATATGGACTTTTTCCTCAACCACAGTTAAGAGCCATAGGACAAAAAGAACAGGGGGGTGGGAAGTGTTTTTGCCCCAAACACAGAAGGTCACAGTAGAAACTTGGTGAAACCATAACAAGCTGTTCAAATCATCTATGGAGATTTTGAACCATTGATTAGGATCCAATTTCATGTTATCTTTCAAAAAAGGATACACTTTTCATTTAGATAGGAAGAGTGAGCCCAGCACAGCCCCAGGATTTGCGCCTCACAGATATTGTAGTCACACCATACCTGCATTTCAACTCATTGTCATCTGGCTTCTCAATCTCCACTGGACTGAAAGTCAAGTTCGCCAGTGGTGTGGGGGTTGCTGTCTCCAATGGATATTCTGTTTCCTCTCAGCTTAGAAACTGGTTTTCACTCTCTTCTTTCTCCTTCATTTGGAAGCTCTCCCTTGCCTATTGGAATAGGGCTCTGGTTCTCCTCATACTCCATTTAGCATTCTCTCTTTCGCTCTCTGATCCTTCTTTTCTGGTCACCTACTAAGGCATCACCTCTTCCCTTATCACTTCATTTTCTTCTCCAGGAGGCTCCCGTCCACTCCTATGGCTTGTAATGTTGTCTCTATGGTGTAGAGTCTCAGACTCCCATCTCCAGCCTGGACTTCTTAGCTCCAAACCCTGTGGGACACCACTGCCTCCTGGATCTAGACGTACACGGGGCCTCCAGTATGTCCAAATACAAACATTCCACTGCTAAAACTCCTTGCCATCCCTTTGCTCAGGGTTCTTACCTAAGGCATCGACTTGTGTTGCTTGTGTATCCGGACAAGGACCAGGCCCACAGGGAGCTGTACAGACGCACATGAGGGAAGAGCAGAGCCCTTGTGTAGCTGTGCCCAGGAATGGCTGAAGGACAGGCCTCACACTGTGACATTCACACACCCACACACGGACCCTCACCAGCTCATGCACTCTCTCATTTGCACTCAGTTCTGATGCTGTAGACATTGAAGATCAGTGCTTTTGCTGAAGCTTCTTGGAGGGACAGGAAGGATGCACGTCGCATCATCCATCTCCTCCTCCTTTCAGACCTTTCTGTTGGATGTTTTCCATCTTTGCCAAGCAGAGACATCTGGTCTTTTCTTGTCTCCTGTGTTTCTCCTCTGCCTGTCACTTCCTTCAGTGACAGTATGAGCTGAGCAAAGCCAAGGGCTGCTCCTCTTGAGTAAATGCATCAGTTTCCAGGGGCGGCTGTAACAGAGGCTCACAGAAGTGCCATCTCTCAGTCCTGGAGGCTGAAGTCTGAAATCAGAGTGCCTGCAAGGGTTGACTTCTGCTGAGGGCTATGGAGCGGCATCTTCTTCAAGCCTCTCCCTGAGCTTCTGGGGGGCTGCTGGCAGTCTTTGGCGTTCCTTGGCTTGTAGAAGCATCACCTGGACCTCTATCTTCATCTTCAAATGGCGTTCTGTCTGTGTACGTACATGTCTGTGTCCAGATATCCCGTCATATCGCACTGGGGCCATTCTACTCTGGTATGACCTCATTTTAACTAATTATATCTGCAATGACCTTATTTCCAAATAAGGTCAGGTTGCAAGGTCCTGGGTGTTAGGACTTCAATATAGGAACACGATTCAACCCATAACAAGTATGGAGGGGAAAAATTGATGGTAGATATTGTCCCTACAATTTTATGTATTTTCTTTTACCTCCTGTTCCAGTAAGTCTTAGACTCCCACCTGGCCCTTGATACAAGCAATGTCAGAAGGTTAGGATTTCTGGTGGTGGCCTAATGGTCCCTGGGCCAAAATGGGATTTCCAGCTTCTATAACGAAGCGAGTCCTGAAAACCTCTTCAAAGGGCAGAGCTCTCTGAGGCAGACAGAGATTGGTCCCTTAGTCCCTTGAAGTATGTCTGCTTTTTTGATGGAGCATGTGATGGCCTGGAGGTCAAAGGGCACCTGTGGCTGCTGCAGCTGGTACATTTTGTCAATTCTTCATTAACAGTAAAAAGCGATAGGAGTGCCTGGGGGGCTCAGTCAGTTAAGTGTCCGACTTCACCTCAGGTCATGATCTTACTGGTCAGAGTTCGAGCCCCGGGTCAGGCTCTGTGCTGAACTCAGAGCCTGGAGCCTGCTTCGGATTCTGTGTCTCTCTCTCTCTTTCTTGCTCTCTCTGCCCTTCCCCCACTGGCATGCAAACTCTCTCTCAAAAATAAACATCAAAAAAAATTTTAAATAGTAATAAGTGATATAATATTGATGCTAACATTTATTACAGTTCCCTATGTGCCAAGCTGGGTATTTTACATGTGTTATTTCATTTGTGTTAAATGAGGAAAGCAAGGCTCAGAGAGGTCAGGACGCTTGCCCGAGGTGCGCAGCTGGTAAATGCACTGGGCATCAGCTGAGCAGCGCCAGGAGGCGGTTTATGGAAAGACCAGGCTCAGCATGTGTGGGGAGGGGCTGCTCACAGACAAGTGACTAATGGACTCTGCCTTCATGCCCTGCACGCTTGCACACCTGCCCTCAAGGGCCCTCTCAGGTGTCCTGGACCTGCTCCTGAGGTAACACTGTTCCCACTTCCTCTCTCTGCCTCTACTACCCAAAGCAGTGGTTCTCAAAGAGGGTTGGGCTGGCTCACAATGTCAGTATCACCCAGGCCCTCGTCAGCAATGCAGAGGCCCGGGCCCCGCCCCAGACATGCTGAACCAGACACTCTGGGCCGGAAACCTGTGTTTTTGTCCAAGCCTTTCAGGTGATTCTGATGCACTAAGTCTGAGAAGCACTGAACTAAACCACCAGGTTTACAAACCCTCTACTGAGTATCGATTGAGAGGAATCAGGTTTTTGATTGGGACGAACTTCACCTTGAGGAGAGAAGGTCTGTTCTGCCCAGCGGCCACAAACACTCCCGGGGAGGGGCAGCCCCGAGCTTCGGGCCCCACACCCCAGCCAACCTCTTTCTGCTCTGTTGTCTCACTTCCTGTGTAGCTCCTGCTTCCCTAGTCATTCTTACAGCCTGCCTATTCTACAAACATTTTCACTTTCCATCTGCAATGGCATTTTAATTTTAGCAGTGAAATTAATTTTAATGAATGGAACCCCCCGAACGCCTTGTTATATGTGCGTTCATGTTCCCAGAGGAGTGTCAGGTAGGAATGCTTATGGTGAGTTGGTTAACATTTTGCAGTTAATCCAGAAACCCCAGGTTCTAAACATCTGACTCCCATGGATGCTGAACACATCCCTTTCAGCAATTATCTGGAGGGAGGGGAAAACAACTTAGACATGCATATTCTGTTTTGTCACATGAGGAATAGCTTCCCCAGCCTGTGAGCTGCGTCACCAGCTACAGTAGAGTGGGCATCCCCAGATCACCTGACCAGGTGTGGGTTGGCGGGCAGGACAAGGGTTGAATGTGGGGCGGGGGCCATGGCTCTGTTCTACCTCCCAGCAGAAGCTTCTCCTGCATCTCAGCCCACTCTGTAATTCACTGAGTGGGAAGGGAGCCGAGCTGGGGTCTCAGGCTGTGACGTTGCCTGTTCACTCTGCTGGGGAAGAGGGTCAAAGACCAGGCCTGCCCAACATTGGTGTTGGTGTTATTTTCAGTTTGAAACCCAGGTGCTGTCAACCTAATTGCACAATTTGATTGGATTACACGCTCTTCCCCTGGTGGGGGGGGCTTTGGTTTGAGTGAGACAAGGTCTTATATCTCCCCAAACCCCCAAACTGAATGTTGGGATCTGTGTGGGGCAGGACTGGAGCTGCCAGACCATGGTGAACTGATAGGCCAGAAGTTGGAGGAGGGGGGAGTAGTTTTAAGACAAGCAGGGTCACCCAGTGGTCAAGTACATTGACACACTCCTTCCCCCGCTTGGCCTTGGTTTCCTCATCCACACACTGTGGGTGATGACAATAATCCTGCCTCAGAGAGGTGTCTTGGGGAATGTATGGCTTCATTTTCATTAAGTGTTTAGAACAGTGCCTGGTAGAATAAGCCCTATGGGTAAAAAGAAAAGAGTACATCAAGGATGCTGATGTGATTTCGTATACATTTTTTACCCTAAAAACGTAGGATGGAAAACTCATTCTGATTAATGGAAATAATTGAGGAGGGCTTTGGAGATGACATTTGCATCAGTTTCCCGGGGCCACTGTGGCAAACACACTACAAGACTTTTCTGTCTCACAGTTCTGGAGGCCAGAAGGCTGAGAGGGGGGAATCTGCTCCCGGCGGCTGTCTTCGCCGTGTTTTTTTTCACATCCTCTCTCCTCTGAGTCCCTGTGTTCATGTGTTCCCTCCTACAAGGACAACGTTATGTTGGGTTAGGGTCACCTGATGGCCTCATTTACCTCAATTACCTCTGTAAAGACCCAATCTCCTAGTAAGGTTCATTCTGAGGTACTGGGGACTAGGACCTGTGCATGTCTCTGGGGGAGACCCCACAATTCAACCCATAACAACATGTAACCGTTATCCTGGTCTTCCTTTGACAAGTCTTCTCCAACATGGGCCATTTCCATCTGCGTCTATGCTCTGACCCCCTTTGGCCCACTGTCATTGGAATCCTGGATGCAATCAGCCGTTCCTCACTGGTTTTTACCAAAGCTGCACTTTCAGTTTGAGATCATTTCAGAGTGGTTTTGGCTTTCATTGTTTTAGTTTTTCTTGTCCTGCCAGATTGCTACAAGTGTTTGGCTTTCTGGATGAGGGGTTGGGCTGCTCAGATACACACAGCAGGCCAGGATCTGGCCCGTGTGAAGGATGTTACTGGGTTGGAGATCAAACTTGACTATTAATAACAATTATCACAGGTGACTGATCAGAGTCAATGTCATCTCCAGAATCGCTACTCCTCAGCATCTGCTTGCTTGAAATACAGATGTGGGGCTTTTAAAGAACCAAATATTCAGAATGTGTCTCCCCCACCGACTCCTTCCCCGGTTCTGAGGAACTCAAATCACTCTGTTGTTAGATCTAATGTGACTCCTTATTTTTCCCGTGATTTCTTGATAATGTGGTGATTCGAAGTACTGGGGAGTCAGGTGTAGTTATATTGGGGTTCCTGGGGTCCAGATAGGCTGGGGCGGTTCACAGATGCATGCTCTGTAGAGCAGCAAGGAGACAGAAATGGGGATGCCAACATTGCTGACTCACGGCCCCATGTTTCAGCTTTTAACCATACCCTATCTAGGTTGACCAAATTTGGAGACACCTGTCACTGCAATTTCAGTACGTGTGCTCTGATACAGGTCCTGTACCAGGGTTTCAAGGAATTTTACTTGATGCGCTTTTTATTATCCATTCACCCACATGGGGTTTTCAAACCCTTGATATTCTGCTGTTGAAGGAGTAGGTGCCAAGGACGCCCTGCAGCCAGGATCCAGATGTGCAGTGGGCAGGGTGGGTCCCTATGCCCTTTCTCTTTCCAGATGAGACTCACTGCAGCCTGAAGCTGAAGAAGGCAAAATATGGGGCCACTGGGAGGGGTTCCTGGGATCATATTTTTCCTATTTATGAGCTGTTTTTTAAAAAATTTTTAAGGTTTATTTATTTATTTTGAGAGAGAGAGAGAGAGACAGGGAGAGAGTATAAGCAGGGGAGGAGTAGAGAGAGAGAGAGAGAGAAGAGAGAGAGAGAATCCCAAGCAGGCTCTGCACTGTCAGCACAGAGGCCAACACAGGGCTTGAATTCACAAACTGTGAGATCATGACCCGAGCTGAAACCAAGAATCAAATGCTTAACCAACTGAGCCACCCAGACACCCTGCTACCTATGAGCTTCTGCAAGGGAGACATGGGTATGTCAGTGAGGTCTGCGGCCCTCTTAAATATATGCTTTTTAATGAGCAAAATAATTTTTAAAAATACCCTAGAATCTATGCAACCTTGTAATAGCTTCCTAGGGCTGCGGTCACAGAGTACCACAAGCTGGGTGGTTTAAACAACAGACCATGATCCTGCCACAGTTATGGAGCCCGAGATCAACATCCTGGGGGGCCTGCTCCCTCTGAGACTCGGGGGTGGGTAACTTCTTTGCGTCTTACCAGCTCCTGGTGGTGGTCGTGGCTCTTTGGCGTGGCTTGGTTTCTGGCCGTGTCACTCCAGTCTCTGCCTCTGTCATTACATGGAGTTCTCCCTGTGCCTCTGTGTCCAAATTTTGTTTTCTTTATAAGGACACCTGTCATTGGATTTAGGCCCCCCACCCCTCTCAATCCAGTCTGACTTCATCTTACCTTGATGACATCTGCAGAGACCCTATTTCCAAATAAGGTCACATTCACAGTTACGGGGGGGTTTTGTGACTTCAACATCTTTTTTTGGAAGTCACAATTCAAGCCAGGACACCTTCCATTATCCTCACACACACTCATCTGTCTGCTCAGCTTTCAGAAGCTTTTTCACAAGAATGTTAAGTTCTAGAATATACTGAAAATGATCTAACCTTGGGATTTTGAGGTAGGGTCTGCAGTGACCACATGTCTTTATTGATAAGGATAAGGAAATAAAATTTGCAACCCTCAGTTTGTTCCCTGTATTTAAAAGTCTCTTATGGGGGGGATGGGCTAAATGGGTGATGGGCATTAAGGCGGGCACTTTTGGGGATGAGCATTCGGTGTCATATGTAAGACATGAATCATTGGGTTCTACTCCTGAGCCAAAACTACACTGTATGTTAACTAACTTGAATTTAAATTAAAAAAAATTTTTTTAAAAGAAAAGAAAATTTGTAATAAAGTTTGGTTTTCAAGGATCAAGCTAGTCACCCAAAATATAGCTTCAAACTGATTTATCTTACTGTTGCCATCAGAAGTGGTAAACACCAACTTCCTCTGGTCCAGACCCACTCAGACCAATGGCCATGTTTCACAGCAGTGGTATGAAAGGGTTCCCTGTGCCTATGTGTGTGGTCAGGGAGGCTGGGCAGGACCAACACTGAAGTTCAACAGTCAAGCAAAAGGCACTGATATTTTGTTAAGGGCATTCTTTTTCTTTGGGAGTTGGGAAGTTTCATGCAGAAACAGAGGAATAACTTGGGTGGTGATTCACATCTACCACTTTTAGGAAATGACTGTCTGTTGTCCAGAATCACAGCCTAAGGCTGTCTGCATATCTTCTCTATGGTCTTGACATGGGAGTAATGAGGGTGATGGCCCCTCATGGTCCTCGCCATGTTAAGAAGGCCTCGGTGTGGATGTTAGCTTGGTAAGACGGCCAAGAAAATGTCCATCTCATCTTTAGAAGCACTAGCTTTGTGACCTTGGGCAAAGCAAGTGGATCCCCTCCAATTTTCTTCTCTTGTTGTGAAGGGGGGCTGACACATGAGAAGGACGCTCACATAAGAAAAGGCTCCCTTTTGCTGTGTGCCAAAAATAAATAGCAGGACCCTTAGAGCAAGTTATTGGGGTCTAATGTGAATGACATTATAGGCCCTCCTCACAATGACCCTTTGAGCACACTCATTAATGTTTTCAGGATGCCAGAGCACTATGGAGTAAATTGGAACTTAGGCATAAAAAATAAACTACAACTGAAAAAATTATATTCATCAGCAATTCTATGTGCACTTTTCTATGCCTAATTGGGACTTTCTGAATATGTGGGCCATAATGATTCCCCCATCCAAGTAATTCTCCCACAGTTAAAGTACCTAAAATGGCAAGTCCTGAAACCTGCTTTGTAGCCAGTGGTTGAGTTGAGAGGCTGCCTATTTATATGAATATGGCTTTTCACACATATAGTTACTGTCTTTGTAAGATAAAAGTCGTGTTCACCAAAACAACCATTGTTGGAGAATTGTCTCTCAACTGAAATTGAGGTTGGTCTGAATGAGGGGAAATGGCCTTTTCTGGGTCACTTTAAAACTTCTTAGAGACACAGCAGGGGAAAAAGAAAATAGCGCCATGAATCATGTACCTTAGGATCCTATGATCAAGCTAGTCATTTGCTACTTATTTTTTCTTTTTTCCTTGATAAAAAGCACCTGTGATAGTATTGACTAAGCTTGAGCTATAGGTTTATGTACAAGTTCAAAGCTTAACCTTTGGAAATTTGAACACATTCATTGGCTCACATTTACCATGGAATTGGCCTCTTGTGAAGTGTCAGTGGGTTGGGATGATGGCCAGGAACTGTGTAGTTTTCCTTTTGCAATATGCATGCTTCTGAACTGTCTCTGGGGTCCTCCAGGCAGCAGACTCCTGAATACAGCCTGCACTTCTCACTTCTGCGTCACTCCCCTCCATTCTTAGAACAGTCTCACTCTGGTACTCAAGACTTGGGGCTGTTCTTCAGCCGACACCACTCTCCAGCTTCATTTATGTCTCTCTTCTCCTCCCCACAAAGCAGGGCACACCTCCTCCTCACCTTCCTCCTCCTCCCTCTTTCACTTCTGGGCACTGGATCCTCTGAGGATGGAGTGAGAAGGTTAACAGAAAAAGGCAAATGTTTCCTGGATTGACTGGGCAAAGCTGCAGTCCACTCGCTGATGACATTTCATGCTCTTCTTAAGCTGGGAATCCAAACGCTAGGGCCCTCATGGAGTGGGCATTCAGGTGGTTCTTTGGAGAACCTAGGGATATCTCTATCTCTTCAGCCCCTGCAAAGGAAGTCTCACCCTCAGACTCTGCTCAAGTGAAAGACTCCTTTTGACTGGGTCTCCACAAGTCAGCAGAACGTCGAGCTAGCCACTCAACATTCAAGGAACTCCTGGATTCTTGCAACATCAAATGACAGAGGTCCAGCCTGCTCCAGATGTCCATCTTGAGTAATCCTCCATGGTCATCATGGAGGAAAGGTGCTGCCCTGCTTGGGTTGGGGAGAGGAAGGGGAGGTGACACAGTAGCTGTGTTCATGATGGAGCCCATGGTCTCCTCTCCCCACCCTGAGGAAAGCCTGTGGGGGAGCAGTGGGTAGAGTTGCTATGGTGAAGTCAGTAGGCTCCTCAGGAAAGGGAGGGAAGCTTCCAGGTGAATCTCCTGACTGGTTGCAGAGGGTCATCCTCAAGTGAACTACACGGTGTCTATGTCCATCATCAGCCTTGAATGGAAACACACTATCTACTTAAATTGTCTTCTCACAGAAATCCCATAAGGCTATTAGGGCTGATGCCCTCAAGGTAAATATGAGGAAACATACCACACATTTTGTTTTCTTGTACACTCTCCATCTGTCCTCATACTGAGACAGAGATAATTGCCTCTTGATTAGGCTGACCTTCATGGTCTTTCCTCCTGGACACTTAATTCAGCACTAAGTTTAATCTGTTTTTATCCTCTTTTAGCTGTCAAGCGTATTTGTCTTGTTTCCTTCACAAGATGATGAAATATTGGAAGTTGAGGATCATATCTTCTAAGACTTATATTCTCCTTTTAATTGATTAGAAAATGCTGAAAATTTAGTGGGTAGTATAAAAATATTTCTTAATTGACTGGAGAAAGCAGCCCATACTAGTTTTAGAAGCTTGGATTAATTAGGTAATTCCTTTAGCCCTTTTTTATCGACAACTCTAATGTGCTTGAAAAGATCTGGTTGATGGAACCCTCCAACTCCTTCATTTCATTCTATGGGCAAATGAATGACCTTTGGCAGGTTGAACCAAGGGCAGACCCTATTGGTAGGGGAGATTCTCACAGGGGAGATTCCCTGGCCCATATATTCTGAGATCTGGAACCTGCAAGTGGTAGCTGGGGTCTTTTGTTTGCAACCCCCTTAATCTCTCTGGAAAAGGATCTCTCATCAGTGCCTTATAGAGATATCCAAGGGAATGGCTGAGAACAAAACCATACTATGGAAAATGTATACGTAATTTAACAAGCAGGAAATGTAAGCTATGGCATGTGGATAAAACCCTATGCAGTCACAAGAACAGTCTGGTTCTGGTACTGAGCACAAACATGTTCTCCCCAAAGCACTAGCGGAACCTGAGTAACTCCGTCACTGCTCCCTTCTCCACTCATCTGGTTCTATGGTGACCCACCTGCTTCTCTTTCTGACCTTTCACTGAACTACATTGGATGAGTAGCTACTTGTGTTCTGGCTGATATAAAAATGGCAGCAAAGTCTTCATCTAGCTAGGAATTATGACTTAAGATATTAACTTAAAAATACAGAATTTTCATGAATTACACCCCCACCACCATTTGTGCTAAGGCAGAGGTGCCTTGAAGAAACTGGACGAGGCAGAATCCACCCCCCCTCCCCTGCCCCGTGCAGGTTCCTTATAACTGGCTGCCGTTCTAGACAACTCCTTCCCAGGAATGGCTCTTGTTTCCTCCTCATCATTTCAGTGGCTGGGTTCTATAATCCACTCTGGTTTGGGGGCAGACAAAGGCGAAAGCTAGAATCAGCCAGACGTGGATTCCCATCTCTATGATTGCTTATTAGCAGTGTGTCAACTCATCTTTGGCCAACTCATCTGACCTCACAATGCTTTCACATGATTTCTGCCACTGATCCCTTTGCATATGGGTTCTGAATTAGAGGGCATACGGGTCCTGAATTAGCAAATGTCTCAACCTGCACAGCCCAAGAGTAGGGGAGGGGACCAAGATCGCTCTTGTTTAAGTTTTGTGCCCTCTGATGGTGACTCACATTTGCACAACAAACCAAAAAGGTTGTGCTGCTCTATCTGATGCACACGTAAGGCATCTACTGATGCCCATGATAGGAAACCCTGACATTTGTACACCCAATATTTTCACATGTACCATTAATTGGATTCTTTTTTATTACTAATGAGTTTTTCTAATTGTATTTCATAACGATTCCACAAAAACATTCTTATGGACATTTATGAACTTATACTTACTCCTCACTAGAGTTTGAAGGAAGGGGGGATGAGGTATCCCAGTGACCTCTCATTGTACTCACGATGCCATGAGCCCTGCCTTTGTGGTGAGTCTGGTGTGAAGAATGACGGGGGCACCTTGAATGACGAGGGCAAAGAGTGCCGAGAAGTTAGAAGGGGAAACTGAAGGCATGACAGCCTTTGGGAGAGCTTCATCCATCTAAGACCCAAAGTAAAAAGGGAAAAAAAGAGGGGCACCTGGGTGGCTCAGTCAGTTGAGCGTCTGACTTCAGCTCAGGTCATGATCTCACAGTCCATGAGTTCGAGCCCCGCATCGGGCTCTGTGCTGACAGCTCAGAGCCTGGAGCCTGTTTCAGATTCTGTGTCTCCCTCTCTCTGACCCTCCCCCATTCATGCTCTGTCTTTCTCTGTCTCAAAAATAAATAAAAATTTAAAAAAAAAAGGGAAAAAGAAAGTAAGAACATTTAAAAACTCCTCATTAAACTGGAGGCATTTAAACAAAGCAAGTTTCAGTCTTTCACAAATTGCCCATTTGGGTCTCAACCTAAGACCATCCTTTGGAAACATCAACTTGAACAGTTACTTGAAAATCATGAAACATCAGCAGGGAAACTTTAATTAAAAATAGCTGTTGCTTACTACTCTGAGAGAATTTTCCTCTTATGGGATGGTCTTTAAACTGCTTACCGCATCAACTTTGCTTTCATTCTAACAATAAGACTTTAAAACCCCCAGAAAAACAATAGCAACACGACAGCCTTGACTGATGCAGGGGGCTGTGTTTGTGAATAGTCTCTTCTGCAAAGGAGAGCTGGTCACCCCATGAGGCTGTGCATCTCTGCCAAGTGAGGGGTGGGTGGCATCTCCATAGTGCATCAGCCCTGCTCCCCTGGAACCTTTGTCTGATCATACATTCCTCCCTCGATAAAATTGTTGTGAATATCTTTTCTATCAGCCGTGGGCTCTTTGCGAAATAGGCACTGTTTTTCCTCATTTTCCTCGTTGATGAAGTTGTCAATTCTCTTCAAGGTTGAAGAGAACCCTATGAGTTCATAAATAGACCTAAGCTTAGTTGGCTAATTTCTATCGTCCAAATCCTGAAAATTCTCCTTCAGCAAATAACACCCTACTGTCTTCAAAGAGCCTATAGGGCAGCTTGTTTTACTTGAGTTAACCCTTGCTTTGCCACGGATCTTATTGCACAGCTCCCCTTCTGCGAAGGGTCCCGGCCGGCAGCTCCAATGCAATCCCTGCTCCTGTGTGGTGGCCGGGAGGTGAGCTGTGGAGTCTCAACTCCTGGCTCTGCCACAGGTCAGCCGAAGTTGCTGCAGCTCCCCGTAACTGTGTCAGGTACGTACCTCCGTACCTCCACAAAATGAAGATTCCTGCCTCATGGGGTTATCAGGAGGATCACATGGAGTAACACCTAGGAAGCGCTTGGTGCCCAGCACACGCGAAGGACTCAACCTGAAATAGCTATTTTATGGTTATTTTTAGTCCACAAGCCTTTACTGAGACCCTACGATGCACCAGGCACTGGTCTAGACCTCTTGGGATGCCAAGAGGAAATGATGAGTCCCTTGATGTTAGAAGCATACAGTACGAAAGCAGCAAGACAAATACATTGACCATGAGAGTTTGGGGGTGATCCTGACTTCGATGGAGGTTCCCCAGGGTATTTGGGAGCATCTGCCCGGGTGTGGGCTCAGGGGGTGACACCTGCAGGGGATTCTGACGGCTGGGTCAGAGTTGGACATAGCAAAGCATTCCCATGGACAGGAGGAGCTTGAGCAAAGGCCCTGAGGCATGGAGAGGTCTGGAGTCACTGGCTCAGGGTGGGGAGTGGGCAGGTCAGATCAGAGGGACCTCAGGGAGCATGCCCAGGGGGCAATGAAAAGCCACCAAAAAATGTAAGAGGAGAAGCTATTTGATGATATTTCTATCTCAGGATGATGGGTTTTCCAGGAATGTGGGGGAGGGACTGGATCCCAGTGGCTGCTTGGGAGCAACACCCCACGGAGAGAATGAGCACCTCCTGGGTGTGTAGAGAAGGGGCTCCCACAGGGGCAGCTGGGCGCACAGGAGGAGACACAGTGACAGCAGGTTGAGCCCGGAGGGGACAGCACTGGCAGCTACTGAAGGCGGGAGCCGAGGTGACTGGAGGAGAGAAGGGGAGCGCAGGGACACTGGGACTGGCAGGCGGCACGGAGTGAGGGCCACTCCACCTGTGGTGGGGGCTGGGAGCAAGAACAACTCTGACGGGCATGAGGTGTGTGGCTGCCTGACATCCCACCTTCTGTTCTTTATGGTCTCTGGCCGTGGGCAAGCCGCTGTTTGCAAGCCTCAGTTTTCTCACCCCGAAATGGGACTAGTAACACCTTCCTCTGGAGCCGTGTGCACATCAAACAAGGGGACAAGTGCGCCGAGCCGGGAGCCCGAGCCTTGGTCCGGAGGTCCAGACCGAACATATGGCAGGTGTCGTCAGAAGAGTCTGAGGCCACGCAATTAAGGAGGGGTCTGATTCGAAGTCTTACCAGGTGCAGTTCTGGTTCCTACGAAGATGGGTGCTGGGCCTCGCACCCAGGAAAAGGATTCGAATGGATCCCAAGGGTGTTCTTATCCTGTCCAAGTCGCAGAACTAGTTGCTATGAAAGTCACCCAGATAAAGCTCAGTGTCTGGGCTCAGGGAGCTGGGAGCCGGGAGTGGGGGGCGGAGCCCAGAGCGGGATCAGAGAAGTCTGGTGGTGACACTCAGCCTCACTGCAGCTTTCTTACTTCACCACCGCAGGCAGGTTTCTCACCTTCCCCCAGTCGTGTTTGCTCACCTGGAAAATGGGGATGATAACGCTTGCTTTGTGGGAGGATTAGGGGAGACATATGGCTAGAGATCGCAGGCAGGGGCTTATGATCATCAGGGGAAATGCAAGGTAACCACAAGTAGATCCGCAGCACAGAATCAGGAGCACTGTCAGGGAAGGATGAGGTGTTTTGGAGGTTTCCAGGAGAAGGGTCCCATTTTCAGCTGAGATAATCAGGGGAACCTTCTCCGGAGGAAGGATATGGCACTTCCTCCAGTCTTGGGGGGAAGGGCAGCGATTGTGTGGTGGTTTCACCACCTGGTCGTGACCAAGCAGCAACTACCTTTCCCAGGATCCAGCTCTGTGCATAGGGCGGAGTTAGTGTGGGCCACAGGGCCTTTGCACAGGTTTTGAAGGTGCAGGTAAAGCTGCAGCCATTATCCTTCAGCCCTTGGGAGGTCAGTACACGGAGTCCAGGCACGATCATTGCTTGTACACATTGTCCTCATCTGTTGACTCAGCTGTGGTGGCTTCCATGGAACGGATGGGGGAGGGCGTGACTCCATGACCAAGAAGGCCAGCTTCCCCTGAAGGGCACCCTGCCACCTGCTCCTGAAGTTCAAGGTGCGGATTGGGACACAGCCTATGCTGTGTGTGCCCTGCCACCTGGCAAAACACTGGTAGCAGGTTTCAGTTCTCTGCCAGCCTGCAGGATATTCAAACAAGCCAGCCACATCCTCCTGATCCTGCAAAGCCTCCTCCCAAAGCCCTGGCTGTGCACCCTGAGTGTGGCCCTCGTGTGGCCCTGCACAGAGCGTGGTGTGAGGGTATGTGACCAACAAGCTGCTGTGGGCCACATCTGTCCAGTGTCAGGTGCTGTGTGTTTGACCATCCCCTAACCACACGGCCTTAGTCCCTCCCTCACCAGTGGGGCCATGCTCAAAACAGATCCTCATGGGTGCCCATCTGTGCTCATGGATTATGGTTCCCGCTTGCGGCTTCCCTTGTCCTTGTTGTCTCCCATCAGGTACCCATCCTTCCTGCCTCCACTGTCTTCTTTGTGGACCTTAAGCACCAGCATCAGACACAAACCCCAGAGCTTTGCAGGGACCAGTTTCCAGAACCGCACGAGTCAGTGCATGGGTCCTATAACTGACTTTCTCCCTGGAGGCCCCTTTCTGCACGTAGTGGAAACAAAATCTCCCTAATTCACAGTAAACACAGTGAATGTTCAGGTTCCTCTCCTGCTCCGCTGCTTTTCCGGGGGTGGGGGAAGATTCATTCTAGGGACTAAGATGATGGCATCACTGGGCACTGCAGACACTGGCCTCTGCAACATGTATGTTCCATGGTGCTGCTTGGTTCTGGCCGCCCCCCGCCCCTCCCCTCAAGACTGTGACCCCTCCTCTGACACTGCCTGCTACTGAATTTGATTCTGCTCCAGTCTATCAGGGGTGGGGGCTCTGTGAGCCTACTTGTGCCCTTGGCCTCAGCATTCCATGCAGATGTGCACAAGGGCCCCCACGTCTCCTCAACTCCCTGGTCCCCATCATATCAGAGGCTTCCTTGCCTCATCCCCTTGGGGCCAGTCCTGAGGTGGGTTCATGGCTCCTTCCCAGAGACCTTGTACACATCTAATTATTTGCACTTCACTGGCTCTCTTCTGGTTTAAAGAGAGTGTTTTTCCCTCTTAGGAGAAGAAAGTATTTTTTAAATTGTTTCATTTTTTTCCTTGGGCATAGCTTGGAAAAACCCTCAGATATTAAGAACTTGACATCTTTCTTTTTTCTTTCCAGCTGATCTGATGACTTTGCTTTGGAGCAATGGCAGCCTCTGGTCCCGACTGGAGAAGGCCATGGGGCCAGTGGGGGATGGGGGCCTGTGGGGGATGGGGCCCGTGGGGGATGGGGCCAGTGGGAGATGGGGGCACCCAGCCCTTCAAAATCCCAAATGGAGGACAAGAGAGGTCCAGAGCCTTAGTGTTCCCCCAAATTCATATGTTGATCCCTAACTCCCACCATAATGATATTTGGAGATGGGGTTTTGGGAGGTAATTAGGTTTAGAGGAAGTCATGAATGTGGATTCCATGGTGGGATTAGCACCGTTATAAGAAGAGAAACCAGAGGTCCCCTAGCTCCTCGCCTACGTGCACTCACTGAGGAAGGGCCATGCGAGGACACAGCCAGAAGGCAGCCAGACTCAAGCCAGGAAGAGAGGCCTCATCAGGAATCCAGTCTGTGGGCACCTTGGTCTGGGACTTCCAGCCTCCAGCACTGTGAGAAACAATGTCTAAGCTACCTGTGGCATTTTATGGCAACCCAAACAGACCAAGACACCGGTGGGGGCCGTGGGTGGGAGAGGATTCATAGGGAGAGTCCATGGACAGGTGCCCCTCTCCTGGCGGTCAGGAAGGCTGGCCCTTGGGAAGGTCATTGGATGCCATGCTCAAAGGCTATTTAGTGACCTTCATGAGAGCATTTTTGGGAGAATTCCAGAAAGAAAACAAGATTGTAAAGGGTAAGGAAGTGAGCAAGGATTGGGAATGTGGGAATGTTGAGTGTCAGCCACTTCTATGAGATCCTAGTAAATAAAAGTGGAGACAGATGACAGAAGCTTTAGGGCCTGCAGGGGACATTCAGGTCCCAGCAGGAGGACAGAAGCCTGTGTTTAGGACAAGGGACACTTGGGTATTTTGGTATACAGAGGAGAAAGAGACAAATAGAGGGAGAGATCTGTACACTTGGAAAGGAGAAAACTATTTTGGAATATTGGCTACAGTTTTTGCTAACTTGGTGATCTTGGACAAGATACTAAATATCTCTGAGCTTCACTTTCCTCATTGTGTAACTTCTAGGAATGGCAAGTTATGTCACAGGCTTGCTCTGAAAAGTTTTACCATTAGTTTAAAATGACTTTGCATAATACACAGGTACTTTTTATATGTAGGCATACATAAATGGTGCTTACCGGTTGTCAGACCCTACTCTCCACATTTAATGTATATGAACTCACTGGGTTGTATGTACTAAATGTCTTTCAGCTTCATTGTCAAAGCAACACTGTGAGGCAATTACTTTTATTATCTCCATATGATGAATGAGGCACAGAGAGGTTAATGGCTCACCCAAGAACACAGAGCTAATGGTTGGGAGAGACACTGGCTCCCTAATCTATGCTCCTAATCATCATGCAACATTATCTCATGCCAAATGAGTTTTCTGGGTAAAAATTGATTCCATGGCTGATTGGTAGGCTGAACAGAGAAAGAGAAAGAATGATTACTGGAAAACAATAGCAAAGAAAGAACAAAAGGATGGGATCAATAGCTCAAGTGGAAAGGCTGACCTTTGAAGAATGAAGGGCAAAAAAAAAAAAAAAAGACAAAGCCACAAGGAGATAGTAACATTGTTTGAGCACCTGTATCCAGCCGTTCCTGAAGCTGGTCAGATCTATCTCCCAACAAAATCTTGTTCTTGCTTAAATCAGGATAGGTTGCATGTTCACTTATTTGCACCTGAGGGATGATAACGGGTATGTTTGTGGAATTTGGAGTCTGGAGGTGGAGAAGAGAGGTGGGGTGGGCTGTCTTTGCATGGTAGCAACCCATCCCTGTCTAGCTGTCTCCACTGGTCTCCTAGGCTGTCATAACAAGTTATGCCAACTGGGTGGCTTACATCAACAGAAATTGATCTTCTCAAAGCTCTGGAGGCCAGAAGTCTGAAATCAAGGTGTTGGTAAGGCCATGTTCCCTGTGAAGGCTCTGGTGGAGAATCTACTGTTTGTTTTTGATGATGTTGGTGATACCTTTGGTGTTCTTTGGTTTATGGATGCATCATCCCAATCTCTGTCTCCAGCAACACGTGGTTGTTTCCCTGTGTAACAATGTCTAAGAACAGCAGTCACGTTGGAGTAGGGCCCATCCTAATGGATTAGACTTCTTAATTGGAGTCTATTTTGAAATAAAGTCACATTTAGGTATCAGAGTTAGGACTTCAACATATTTTGGGGGAGGACATGCTCTGCCCACTGTCCCCTTACACATGGCCATGCATGGCATATGATTATCTTGATATTGTCTCCTCTTTTCCTTCTATCTTTCCACAAGCATTCAGGCAAACTCTGTCTCTCAGATCTCAAGGGAAAAGATGATAATGTCTAGAACAAAGGCCAAATTCTTGACTTGGAGTTCCAAAACTGGCTCTTGAAAGTCACTGTAAAAGATAACACTCTAAAAACCAAGGGATTTTTGATTTGTGAGAGCTGGGTTGTGTTGAAAGACAAAAGGATTTGTGAGTTTTGTTAAGGAAGCTTGGAGGGTGGACTACAGAGAGTATAAAATAAGCTGGATTTCTGGAGAAGACACAGAATACAATGCAAAGGCAGCTTTTCAACTACTTGCAAAGGGAAATAAGGATTGAACAAGCAAGGGGCTCAGGAGGCAATAAGGTTACAACAGATCTGTTCGTAGGTGTCTGAGAACATCTCCGTCCACATTCTGACTCTTCCCAGAGGCAATTTTAAATTCTAACGAGGCAAGAATTGTGCACACAGGTTTGAGGAGCCCAATAAGCATAGTCTGGAAACACTGCAAGCCTCCTAGGATGACCTGAGAAGACCCTTATGCAGATGACCTAAGGTTGAGGGAGGCATTTAACCAGACAGATCCCAAGGCAATCTCAAGGTCCCACACATTCCAGGGAGGAGCAGGCCCCCAGCTGGACCAGAGCGCCTGTTAAGTCAGAACAGGGCAAACACAGTGGCCGTGGCAGGGACCACGGGGCTCAGCACTGTCTGCATAGAATACTGAAGGCCCTGAGTGGCAGCTTCACCGAGACTCAGGTTGCAGCAGAGGTGGAGGCCAACCCTCACCCCAGCCAGCCTGTCTTGAACTGGGTGTGTGTGTTCCTCAGGACACAACTGCTCCCAGAACTTAGGTCGCCACGAAGACACAAAGAAGGGGCAGGAAGGAATCCTTCATTTGGATAAGTACTTACCCTCAACAGGCCGAGTCACAAATTGGAAGTGGTCAATTTCCTTGGATGGAGTTTTAATTTTTAATCACCAATTCAAGTGGAGGCTTCATGCAGTTCTGGAGAACCAGGATGGTTACACCTGTAGACGTCTGGCTTCTTAGTGTGTGTAAAGTTACTTACGCTGCGTAAGTTAGTGGCTGAGGACAACGCACGGTCACGGCCTCACAGTTTCTTGAATGAGGCTTTGGGGCATGAAGCATCTAGGTTCTCTGCTTTGGGGTCTCACCAAGCTGCAGTGAAGGGGTTGAGAGGGCCACGGGGACTGAAGTCTCTTGAGAACGCTCTTCGGGAGAAGAAAGTATTTCCAAGCTTGCTCGGGTTATTGGTGGAACACATTTCCTCGTAAGTGCAAGACTGAGGGCTGGCTGTTGGCCAGAGGCTGCCCCCCTTGCGGGGGGTCCCCACAGTCTTCTGCTATGCTATCTTGCCCAGGGACAGTTCACAGCATGACTCCTCTTGAAGGCCAGGAGGAATGTGAAAGCAAGGTGGCTAGCCAGGTGAAGTCTTATGTGATGTAGTCACAGGAGTGACAGTCACCTTTGCCACATTCTGTGGAAAGAACGTCACAGGGGATGCCCACACTCAGAGGGAGGGGATTGCACAAAGGCATAAATAGAAGGCAGGGGTCATGGGGGATCACCTAAGGGTCTCTCTGCTATCGTATGTAAATCTTCCAACTTGCTGTATCCGCTTTGTTGGCTGTATATAGCTTTCATTCCAGCATATGAGTTCAACGGTTCTCAGTGAAGTCTTGCCAATTTCATGAAGTTCTATTAAACTTCATAACTTAAGGTTATAGTTGTTAGAGAACCTCTCTGTGGAGCTTTACAAAGAAGCTGTGTAAATGCTGTCCCACTGTTGAAGGATGGGAAAACTCGGGTGAACAGGACTCTAGAGGTTGTGCAGGAAGGAACGGCTTCCAGGTGGGTGTGAGCTGTTGCCGTTTCAGACATCACCAGGGTCCAAATGGATGCTTTTCTGAGGTTATTCAAGTGTTACTCAATGTAATTCGGCTATTAAAAAAAGCTGAAACATTTGAGAAACAAGAACTTGCTTTTATTACTTTTATTATGTCTAATAAATAAGAAATACATGAGGACATGTAGCTACATGACATTAATGACTATTTAAAAAATTTAAACATGCTTCTTGTAGAGTGATGGAACTTTGTTTTGAAGTTGAATCCATACATGCTGTCATTTATAGATATTTGGTAGACACCCTTTAAGAAGTGGCTTTAATTAGCCCCTCTTTGTCTCCCTCCCCTTCCTTTTGGCAGTCTCTCCTTTCTTCTTTAATATATGTTAATATAATAGCTTTACGAAACAAACTGGCTCAAACAACAGAAGACATGATATAAAATTGAAAAGTCACTGCATAATTAAACATGTAAACATGATTAGACACAATTACATGTGCGCTCTTGGGCTAGGAATTGATTTCAGAACCATGGACATTCACCTAATCAAAAGCTCCTGGCAGAAGTGTTTGCCTTATGCTGATCTAAACAACTATAACAAAGTGACCCTTCTCAGCCTAAATGTTGAAACAGTGTTTGGAAGTGAGAGGGATGCTTGTTGGGACATTCTCCGTTGACAGGTATGACTCAGCACGCATGGTCTTAAATGGGTCAAAGGAATAGCTAACCACAATTGTTAACACTTATTAATAACTTATACATACCAGACACTGTTCCAAGCTTTTTAGATGCATGAACTTGTTTCATACTCATAACATCCCTGAAAGAAGTTAGGGTTATTTCCCATGCTTTACATATAATGAAATTGAGACACGGAAAGTAACTGCCCAGAGATTACAAGCTTATCCATGGTAGAGCCCAGAATCGAATCCAGTAGTCTGACTATAGATCTTATACTCGATTTTTAAAATATAATTTATCGTCAAATTGGTTTCCATACAACACCCAGTGCTCATCCCAACAGGTGCCCTCCCCCTCAATGCCCATCACCCTCTTTCCCCTCTCTCCCACCCCCCATCAACCCTCAGTTTGTTCTCAGTTTTTAAGAGTCTTTTATGGTTCGGCTCCCTCCCTGTCTAACCTTTTTTTTTCCTTCCCCTACCCCATGGACTTCTGTTAAGTTTCTCAAGATCCACATAGGAGTGAAAACATATGGTATCTGTCTTTCTCTGTATGACTCATTTCACTTAGCATAACACTCTCCCGTTCCATCCACATTGCTGCAAAAGGCCAGATTTCATTCTTTCTCATTGTCATGTAGTATTCCATTGTGTATATAAACTACAATTTCTTTATCCATTCATCAGTTGATGGATATTTAGGCTCTTTCCATACTTTGGCTATTGTTGAAAGTGCTGCTGTAAACATTGGGGTACAAGTGCCCCTATGCATCAGCCTTCCTGTATCCCTTGGGTACATTCCTAGCAGTGCTATTGCTGGGTCATCGGGTAGATCTAATTTTAATTTTCTGAGGAACCTCCACACTGTTTTCCAGAGCGGCTGCACCAGTTTGCATTCCCACCAACAGTGCAAGAGGGTTCCCGTTTGTCCACATCCTCTCCAGCATCTATAGTCTCCTGATTTGTTCATTTTGGCCACTCTGGCATGAGGTGGTATCTCAGTGTGGTTTTGATTTGTCTTAATCACTACGTTTTAACTTTCCAGCAGTGTTAGTGCATATACACAGGTCAGCACAAAAGTCTTTGAAATGACCTAAAGAAAAGTAAGACCTCTTTGAGCTGTTCATTAAGTCTCAATATTAATTTCTTGATGAAAAATCCTGGTGTGGTATGTGTTCAGGGTTCAGTGGTTTCCATCTGTATAATGGGGCAGGTTCTAATGAAACCCGTTCTCCTGTATTTATTATTTTTGGTCCAAAGATTAGGTCATATTTGTGTGAAATGGTGGGTTTTTTTGGCCCTCTTTTAAAATATTGTGCTCAACTCAACAACCTCTTGCCCCATGTGTTAGCAACACTGGGTCCATCTTAGCAGGGAGGTGGGAGGATGCATCAGCCACAATGTGGGGCATCACAGAATAAGCCTTAAAAGAAAACCAGACTCAGATTTCTGGAAACGGTGTTAAAGGTTCCACATGTATTGCAAGACCTATAAATATCTCATCTTCTATCTTTGAAAACCTTTACTGGTAGTCCAAATGTTAATCCTCATTCGGTTATAAGCCTGGAAAGGATTTTGTCATCAAAGTTAAAAGATAAAAGTTAAAATTGGGTGCCTCCTAGCTGAGTCCAACCCTGCTGAAGACACCAATGACTTCTCCTCCTTGACTTCAAAGCCCAACCGATTTACCTATTCCCCCAGCCTGTCAATACAGCTGAAAATATCCTTTGCAGAGTCCCTGCTTTAACAGCGTCCTGCTAGTTCTTCATCTGTGAGAAGGCCTGGGTGGGAAAACTCTTTCTCTTTTAAAAATTTTATTTGTTGGGGGGCAAGGGCAGAGGGGAGAGGGAGAGGGAGAGGGAGAGGGAGAGGGAGAGAGAGAGAGAGAGAGAGAGAGAGAGAGAGAGAGAATCTTAAGTAGGCTCCACACTCAGCGTGGAGCCCAAGCCCATGACTGTGAGATCATGACCTGAGCTGAAGTTGGACACTTAACCTACTGAGCCACCCAGCTGCCCCCAAGAGGTATTAACACTTGTAATGCTATCTATTCATTTATTCATTTATTGCTCAATATTTATTGAGCATATAATATATACTAGACACTAGAACAGGTACAAGGGTAGGATGAAGTGGGACCTTACATGAGGTAAGCCTCCCTAGAAATAGAACTTGAGATGTGAGTTTATGTTCAAATGATCTGTTAAAATGCTACCAAAAGAAAGCAGAAAAGGAGTGGGGAGGAAAGTTGGAAAAGAGAAGAAGCAAGGGTGTGATATTGGGCAAAGTCCCAGCTTTAGGCTGGTCTGCATGGAGTTCTGGAGGATGAATTGCAGTTTGGATTTTGCTTCATGTTGAGGCAAGGGAACTGGGTTTCCTTATTCCTGTCTCGTCAGTTACTGGTTAAGCTCTCTCCCGGGATGCCAATTCCTAGACAAATTGGCTCTCTGTTCTTGTAGGAAAGACAACCCCAGGAGCTCAAGAGCTGTGCAATGAAGGAGGTGGTGCCTCTAGGAAAGAGGTCCACAGAAGCTGGAGTGTGGGCACCTGGAAAGATTAAGACGATATTTGAGGGGTCTGGGTGGGGAACCAACAGGTCCGTTCAGTCCATCCCATGTTCTGCCTAGATCTACTTTCTTCTCACATTATATTCCGTCCAACATGTCATGGCTACTTCCAGATTGTGGTTGGATTCAATTTCTGTGGAAAACCCTACAAGAGGAGAGTTCATTATCTGCTGTTCATTATCTCTTTCATCTGTCATCCATTCTAGATAAACTTCACCATCAGGGATCACTTCTACTGTCCCGGGTAGTTTGCTTAGAGAAGTTGCCAAGACCCTCATCCCAGAGAGGAAGGACCCCCTGGGTGGCTGTATCTATTTAAGACTATGGTTGCTGTAACTGCTCATGCATGGTTAAAAGTGGGCATGGGAGCACCAGGAGATACCCCAGTGAGTCAACTGCTTGGTGAACATTGGTGAGTGTCTGCACTCATGACATGGAAATCCTACTTCCTCATGATGATCCAGATCAAATACTCCTTCCAGGATGGTAACACCTTTATTTGCCTGCTGATGCGCTGTTAAACAGAACCCAAAATGACTAGGCAGTAGCTGTAGCTTTAAGTTTAATGTGAGTTTTACCGTGTCTCCTGCTGGAAACAGCTCTGCTCTGGTAAGTGGGTCCCTACACCCATGGAACCTAAAGTTGTGGGGAGTAAATCATACATTTCCTTGTGAGTTATTGAGAGTCATGATCAGTAAGGTTACTCCTGCTTCCCAACTTTGGTCTCTGGATCCATGTATTCTACCACTGGGGACTTAGCACCATATGATGGATGTTGGTTTACGATATGTGCTGCATCCCATATCATAGCACCCCAACCTCATGGAGCGTTGTGTCCATTGTAGCATCTTGGCTACATCTTCAAGATACTATTATCATACTCTATTGTTACTTATAGATATAGTAGGACAGTAGACCCATCATCATGTGCCCAATGTCACACTTTCTTTTCCATAAGTGGTCTCTTTGTTCCACGCATTTTGTTATGCAGGACTCCATATTGGTACATTTAACACTCCATGAGATCTCTGATGTTGTGTCCAACCTTGGCACTGGGGCAGGAAAGGAAAAATGATGTACATGAATCTTGATCATGATTGCTGCCCTTTGAAAACCAGAGAAGAGTAAGGAAGATGTGAAGTTGAGTATAACTTCAGGCAAAATCCTGGGCTCCGACTTGTGTCTCAGGAAGACTGAAGAATAAGGTACAGATCATCAGGTTGGTTTCCCTGCTCATAAGCAAAGGAGCTTCGATTCCACACTCCTGTGCCAGTCATTGGATAAGGCCCTTCATCCAGGGGACATCTTAGGCACTTGTCACTCTCTTCACCTGTGTGTAAAATGACTCCAGCAGCCGAAGGGAGTTCTTCCCAAAAGAGTTACATGTATAGGCACTTGAAGCCAGAGGATTGGCACAGAGGATTTGGTAAAAGGGAAGTGAAGAGTTCTAGATGAAGTGAAGCTAGGGAGAGAGACAAATCCTAAGCAAACCATTATAATTCAGAGTGGTAAGTGTCATAGCAGAGGCAAAGATAGGTGATTCCAGGGTCACTGAACCTAAGTTTTTTTCTTGAGTTTAACAGTGTGATGAGGGATAAAGGACAATTATGCCCCAGGAAGTGACCTCTCAGCTGAGCTCAGAAAGATGGGCAAAGATTAGTCAGACAAGTAGGATAGGGGATATGACGTTCCAGATAGACAAATAGGCATGTGAAAAGTCACAGGGTGATAGAGTTAGTACAAGTGTTGAAAAAACACTGATAGAAACATTGAATGTGTGTAGAGTGGTGGTGGTGGGGGGGACAAAAGGGTATTGATAGAGATGAATTAGTCTAGTCTAGAAAGACTAAACTTGACAAGAACCAGATCATGAATGACCTTATATGGTCTACTGAAGAGCTTGGATATTTTACTTAAGGCAATGGAAAAATCATGGAAAAGTATTAAGCAATAAATTGCTCAATGAGAATTCATGTTAGGAAGACTAGTTTGGCACTGGTATAGAGAATGAGACTGGAAAGGGTATAATATTGGAGATACCAAGACCTATTCCAGGAAGTCATTTCTATAGTCTATGTGAAGAAAGACCTGAGCCAGAGCAGTTGTGGAGAGATTAAGAAGCACAGAGAAAAGTGTAAAAGAATAAGAGACATGATTAGTGACTGCAGAGGTGAAGAAGAGTCCTGGATGGGATGGTAAAGCCATCATTGGGGTGGGGACTCAGGAGGAGGGGAGCCAGGAGCAATGAGATCATATACAGTCATAAGTGTTAATGTAGGGTGAGGTTGAGCTTTGCATGGGACATCCAAGTGGAGGTGTCCAGGAGAGTGTTGGATGTGGATTGATAGCTTAGGGCAGAAGTTCAGGTTGGAGATATAAAGATTCACCAGAATGTCAGTAATAATTGAAGCTATCATTGCAGATGGGCTACTAAAATTGTCCGGGATGAGAAATAAATGTATAGGAGTGAGGGTGGACATCTGGGAAAATGCACATTTGAAAGGACTTATGGAGAATGAGAAGCTTATCAATGAAATTGAGAAGAATTATCCCAAAGAGTAGAAGAACCAGGAACCAGGAAGAAGACAATTTCTCCAGTGCTGCAGAAGAGGTTGACTGAAAGAAGGGTCATGGGATCAAGCCACAGGGAATTCTTATACATCCTCAAGGAGGTCACCTTCAGGGGAGAGAGTAGATGGGAGGAAAACAGGTGGTATGGGCGTGTGACCATGGTGTACAATTTTTCAAGATGCTTCATTGTGAAAGAGAGTGGGGACAGGACAGTGCCTGCAGTGGTTGGTGGGTGGAAGGAGAGATTTATTTTTTCTTGATGTGAAAGACTTGAATATCATACAAATGTGAGAGGAGACATGAGTGAGTGGGGGAGGGAGGCCTTATAAAGGTGGGAGGGGTGGAGATCCAGCCTACAGATGGACAGATGAGATGTAGGTAGGAGGGGGACACTTTGACTACTGTCCTGGGAGGATAAGAGTAAGGAAGGGTGTAGGCTCTAAAAAGTTTGGGGGTGTGTGCAGAAAAAGGAAGGCTTTTTCTTGGTTGTCTGTTTGCTGGGAGTGAGGGCAGGGGAGAGCATTGGGCTTTAGAGAGGGTCCTGAAGGGTTAGACCAACCCAGTGGACCTAGGATGGCATGAAAAGTGCTGGCTTCCCAGGAGCCTCAGCTACAGAAGGCTGGTTTACATTTCCAAGACTGAGAAGTGTGATATCTTGGCAAATGTGAGTCACTGGGGCTGCACCCCAGCCTTGTTCCCAACAGTGGCAACAACAATAAAAGTCAATTTTCTGCTGACTCTCACACAAGGGTTATCAGCACAAACTTAGAAATCTGTTAACTATGATGTTAGGATACAGACTACCTAAAAAAAGTTTTTATTTTGAAGGACTCGGGAGAAGGTCAGTCTCTTCAACACCAATATGTGAGATTTTATGCAACATGCAGAGAAATCTCTACTACAAAAAACTTTTACAAGTGAAAGTTTCAGTGAAACAGGCATGTTCTCTTGCCTCGTGCCTAGCAGTCCAAATCACATTTCTTTATTTTCCCTTTCCCCCAGAATAAAGAATACACACACAGTAATTAGCTGAATTTAGGAGTTTATTAAAAAGTTTAAAATTTAGGAGTTTATTAAAAAGGGCCAATGTATATTTAGAGCGTCCTTTCACATTCTACGAAACAGCTGCACACCTACTTCATAGGCATCATTTGAAAACATTTACCAGGTTTGGCTGATGCCTGAGCTGGATGTAGGAGTAAAAAAAAAAAAAAAAGAAAAAAGAAAAAAGAATGCAATACAACTCTCACCTCTCACACACACTTCTAAGGAGCTCGGATATTTACCCAATGAGATTGACACCAAGGAGGATCATCCCCTTGTTGAACTGGAAGGGCCTTGGAGAGCTGATCCAATCAGGTCTGTTTGCAGATGTCCAAACCAGATGGCCAAATACGAGATCTCACGGTAAGTTCCTGGACTTGGTGCTAGAGCTGAGCCTCTCTGCACAGTGTTCTTGCTATTTATACCATGTGCCTTGTCAGCCCCAAATCCTCCTGTTACCCGACATCATTAAACACACAACATGTTTCATATTCGGCAGAATGGGCACATAGGGAGGCAAACGGACAAAGACATCTTGATAACAGTCTTTGACAAGAATGGACATTGGAGAGTTTCCAGTTAGCTCCCTAGCCATTAGAACGTCCCCTTGCTGCCTGCTCTGACAGCCTTTGTTGGATGCTTGGTTTGATACAAAAGACTCTTAACTACTAATGAAAACATCAGCTCCTTGATGTTGAAGATTAACTCTTGCCACATGATTGGGCTGAGTGTCTTCCACCAAGATCCACTAAGCTAAAGATAATGAAAGAAATGGCGGTTTCAATGGAACAGGGATGTTCTCTTGCCATGGGGCCAAGTGGTCAGAAAAACAGGTAGTGTTGGGCTAACAGTACATCTTTACCTGGCTGGTGCTTTGCTCTGCATGTGCAGAATGCACGTCTTCGGACTGTCATCAGGTTCCCTTCCTGGTCAATGGCAGAGCAACCTCCTACCTTGGATGGGAAAATAGACATTGGAGGGTTGCTGATGTGGTGTCTAGGATGTGTCCTACTTGTGTGCCATTGAGTATGGGCACAGTGGTTGATGGAACATTGTGCTCTTACTCAGGTCAAGGTCTTTTTTTCACATTACCTGGGGTTGAGTGCTGGGTCAGCATGCTGGCACCGTTACTACTCCATCTTAGAAGTTGACTCTTTGTAAGACACTTAACATTTTAGATCTAGAAACAGAAAGAATCTTTTTAATAGTTTGTTAAATACTTTTCCATGCAGTGTCAAGAAGAGGTCCCCTCTCTTTTTTTTGAGGCATTCAGCCCTTAGGGGAACCTCAGAGAATGAGAGACTGAAGCAAACACGAATTAACTCTTTGCAAACAGAACTTTGTGCCCACACACAGCATTGTTGGAAATGGCTGCCTTCCCTCCGATTGCGATGCCCAGGTGGTCATGGTAACGCCCTTGGTGGTGGTTTGGCCTTGGGCCCTGCTGTCTCAAGGACACTTCTGAGCACCTTCCCGTCAATACACACATGAATGTAAATCCCAGTTGTTTTTCTCTCCACGGAAGGGTTATTTCTTTGAGGCAGAACACAACCCCCTGTGGGGAGGCACGATGCCAGTGATAATAAACACTGCCTTTTCTTCTTACAGTTGGCTTGAAGTTTCTGGAACACAAAGAACTTTCCAGCTTTGCCAAGCTTGTCTTGGGAGATGAAACAGGCACTCCTTGCCATGTGCTCAAAGTTACTTTTCCCCAGCCTTTTCCCTTTCTTTCTGAAGGTGAGAGATTGCGAAAAGCAAAACAATTATAACAACAACATTCTCATCAAATTGTAAAAAGTTTGTGAGTCAGTGGATCACACCCAGAAGCTTAACCTGCAAGGGTCCTGCTAGGGAGTCGAGGAGGGGGCTGGTGTTGCCCACATCTGGTTTGCTATTGTCAGGACGTGTAGAGAGTCTCAGATTTGTATCACACTTAAAAGCTAATAGCTTGGTCTGCCACAGTTCCATGGCAGAGGACTCCAGTCTCCTAAGTCAGAGACTCAGTGTGGTATTACTCACAGCACAGAGAAGGTCATGAGTGCCACGACCCCATCAGTTCTCTTGTGCCCTCAAGGCCCATGGGGTGATACAGAGGAGCCAGGTAGACTGTGCACACAGTAGGTTTGGGTCACAGTCGAGGAACCATGAAGTTAAGAAGCACCAAACATTTCTTTTCCATTTCAACAAATAATCATAGAATGCCTACAATGGACCAGGTGTTGATCTAGGAATGAAGAACACACTGAGAAAACGGAGCTCTGTCCTTGTGCAGCCGACCTTGTAGGAATAGACAACCATCATAAATAACTAAATTATATGGTAAGTCAGATGAGAAGGGTATGAACCGAGAGCCATGGACAATGTGGCAGCAGGAATGTTGGGAGCGGGCTGAGACGATGAGAAATTGGGGTGAAGACGGTAGAACACCAGGGGACCTGACTGAGGCCACGCAGACAGGCAGGGAAGCTTGAGGGTGTGAATGCCTGTGTCTAATGCCTAGGAAACTCCAAACTTAAAAAAAAAAAGGGTTGCTGGCAAGCCTGTTAAATTTTGCCTCAGAGAAAGACATTGTTTTTATTATCTTGGTCAGCAAACATAACTGCCTCTTGCCCAGAAGGGAGACATATCTCTATCTTCCAAAGCTATTTGTTATGCAGACATCCTTGAAAATATAGTACAGAACAGAATCCATTAATGTCTCCTCTCAGCAGATATGTGCAAATGCAAGGGACTCATGGCAGATTGTCTCTCAACCGTTAATTCCCACTCTCATGCTTGCTGATACTCGAGTGACCCAGCCAACACTGAGGTCCATCCCATCTTTGGTCCCAGCGTGGAGGGAAGAGGGGCTCAGCCAGGATCCCATCCTTAGTTACCACCTAACTCTGTCCTAACCGCGGCTCGGTAGGCTCAGAAATTCCTTAGGCTACTCAAGAGCTCTACCATCACGAATCTTCTCAAATAAACAACATATAAGAGCAAACAGACACAGTTCTACATAAGCCTGAAGACTCCTTGACTTATGCCCTTGTTAGGATTGCAACAGTTTGGTTTCTAAGAACTGAAGAAAACTTTTCTTTCGCTCCAGCTTTATTCCTCTGACTCTGTTGTTTGACAGGTCACTTTGAGCCAATGAGTAAAAACCTAACATGGGGCTCAGGACCCTTGGATATTAAATTATTGATACTTAATCTTCCCAAGTGATCTTCAGAGAGCTGATGATGCCCTCTGGGCCACATTGTTTAGGTAATAGAGGAACACTTTTGAACACGGACATACCACCAGCTCCCATTGAACCTTCAAGAGTAGGTGATTATAATCAACTAGTTCTTGGATTAGCAATCCTAGTCCACGGAGGCTGTCCACCTTTGCTAGAAATAGATTTACAGAGTTCACAGCTTTTCTGGAAGGCCTCAGTCATTTCCTTAAAAGTCACATGAAGCTTTTGGCCTATGGAGATCAAAGTCCCAGATCAGAAGGGCCTTAACGGACTGTGATTTCCTGCTTATTTTATGAGCAATTTAAGCAACAGTGTGTTTTCGGTGTCTTAAAGTATTATCATGATTCTCTGTAGCATGGGCACAAACATGGTGGGATGGGAGGTTATCCATCCTGACCTATGATAAGCTTTGTATCATTTTACCCCTTCATCTTTCTTCACCTCCACTTCTACACCTTCTCCTCCTTGTGGAAGGTCATGGCAGATGTGGATGTAAGAAAGTGGGCAGGCAGACATGCGAACCGAATGCAAGCACTAGGGTTCGTGTAGATATATGTGTACTAATGCTGTGTGGTTTATTGGCTATGTATTAAGCAAAGGCCTTGTTCACTTTAGGAAGGTGGGCCTTTTTTAGACTGTCAGCTGAATGGATGCCTCAGAAGAAACCCAGCCCATTGACCCAATGGCTATTGTCCAGTGACCCTCTAGATATTGGCAAAGGATAAAGAACTTACCTGCGTCCCATTGATCTAAGATAAAGCACTCTGGTTTCAGACTTAGCCTAACAAGATGACCTCTCAAAGACATTATAAATCAGGTTAGAGACAGGCAGAGGTCCAGAGGAAAATTAATTTATTGTCACCCTGGATAATGGCTGTTTTACTACACAGTGCCCCTTTTACGTCTATAGATCTGGATCTCTTTGTGGCTATTAATTCCAGGCCCCTTCCTGAGAGAGAGAGAGAAGTGGACTTTTTGATACAATGCTTGTGTGTTGAATTCATTTTAACGAACGTCATCAAGGCAGGATTATGAAAGTAATCCATTAGAGAGGCAGTCATGATGCAGAATTTTTATTTTTGCACAGCTTGAGAGAAAATGAAAAAAATGGTAAACTTCTAAGTTTGGGGACTATAGAAGTTTTAAACTGATGAAAGATAGTTTTAATTTTTTCCCAGAAAGCAGCATTTAATTTCCTTTGCATACAAAAGCAGTCTGTGAGGGTCTGTAAGGGTGCAGACAATAAACTGTCAACAGGGATCAAATTCTGAAACTGTGGCAAGAATAAAGAAAGCACACTTCACAAGCACGGAGTCATCTAATGTTTGTTCCGGCAGATGAGTTGTGGACCTGGTCTGCAGGCTAGGTAGGTCAATATGCCTACCTGGAAAATAAATGGAAGGAAGCAGTGATGGAAAAGAGGGAGGAAAGGAAGGAAGGAGGAGGGGAGAACAGGAAAGACATTTCTGAACATGTCAGATGGTAATAATTGGCACCAGTCTGTGCTGGTGGCTTAAATAGGAGCCTGTAGAGACTACTAAGAGAGAGAAAGGTACTTGTGTAGTGTGTTACCTGGGCAACTGAGCTGCCATGGGCATTTGATCAAGTTTTCTGATCAATGCCAGACCCCTGTTGTGAAGACCTAAGAGAGTCTGGGATGGGGTGTGGGTGTGGGTGCCATGGGCAGATGATGTGCACTTTCTAAAGCACACCGTGTGTCATGGGATGAAGAATGAAGTTCAGACTACTTAAGAGTACGTTTTCTGGTAGGATGAGCCCCGTGGTAAATAATTTAAACTTGGAGGGAAAAAAAATTAAAAGTTAAATTTCAGAGGAACTTCACTTACTATTGGCTGGTTTCCTCCGGGTACAGAGGAGTGAATCAGAGGCAACATATTCTAAGATGGTCTATTGCAAATTTAGATACCAGTCATGGTGGTGACAGAACAGGTCTCAGAGGGCAGGGTGCATAGAATTCCCTGGTCCTCTCTTCATTTCTCCAGCAAGCTGGTGCTAACTGTGGGACTCTAGAGGAGGAGTCTGCAAACGTTTCTCTCCTGGGCCAGCTGGTAATATTTTCCTACCACCTCTGTTGTAACCACTCAACTCTGCCATCGTGGCACAAAACAGCCATAGACAAAATGCAAATGGTGCACATGGCGGTGTTCCAATGACATGTTATTTACAAAAGCAGCAGCGGGCTGGATTTGGCACGTGGACCACGGTTTGCTGACCCCTGGCATAGCTAGAGGGCGAAGTGCTGTGGAAAGGCAAGGAAGGAATGGAACATCTGGGAAGCTTAGAACACCTGGCCAGCCCCCGGTTATGGTCAGGACCAGCTGTGTCTTCTGTGCTCTTCTCAGCCATTCCTGAGGAGCTTGGAGTGCTGTTATCTTCGCTGGTTTATTAAATTGGGCTCCGTCTGGGTCAGTCCTGGTGTTTGCAAACATGAGAGTCAAGAGGAAGGAGGACCCAGCGATCAGTAGGAGACAAGAGAGGTAGACACCGAAATAAAGGCAGACAACCTTTCCTTTTTTATTTCGCTTAGACAAAATGCAAAGAGTGTCTCATTAAATTAAAAAATAAACAGAAAGAAAAAAAGAAAATCAAATTGATTCCCCCCTAACCCCTTCACTGACGGCACTCATCCTAATTAACAACAGAAGGAGGTCAAATTGAGGACCCAGTTTCTAATGGGAAAGAAAGGTGTGCAAACATGACCGAAGTCTCCCCCCCTGCCCCCAAATCAAGGTTCCTTTTAAATTCACAAAGAGGGTAAATTTTTTTTCCTGTTTTCGTTCTTAAATCTTGTGTGATAGAACTTCCAGTCAGAAGGTTTAATTAGTCCCCCATGCACTTTGTAGAAAATCAGTAAAAATGCAATAGCCCGTGAAGATCATAAAACTGGACTTCTTTCCCAAAAAATCAGATGCCCAGGCAGATGGAGCTCACACTCAGACAGAAAAAAAGCAGGAGAGTCTTTGCACTGTCTGTGGTTTCAGTATTTTCTCTTTTTTTTTAATATATTTTGGCAATTTTCTTTAATTATAAATATTGGAATTCCGTAAAAAAAAGGTAGCTTTGATTGAATTTTTTAAATTGTATTTACAACTGCTGTCCAGTCATGCTATTTGTTATACCAGGGTGTAGGATTTTGCGTAGGGATTGTTTCCTTTCAAATGGCCCCGAGAGTCAAGCAGGGATTCTTGGGAGCTGCTCATCTTAGCTGCCTGTCCCAGCTCTGCTCCCTCTCGCTGAGGTAATGTGGCCACAGCCCCTTGTTGCCACTGCTGTCCCTCTCTCGTGGAGGACGTGGAGGAGGACGCCTCCATGGGGATCGGTTCAAGGACCGTGGGTCGCTTCAGGGTCCGACTTTTCTGAGGTTCCAAGCACGCTTGCCCTAAACTCAGGTCCCTGCTGGTGCTGGCACCGCTTCGGTTTAACAAAAAGTCCATTCTAAGGTATGGAGGCAAATGTATGAGGTCACCTGGAAGGAAACACAGAGTGGTTAGTTGGCTTCCTCATCTGCTAAGCAGGTGCCTAGTGTCGTTCAGCGTTTAGAGCCGGAGATGTCCCTGGACCTCGCCACTGCTTTGCAGGACCCCTTGTCAGAGCTCACTACAAAAGCAGGTGGAATTGTCCTGACACCCGTCCCACCAGGCGTCCCACTGGCTTTTCTAGGGCACCTTGGCTTAGGCTCTTAAGTGTCATGCTTCAGCAGGAGAAAGAGAGGTAACGAGATCCTTCAAAATCCCACCATGGAAAGAAAAACATACGTCAAAGGCGACAGCGCGCCCCAGGTACAAAGTGTGTGATACACCTTACCCCGTGGGTGGTGACTGGAAGCACTGGGGGGAGCACAGGGCTTGAGGAGGGAGGCAGCGATGCCAAGGAAAAGGTAATGCTCATTGGTTAGCCCAGGGCTTCGGGTCTTTCTTTCTCCAGGACGCACACAGACAAGGAGTGTTTGTGCAGCAACCAGCTGGGATGAATGCGGGGGGCTCTTCCCGGCCATCTGGGGGCCGAGGGCTCACTGTTTTGGCTCACTTGTAACCTCTCCATGGCACACTGGGTGGGTGGGCAGTTCTGGTTTGAAAGCGGGCTGGGGTGTGCTGTCCTCGAGCCAGGATGCCAGACAGGAGGATGTTCAGGTGCGGGAGGCATGGTGATGGTCTGAGCTCAGAGGATGTCCATGGAATATAAGAGGGAATAGAACAGTGAGCTAGAAAAGGGCCCAAGGATCCTGGCTTCTGAATGGAGGGTGGCCTCATGGTGAAAGGGAAGGACGGTGTGGGTGGGTGTTTACACATCCCATTTCCTAAAAGCAGTGACCCATCTTTATTCTTGAGAGTTGAATAAGCCCATTATATTCATTTGCTCGTTTATTTATTTACATGACTATTATTCTTTTGTCATTTTGTTCTCAGACTTAAGAAAACGTGGCATTCCTTTACCCCCAGGGTGATTTGAAAATGTAGGTCAAGAATGCCTCGTGCTGTTTCTGAGATCCAACTGAATCTTGAACCCGTGGCATATTTGCAAAGTGTTGCGACAGATTCGGGAATGGCTCTCTATCCCGCTAAGTCCCCACTGAATGAACAGGACTTATTAAGCCCTTTGCAAAGCAGTAGTTTCTTGGTCCCAGCTGGATTGCAGGGTGCTCAGGTCCTAGATGAGGTAGAACAAATGTGTTTGAAATCAAAAGACAAAGCCATGATAGCTGCTTTCTGCCTGCAAGGGCTCACGTTCGATTTCGTGATCAGAGGGTTGGGGTAGCTGAGAAAGGTGGGGGAGAATTGCAAATCCTTAGTAACGGAAAGAGCCCAGCCCCCACATCTTTGTGTACGAAGGCTGCCGGCGCTTTCCTACTGAAGGTCTGACAACTCTCTGTGACTATCCAGTGTCTCTGAGCGATCCACTTTTCAGCAAAGCTTTATTAAGTTGTACGATGCTCTAATTAGCCCTTTTGACAGTGTGAATACTGCAAATGAGCTTTCTTAATAATTCACGCCCTTATGAGGAAGAAAGCACCCAAGTAATCGGTGAGCTGTGTTTATTAAAGGCACTTTATGTCCATTAAAATCCCACCCCACGTGCCAATCCAAGTACCCCTAGGGAGACTGAGTTCTTGCACCCTTCCGTCTTCTATGTTCTTCAGATGCCTGCAGATCCGAGAGAACTCATGCACTCATCACTCCAGCGAGAGACAAGGGGACTGGAAAACCTGAATATGGGTTGACGATGCTGACAATCTGGATAGGGGCACACCCGCTTTTCTTAGCGTCCTGCCCTCCGCCTGCTTGTTTCCCTGAGAGATTTAGGAGCAGAGGTCTGGAAGATGTTGCCTGCATTTAATCTGGGCTCAGTCTCCTCACTCATAAAATGGGGGTACTCGCAGAATCCACCACACGGAGTGGTGGTGGGGATTTCATTAGATAATGCACGTGAAACGGCTTTACTATCAGACATCTCCCTTCTTAGAAGGTCTGAAGTTAATGGCCTGGAGACCTGCCAGGGGAATGAGCTGGGAACTCTTCTTTCTACCTTGGCTTCTGTCTTCAGTGGGTTGGTTAGTGCCCACCCCCTACTCCCCGAGATATGTCCATGTCCCAGCCCTCAGAATCTGTGAGCGTGACTTTGCTTGGAGAAAGTCTTCATTTATGTAATTAAGTTAAGGATCTGGAGATGAAGTCATCAGGACTTGGGGTGGGTGCCAAGTTTGGGGACAGGTGTCCTTCTAGGGAAAGGCAGAGGGAGACTGGAGACAAGAGAAGAGGGAGGAGCCATGTGAAGAGGGGAGGAGGGGTGGAGAGGTGCTGCCCCAAGCCAGGGAGCACCTGCAGCCCCCAGCAGCTGGAGGCAGCAAGGAAGCGGTTCTCCCCTGGAGTTCCTGGAGGGAGCACATGCCTGCTGACAACGATTTTGGAATTCTGCCTTCCCAGAACTGTGACAGCACAAATCTGTGTTGTTCTGAGCCGCCCAGTCCGTGGTACTTTGCTATGGCGGCCACAGGACACTCACACAGATGTCCTTAAATCTTGTCTGGGATGGGCTGGATCTCCTTCAGCGGGGAGCAGAGCCTCTTTGAAGGCATCTGTCTCCACAGCGAGCAGGTCTTTGAGCCCCTCACACTCCAGCCTCCCCAACTGACCCACCCCCAGCCGCTGAATCTTCTCTAATGTTCTGTGGAGCAATACGCCCTGACAAGAACCCACCAGAACCCTCTGGAGTCATCCCACACGTGTGAGAAGACCAGTGATCCCGGAGAAGCTCAAGTCTACAGTCACCTCCGTCAGGCACGCGTGGCCCTTGGCATCCTTGTGCGTGTCAACCCACTGTGGAGCCGAAGTGTGGCTTTAGCGCTGTTTCCAGTAAAACCAGTTTCAGTGGGGTTTGCCTCTATTTTCAGGAGGATTCAATCACTTGTTACTTAAACTCCTCCTCTTTGCTTTACTCCGCCTTACCCCTCCTCTTTCCCTCTTTCTCCTTCTCGTTTTGTTTCCCTCATGTGGACCCTCTTCTCCAAGAAGTAAAGAGCAGAGGGAAGGGGTGAAATAGTGCGGGGGTAGGAGGGGGCAGGGGTGGCAGCGACACGCAAGGCAGTGACCAGCGCACAGACGGCAAGGAAAGTGGGGTGCGTGGGCATGCGTGTGTTATATGTGTGGATGTGTGTGTGTGCTTGTGTGTAACTGTGTGTGCATGTTTGTGTGTATGCGTGTGTGTGCGTGTATCTATGTGGGTGCATGGGTCTGTGTGTGCGGGTGGGTGCATATGTGTTTGTGTGTATATGTGTGTGTGTATGTGTGTGCATGTGAGTGTAAGTGTGCATGTGTTTATGTGCATGTGTGTGCATGTGTGTATGCATGTGTTCATGTGATTATGTGTGTGTCTGTGCTCGTGTATGTGTGTATGCATGTGTGAGTGTGTGTGTACGTGTGTGTGTGCGACACACAGAGGGGAGGAAGCCCTGGGGAGAAGCTGCCACCGAAGGAGAAGTGGAAATGCACAGGAGAAGGGACAGGTAGAAGGACCCGGGCTCACATACTGGTGGCTGGAAGGGAAAGGATATGGGGGCCCCGAAGCCGCCTTCCACGTCTTCCTTCTGCCCTACTTCCATAACGGCCTGCATTTCTAGCACTTTCCTAGTTAGTTAGATCCTGTTAGCTACTTTCCCAAACCCAGCATGAATGCAAACACGGTGATGGGGGAAGAGTCCCAAGTGGAACTTTGGGGCACACTCTGCCCACTGATTTTTGTGGGTTTTAATTCATGCATTTGTGTGTTGTAAGCAGTCTCCCCACTGTGCCCTGCTCCTCAGGCCCGGCCCTTGTGTGGGAGACGTGGGGTGAGGGTGGGGGTGGAGGGGTCCGGACACCTGGGAAAAGGTGCTCTGACGGGCTGAGCTTAGGGGCTCAGGTGCCGGACCGGACCGCAGTCAGAGGGGTTGACACGGGTGGTCAGGGTGGGGTGAGTGGGGGGAACGGGGCTGAGAGAGCGGAGAGAGAGAGAGATGGAGAGATCAGAGAGCGATCAGAGAGAGACAGAGACAAAGATGGAGAGAACAGAGGTGGAATGAGCGATGGAAACACACACACACACACACACACACACACACACACACAGAGGGAAGCAGAGGGAAGAAACACGAGACAGAGAACTTGGGCAGGGGATGAAAATGGGAGACAAAGAGCCATAGCAGATGGGATGCAGCAGAGGAGTGGAGGAGGACACGGCCACATGGGCCCCCAGCGTGCAGATCACAGGTGAGGGTATGGCCCTGTCCCCTCTCCTGGCCATACCCACCTACCTCCGGGCCTCTGCATACTTCCTCAGCCTGCAAACTCCAGATCACAGGCTGTCCCTCCTGTGCCCCTGAGACATCCACCTCCAGGGACTAGGGGGGAGGGGGTGGCGCAGCCCTTGTTCAATGTTATGCCTTATTGTTGACATAACGGTCCATTCCTCATTTTCCTGTCACTGCTCCTGGGACCTTCGGCACCACTAGTCTCTCTGAAAGTTCACACTGAACGAGTGGCATTGATTTCTCCCTCTGTCCCTAACCACCTCGCTTACTGATGCCAGTCGTGAACCAGCACAGACCCTCTGACGGCCCCATACCCCCCAGCAGGTGCATGGCATACTCAGAGCCTGCCATCACCCCCAAGGGGGCTTCCAGCCATGGTTGGCCCAGCCTTGCGAAAACGGCTCTAGTGAACCTGTGTCACTTATCTGAAGCCAGGAGACGCTCCCTCCTATCGGGAAAGCAAAACTTCCCGAACTTTCTCAGGATACTCAGACGCACACACAGTTTGAATACACTTCAGCTTTGGAAGAAGGATGGCAAAATCGATATGGAAAAAGAGCAAGAATGCATTGATTCAGAAAATCTATAATGATGTGCCTTCCATGAATCTATTCTCGGGCGATGCTTCCAGCCATTTGGCATACCCCACACTAGGGAAGGAAACGTCTAGAGTTTAGATCAGTGGTTCTCAGCAAAGAGTGATTCTACCCCTCAGGAAGCAGGAGGCCATGTCTGAAGACTATTTGGATGTCACAGTTGGGAGGTGGCTGCACATAGGCTCAGGATGCTGCTTAAAACCCTACAAAGCACAGGACAACCCCTCCCCTTCATCCCCCGCCAGAAAAAGTGACCCTGCTTCCAGGGCTCATTGTGCTGTTGAGAAACCATAGTTTAAAGGGGCCAAAGTTCACAATTCCAAGTGGACCCTCATTTTGCTTTAATTTTATCTGAAAACCATTTAACTCAATCAGAATAAGGGATTTCACTGCTCAGCTTCTACTGGTCCACAAGGAGTTATGACCTCGGTTCTTGGGAGAGAGTGAGGGACGGTTCTCATGCAACAGTGGCCACGGGGTCTGCCTCTGAGGTGGCCCGATGCAGTGGGAGATTAGGATGGGGTAAGAGCATGAGCTAGCAACTTCTGGGTTTCACGCAAAATTCTTGCCTTTGCCTCGAAACGGTGCTGTGACCCTTTTGGTGTTTGCATCTTATCTGTAGTCAAGAGAAGGGGGCACGGTGAGTTCTAAGGGCATCTTTAAGCCTTCCTTATGCTCTTCACTATCTCACCTGTGGACACTAGGTAAGCACATCTGTATCAGGAATCCGGGGGTAAGTATGAAACAAACAAATGCATTTTGGGGAGGCTACGATTCCAATTCGCACTGCAATAGCCCTCTTCCCCCTCCATGCACCTAAGAGAGCACGCGGATGCTCTCGCAACAAATTCTCTGGGAATGAAAGTGAACCAGAGTCCCGGGGGGCTTGGCTGTCCTCTGGGGCCAAATACAAAGGAACTTTCATCAATTTCTAACAAGGCTTCATCTCTATGCTTGGATGGGGCTGGGTATTGATGCAAAGGTAAGAAGCAAAGAATGCTTCCAGCACTTTCACCAAGAACCACACAGATCAGGCTTGTAATGATGCTACAACATCAAAGAGCTACTTACAAAGGGTGAGCTTGGAGTCTGCCCACTGTGGAGCCAAACGAGATCTAACACTTTTTGAGTTTAATATTAATGCTGAAGCAAGGTAATGAAAACTTGTAAATGAACCTCTCTTGGTAAATGAATCTTCGCTCCCAAAAGGCAAGCAGGAAAACCCCTAAATAAATAATGTGAGGCCGATAGTGGAGGCCTGTGTGTGCTGATTCTGTTACCATTCTTGGCTTGTACTTAGGAGGCTTCATGCATTTTTAAGAGCTCATCAATCCTGCGATCTTCCTACTCACTGGTGAACTTTAAAAACTACACTGAGGTATGAAGCGGGGCTTTGAGTTTGTTGCTGCTTACGATTCCTCTGAAATCAAGTAGTTCTGAATAAAAAACAGGACCTTGCCCCAGCATTTGGGCAAGGTCAGGACCACTGAGCAGGGTGTTTGGAGCACCCGGTGAGGAGGGGGCCATGAGATTCAAGGAAGCTCCAGCTCCCACAAAAGATCCACAAGGACCCACACGCTGGGGACTACTGAGAGGGTGGCCCGGTTGGAGTCTTACACCTGCTCCCCCAGGGGGCTGGCAGACCCGTGTGCCCTGAATCATCCCACAGGAGGACTGAGTTAATCCAGACGTGAGAGGATTCTAGGCAGAGGAAACAGACATTTGTGGAGTTGAGGAGCCCAGAAAGCAGGGGTCTTGATGGGTGAGGAAGACGGGACTGGCTTCTCAAAGCCCCATGAGTCTTTATCCTGAGAGCAATGGGCAACCACACAAGGGATTTCAACATGAGAGGATTGACTGTATCACTTGAATTTGTTGCTTCCAAGTTTGGGATATAAGATACGTTAGAAGTTGGGGCCAGCTGTGTCCACACAGGACTTTGCTGTCTTCTTACATTTTTGTATATTCCCAGCACCTTTGAGTTGCTCCTGGCTTATCATGGCATCTCACTTGTGTGTGTGTGTGTGGGTGTGTGTGTGTGTGTGTGTGTATGTGTGTGTGTGTGGGGGGGGGGTCCCTGTCTTCCATAGGCTGGATTTGGACCTTGTTTCTTGGATCTCCTCATTTATCTGCCTTGTGTCTTCAGGTTTCTTTGTCTGCTGTTTATTATACTACATGCTATTCTGATAAAATAAGGAGACTGTGGGAAGTGTTGGTTTAATATGTTAACACTTTTATGTCTTAGGATAATACCCGGTGCGGTATCTTTTTATAGAGAAGATATCCAATAAATATGGGTTGCATAAATGAGTGTAAAACATTTGTGTCTTTCTGGAGATGCCAGACTTGCACTGTGGCAAAACTTTTTGCCTGTCATCCATGGCACTGGAATCTAGAACCTTCGTTCTGGCCGCTCAGCAGGACACAGGTGGGCCTCCTGCCTCTCCCTCACACGTTGTCAGGCACGGGTCTCCTCCTTACCTTGTACTACCTGTGGGCTGGCTCCTAAGCAACCCAAGCTGAATCCCAATAAGCCAGCCAAGAAAAACTGAGCTAAAGGTCTCGGAGTCTGAGAACAGGCAGTCAGAACAAAAGAATGCACACTTAGGAACTGGAGGACAGATAATGACGGCAGCACCTACGATAAACACGCAAGAGCCCTTGGAAGGATGGGAAAGCCTGGGCACCTAGAACTAGTGGCAGGAAAGGGAGGAGGCCAGTGCAAAAGGTGAGCCCCTCAGAACAAGTCCACCATCACTTCCTGTGTTCTGGAGACGTCACACTAAAATAACAAGTCAGTCCTTAAGAAGACAAAATCACAAATGCACATCAAAGACATTGGTTTCCCAGCAGGGAGCCAGGAAGAGCTCGTTGGAATATTTAGGTCTATCCAGGGCAAGGGTGTACAGCAATATTCAGAGGTGTTGCTAATGGCCCCAGGGTCCTTCTAACTATAAATACTATGGGAGCATTCGAGAGTTTGTCAGCTCAGAGCAAAGTCTTGTTCCACGAGGTGAATGTGAAGCTCATTCCAGTCTCCTTCCTTTGCACTTCCCTCTGCCTGGACCGCTGTCCCTTTATGGTGTCTGTCAGGCTTTCTTTGCCCCAGCCACCATTTAGATCTCAGCTCACGTCTCACTGCTCCCAGAAGCCTTCCTTGACCATTCTCCCCAACTCCTGACCCCTGCCAGGCTTTGTCCCTTTCCCCAGTTACTTCCCTTCCCAGAACTCCCCACCATCTGAAGCTGTATTATTTGCTTACTTGAATAGTGTCTGTCTCCACCTCCAGGAATGCAAGTTGCCTTAAGACGGGGTGTTTGTGGGTTTCGTCTATCATCGTATCTCCAGCTCTGGAAGTGGGGCCACTTACTGAGTGAGCACTCAAAAAATACATGCTGACGGGAAAAAGGAGGCTGAGAGGCCGGGAGAGAAGGGTCAGGGACATCTCTAGAAGGATGGAGGCCAGAACCACGCACGGGTGCAGGGTGTGTGAGCGTGTGGGAATATCAGAGATACTTGCACTTGAAAGGAGACCCTTTCCATAGCTCTTAGAATAACATTCGTGATCGAAACTTGAAAATCTAATTTTAACGAGTGCAAAAAAGAGAACGATGCAAGTCTGAGGCACGGGGCCCCAGCCGCTCAACCCAGAGGGATTAGGGGAGGTGGGAGGCAGAACTGCTTGAGAGGAACTGTGTGGCACCCTGGGTCAGGAGGAGGGAGTCTGCACCAGGTGACCTGCCCCGAGCAGAGCCACGTCCTCAGAGGGCGAGGGAGACGGAGGTAGAATGAGGCTGAAGAGGGGGATTTGGGGCAGTGAAGCTCTCTCTGGAGTGTAATTCTGAATCAAGAGCCAGCACGAGAACCACGTGGGCTTCGGAGGGGAGACAGCACGATCGCAGTAGCTGAGAGCAGGAAGAGAAACCTTCTTTGGAGGTCGCCAAGGGAGCAGAGGATGGCTTGCCCTTCAGGTAAGCACCTCTCGCCCATGCTCTTCTCTTTGGATAAATGCACACATCCAGGAGGGCATAGATGGATCCGAACACTGAAGCCCCCAGACTGCTTCACGTAACTGGTTGTTCAGAGAACCAACAAGTCAACAGCAGGCAGTGGCCACTTCCGGCTGGAAAACCTCAAGTGCATTCATCACGGGAGGGGCTGATGGGTATATATTTAAGGCTGGGGTCCCAGAGTGTGAGAGCAGAGATCTAAATGGACCAACCCTTCTCCAGATGCTCCCGAGGCCAGGATGCATTGGGTTGCCTATGCGAACCTTTAAATGGATTTTAGTAGCTTCGTGCAATGGCATTTCTTGATGGCATGAGGATAAATCTCATGAATAAAGGAGGAGCAGTAATTCAAGAACGTTAGAAACTGGCTCAGGATGCTACCCGAACCCAAGAACAGCTACTGTAATCAAAGTATTGGAAGTTGCCTTGACCAAGAGGGAAAGAAGCTGTTAAACTTTCCAGCTGTTTCTCAGAGGAAGATAGAGTTTGGCTTGTCTTTTGTTTTTAAAGACGGAAATAACCATCCCTTATTGCAGAAAATAAAACAATAGCACAACTGGCATTTTACATAAAATATAAACATCCTAAAAATTCAGTAAATGCAGAGTTCAAGTACTATTGAACATCGAAAGCTAGAGTCTGATGTTTGCCATGTGTGAGAGCCTTCACATTGCATGGGGGGCTCCCCTTCTGTGGAAGAGACTTCCTTTCCACTTGTCAAGAGCAAGAACAGAAAATAAATCACTTTATTTAAAGTTAGGCTGGAAGAGGGGGTGGACTAAAATGTTCTTTTTACTAACAAGTTCTAGTAATTGTAATATCTTAGCCAATTGGTGAGTTTTGTCATCATAACAGCTATGTGATTGTGTATCACAGAGATCTGCTTTCATTCCATATCTTTAAGCACCTACCATAGGTGTCACATACAGGGGTGGGAGGGAGCATATATTCAGTGCCATTAAGTCATTCAAGATATTTCTGACTATGCGGCCAGATTATCTGCTACACGCTGGGAGAGAAGTTTGGAGGCAATTAAGACATGTCTTCTGTCTTCCTGGAGCCAGGATCTGGCCAAGTTGATTTAACTTGACCCTGACTTGATTTGCATTTAAAAGCTTTGGGTCCCGAGAAGACACGAAGGCGAGGGGAAAGATGGGCAGAGACTGGGGAGGCTTTGCTGACACTGACTGATACCATCTAGAACCACGGGAACACAGGTAGGAATGAGGTTTGAAAGCAGTCAAGGAACTGATGATTTTGAGGCAGCCTCCAGTCAGCAGAGTGATAAATTGTAACCTTGGGGTTGGTGCCTGGTGTTGAATGTAGTCTCCTTATAAAGACACAACTGAAAGGCTTTCCTAAAAGCCTCAGAAATATTCAATAATAATACAGTCATCTAGGGTGGACAAAGCAAAGTTTGTGGACGTGAGGACTTGTGCTGACTTGAAACATTACTCCTACCTAAAGTTATAAACTCATTTTAGTCTAAAGAGCATTTTAAGACTCTACTACCTGACCTCGTTGTGATCTTTCGATTGTTCTGATGGATCCAAGCAACAATGTCATAACAGAAGTGCAAACTTTTTTGAACTTCTGTTCAAACAAGACATCAAAAAGAAACCCAAGCCTTTAATTAATTCAAAGCTTGCACATATAGGAGCATCATGTCACCCAGGAGCTCTTGTACGCAAGGGAATATGGTTGCCGATGGAAGCGTCACGTAGTGACTGGGTGATATGCAAATAAGGTGGATGCTTTTGAGGCCCTCAGTGGCCACGGAAGGGAGACCAACAAAAGAGGGAGGGAGGAGAGGAGCCAGCCGCACATCTGGAGACCACGCTGGAGTCACCACGAGAATCCCTCAACAAAGCAACAAGAGAAACAACTGCTAACTAACCACTTTACCCAAATTATGCCACACTCGTTTTACACAAACCCCATACGGTAGGCACCCACGTCAATGCCCATTTTATAGAGACAGCAACTGAAGGCTACCAAGGTTAAACATGTCCAGAGGCACATTTTCTCCTCTCCTATCTTCCTCACTCTCAGGCTTTACAGCCATAAAGAGCTTATGTTTTTATCGCATTTGCCTTGCAAATAAATGCCAACAACGAAAAATGCTGGAAATAAAAACACCCACAAATCACAGCTCATCTTCTCCCTGAGGAGGTCGACAGAATGAAAATAAATGAAGCCATCATTCTTTATTGTAAGCTGGCATGAATCTTGACTCAGTTTGGAAGATTAGTTGCTGGCTAGACAATTCTTATTTTTATATATTTTTATGCATTTATAAGGCTCATTTCAGCTGGGCTATATGCCATAAAACCCAAGGGAATTGCAGTAATTTAAAAGTGAAGATAAATTTTTGAAATAGGACTAGTAGAGAGGTTCAGAAAATGGGAAAAGGAGAAATAAAACTGGATTCAACAAGAATGGAGAGGCCGTCCACAAAGGAAAGTCTACAGGCAGCTATTTCAGGGTGAAGAAGAAAAAGGGATTCTTCAGATGACGAGTACAACTGGCTGCCATGGCCGGATTCCATCTAAAGATGTGTCTATTTGCCCCATATAATGGTTTGCAAGTATCTGGCCCAACACTTGAAAACTGTGGGTCTCCGTATAAAACCAAGCTTTCTGGCTTCTCTTGAGAAAGTCACTCATACTAACCCCCCATTTCCACTGGGGATTAGTTGGTGGGAACACGCTGGAGTCTCTTCCCTCTAGATAGCCTGTGAACTCTTAAATTTTCCGCCTGCACCATTCCCCTTTTCCCTTGGTCTCCATTCTCTTCACTTATGTACATGATCTGCCGGGCCCTGTAGGCCTTAGGGCTCAGAGCTGCCATCCACACACCCAGACCCCTCTCATGTGCTCAAGACAAAGACTGAACGAGTGGGTGACCAAACCCTAGCCAGTTACTGTCACTTTGGGTAACTCAATGAAACCAAGGCCCAAGCACCGGCCCCCTGGTAAGACCTCTCTCCTTCTGAAAGCCTTAAGTACAGCAGCTTTACAACACAAGCCCCCTGCGTTTGAGCCTCCTCTCCTCACATAGTGGGATCTCCTTCTCTCCCATTGGGGCTCCTTGGGCTTTCTGACTGCTTGAACAACAGAACGTGGCGGAAATGATGTGTCATTTTCCAGGCCCCGCCTTAAGAGACCAGCTACGTCCACTGTTTGCCTGTTGGGACACTTGCTTTAGAGCCGAGCTGCCATGACACGAAGAAGCCCAAGCCACCTGGTGGAGAATCCTACACATGGCCATTTGGGAAGGGCTCCTCCAGACCTAAGTGAGCCTGCCCAGCTGACACCACTGGAACAGAGATGGGCTGCCCCACCAAGCCCTGACTACATTTCAGATTTATACACAAAATGAGCGATGGTCACTGTTGCAAACCAATAAGCTCTGGGGTGGTTCATTACACGGCAACCTACAAACGGAGCATCGAGTCCAAACACCAGGATGGGCTTTCCTAGCAGACGAGAGCGAATCAGGAAGACAAGTCTCCTAAACAGTGGTCCGTGCATTTCTTTTCTCACCTGGCCGATGTGCCTTTGGAACCGCCATGTTCATCACTCGACCTCCATCCTGAGGTTTGGGGGGGGATGCAGTGAACCTGCAGATCCCCGATTCTGAAGGGGTGCTGGAGGTCAGACTGTCCGTGTACTCGTTTGTCCCTGCCGTCAACTGTTCAGATGATGTGTCTGATATGAAGCACTCTGTGATGGTGAACTTGGCGTGCCTCAGTTGCTCTTCCATCTTGGCGTGCTCGTAGGCCCTGGCCAGTTCTTCATAAGTGGAGGAGGCACTTTCTGTGGAGACCATGCTGCTTCGCGCTCGATCTATAGCGTAAAAAGAGAGAACGAGACGGATAAATTATTGCTTTACGGTCGCACCGACTGGATGGCCTTCTCTGGCTTGTGGCTGTTTCTCCCAGATCATGGTACACGCCGGCAGGGTCCTGGGTCATTAGAACTGCCTCGGTCACCGTGGGGCCTGTGTTTTACGTCTCAGTAAAGCGGGCTCAGAAGCTTTGTTTCAGCTCAGTCGCGTTAGTCAGATGCTCCCAGCCTGGGACACGCGCGTCAATCAGCAATGCTTAAAAAATTCTGCGTTTAGTTAAGATGATTGGGAGTGTCGTGTAAATGAATGGCCGTGTCCACCCCCTGCTCTGACTTGTGGATCACTCTGTTCTGCAGGGACTTTAATTGACACGAATGATTTGAGCTCTGCAGTTCAGCTTGCGAGGAAGACACGGCAGTGGTTAGAAACGAAGCCGTGATTCTGCACGAAACTGGCCAGTGGGAAGAATGGCCCCTGATCCCTTGGACTCATCCTTTGTGACTGCCACCCTTTGTGGGGCCCAGGAAACCCCCAGGACAAAAGGAGGTGCATCTTGGCCAGAGGAATCTGTATTTTACACACGAAAAAGTTTTGAATCACCTCTGTGCAACTCTGAGACTCTTCTAAGAGAAATAACAGCCATAAAAATAAATGCACAGGGTAACACTCCACCTTTGGAACATTATTTTTGAAGTATATCAGCCAGAACAAAAGAAAATGAGTATTCAAATTTCCTACAGCTATTAGGTTTAGATATAATTTCTTTTCTAGAGTTAAGGTTGGGGGCTGGGGCAACCGAGCGCTATTCTTAGGTCCTGTCTTCTCTCAGAAGTGAAATCTTGGTGGTTGATGGCACAGACTGGATGACTTACCTTATAATCAACCCCTGTTGAATTGTCAAAAGGATCAGCCCATGTTCCCTATAGAGGGTGCCATGACCTTGCCATGACACCTCCAGTGCAACGTCTTAAACCGAGAGATGGTAGCGGGTCACGTGCCCTCAGAGTATATTCAGAACCTACTGCAACAGTTTGGGTGAGCATTTTAAAGTATCTGTGTTTCTCTCAGTGGGGTAGGAACTCAAAGGAGAGGACAGCATGAGTCTGAGATTCAGGACATCTGAGATGCCTGTTGGTTTTGCCCTGCAGAAATCACCAGGCCCTGGATATCATCAATGCTGCATGGTTGTATTAATACTGGTTAAAAAACAGCCTAACAATTTGAAAGTGGCCTTGAAAGAGCATAAGGAGGAGCCTTTGAAGGCTATCTGAGGGCTGTGCCCGTCCCCAGGGTTGAGGAGGAGGCGTGCAGACCCCTACCTGTGTCTTGTGAGGGGCTGACACTGTAACTGTCACTCTCCTTGTCCATTGATCCCGCAGCCCTGGGCGTCGGCAGCCTCCAGTCTGTGGTGAGGGTGTGTGCTGAAATGGTGGGGTGGGGTCTGTTGAGGGTCCACTGGCTGGCATACCGGTTTCTTGCTGTGGGTCCTGCCTTGGCATTCCTCCTGGTGGTAGGATCTGTGAAGAGGCCAAGAACAATGTATGTCTTAGTCTCTAGGAGTATGATCAGTTGTGATCAAAGTGTTGAGGGTGGTTCTTCCCCTGCCCCCCCACCCCCACCAGCCTTAAGACGCCCCTGTAAGACTCATGCATCCTGGAAGCCTTTCCTTCTGTTTTTGTCTAGAGGATTCATTTCCTTTCTCTTGTGGTCTGAGACATTTATGTGATACTTAAGCACTCTAAAAAGTCCTGTGGGGTAAAGAATGTTAGATTTGGACTCAGGAATTATGGATTCAAACCTTTTTCTTGGCCCTTAATGTTTTCGTGGCTCAACGCACATCACTTAAACTTCCAGAGAATAGCCACCATCTTCCACGCGTGGCCAAATATGCTCTAACGTGGTCTGTTTTTTAATGGTTCTCCTACCTTAAGGTGTTGTTATGGGTTGACTCATGTCCCCTCAAAAGGTATGTCCGCATCCTAACCCCTAGTACCTCAGAATGTGACCTTACTTGGAAATAGGGTCACTGTAGATGTCATTAGTCAAGATAAAGTCAGACTGTACCAGGGTAGTCCTTTAATCTAACAGGACTAGTGTCCTTATAAGAACAGGAGAGGAGAATGCCACGGAACAATGGAAGTAGAGATTGAGGTGCTGGGGCTACAAGCCAAGGAATACCAAAGACTGTCAGCAGCAACTACCAGAAACTAGGAAGAGGCAAGGAAGGATCTTTCTTGACAGGTTTCAGAAGGAGCATGTTGACATCTTGAATTTGGACTTCTGGCTCCCAGAAGACAACAGATTTCTGTTCTTTTCAGCCACCCGGTTTGTGGTATGTTGTTACAGCAGCTCCAGGCATCTCCTGTGTTATTGTGGTTTTATATTTACTCATTGCCTTGATCAGGGCTGTTTTACTCATCAACTAAATTTCAAGTTCCTAGACCGAGATGGTGATACCCTCTTGTCCTAATACTCACTTAGTCTTTTGCCTTTGGTAACCTATGTCTTCAACGGAATTGAACTTTGTCAAAGATGTGGGTCATTCAATGTGGAGAACACACGGTTAATGGGTATCTGGATTTCATATGTCTGCCTTCCTTAAAACCAGAGATTTACATATACAGAGGCTGGCACCAGATTGGTTTCATTTTCTCTAAATCTGGAACCAAAGACAGCAGGTCAATGAGTGGACAGAGTTCTTAGTTCAGCTCTTTGGGGGGGACACTGGAGTGGACAAGCAACACTGTCTTTTCTAGAACCCTGTGGAATAGGGAATAGAGAGGCTCAGTTACCTTTTCTTGGGCTCTGGCCTATAGGCAACATAAGGTCCTAGATGGGCCTTTTACACCACTGAATTCTCTGCTTCTAAAAAAGGAATTTTATGCAGTTATATTTCAAAATGTCCTGGAGACTTTTAAACACAACAGTCTATATTTACTGCTCAACCCTAATGAGGCAGTGTCAGAAGATCAACGCCGAGGGGGCCATTCCTTGGCATTGTTACAGTGACTTACTTATGTGTTTTCATGGGCCTGGAAGTTGCTCCAGGGTAGGGGTAAGGATGTTCATCCTTCGGTCCATTCACAGAGCCCATGATGATCTCCAGTACACATAGGCCCCTGGATGGATACACTCAGCCCAGGGTCACTTTATGGATGAGACAATGGAAGCTCAGAGAGGAAAAGTGACACAGCTATTAAGTGGTAAAAATGGAGCCCAAGACTCCATGTTTTGGTTCAGAGATTGCCCGTCACTTGACCACACATGTCCTCATGCTGGACATCTAAGTGTCTAATACAGTGTCCGCCATGACACTGGCTTGTGTGTAATGCCATGTTGGATCATGGGAGGCAGACAATTGAATGTAGTGAAATAACTTTCTTTTTAAATGGAAGATTTTCTTCTTTTTGGAAAATTATAGTTATTGGGCTTTGAACCTAATCCATCATTCTACAATGCTGGAGACAAGCATTAAGATGGCAGCCAAATCGATATATTTTAAGATTTCCTGGGTCATCAAAATGCTTCGTCTTGGTGCATATTCTTTGGGGCATTGATTTTAAGACACATTTCATCACTTACTTGCAAAATTCCACAGAAGACTTTATTGGAAGATATTTTTTTTTTTGCCTTGATTAGAATGTAAATGTGTTATGCTCGAGCACCAAGCTCTCTGGACAGCAAGGTATGAATGATAATTGGATTTTCTCCACTGAAATGCTAGGAGAGAGGTCCTCAAAGAGACAGAAAAACATTCTCACGGGTAGGAGGCTAAATATCTTCCAGGTACTATGGACTTCATAGGGAGAGCTTCGATAAATGGGGCTTGTTATTTAAATGCTAATGAATCTTTTCCAGAAAAGTACCCAGTCCCTTACATAAGATTTGAGGATTCACATTTTTATTCCTCTTTCAGTTTCTTGCAAAGACAGCCGTGGATCAGATTTACTCCTGGCATGGATGCTTGGGCAGGGGCGGGGATGTCAGTTTGATCTTCTCACTTCAAGGACGTACTCTCCTCACTCCTATCCCTCTCCCCCTGCCGTGTTTCCTCCCACCAAGCCTGCCCACCCATAGTGGGGCAGGACCTTACCCCTTTCTCACTGAGATCTCCCTATGTGGAAAATTCCATGGTCAAGTTATGCATATCAGTCTCTATTCAAAGCTAGAACTCTTTTTAAGTTAATTTTGTTCATTATCCTTTTTTTTCCTTCTAGATGAGGACAGTTTTACCAATGGCCTGATAATGTTGGGAATATAGGTCATGGTATTACTTTCCTTGAACCACAGCTTGCAGTTCTGTCCTGCTCTAAGCAAGCCTCCTAGAGGCAAAATGATCTCAGTTGGTAGAATATTGAGGTAGTTGACACATTTTTTAAAAATAATCAGGTTTTGGGAGCTGTTTTGTACCTCAATTGAACTCTTCTGTATGATAACTCCTATGATAGCAGCTAAAATAAAAATCTGACTTGGATTCCACTTGGTAACCTTCTTTGTAGGTCTTACCAGCTAAGCTACTAAGGAAATACACATTGAGATTTACTGTCCTTGCATGGAAAGCATTTTATTTGGCTCCCCAACATTCTAATATAAATAAAACTTAGTGATGAGCCATCATGCTTGCTAAACAGCCAACAAATTAGAAGGTAAGTGATACAAATAACTCTTGGCTTTTGAACACTGGGTCTAAACCTAAATTAAGCTTTTCTGCCCATTGAATCAAATTATTTTAATCATCCTGAATTCAGGATAAGAGAGGATTTGGGGGATAATAGGGTTATAAAACATGTCATGTGTACTGTGATCTAGGTATTAATCTGTTTTTATTCCCTGCTATTCCCAGTCCTATCTTGTAGGTGCCGTGGGCTCAGCTTCACATGGTGATGATGCTGTGGAGGCCTGAACATTCCCATTGCATAACGAACAAGTATTTATCAAGGGCTCATTACACATGGCACACTCCTCACCCCATCAGGTATTTTCCTGCAGGACGATGTCTAGTACCATTCCGGGTGATGGATGGAGTGTGCATGTGCTTTCAAAGTCTAAACAAAAAAAGATTCCATCCATGTTGTAAACTCTTCTTATGTAGATATGGAAGTCTACTCAGTCCGTAGATATCCCCTGGGAATCATGGTCTCCACTCAACAGCAACGCGGAGCAGTTGAGGAGGAGCTTTGGAGTTAAGTTGTCTGCCTTTGACTCAGTTTTACTACTCGCTGGCTGTGAGCTCATCAGACGTGCCCACTTCCCTCATCTCTGACAGTGGGGTTATCATCTCACCCACCCGCAGGGCTGTTGTGAGACATGGTGGTGATGGGGCCTTGTAGATCTTGGGGCCTGGCCCACGATTCCTGAGTGCCAAACACTTGGTAAGGATTGGAACACATTCTGTTTGTTGGGAAGAGGGTGGAGGGACATTTGGTAGGTTGATCAGGAAGGCTTGAAACTCAATTTAGAGAAGGTTTGGCAGAAAAAAAAATACCCATTGAACATCATAAAGCCAGTTGCTGGAGAGTTCCCCATGCTTCAGAAAAGAGCTGAAAAGTAGAGCTGGTGAGGACAGGAGCTCCCACTCATTCCTGGTCTAGCCCTTTCATGCACCAAGGGCGCTTGTACATGCTCTCGGCCCAGATGGGTGGATGGTGAACCAAGGGATGACTTCCAGGTTCAAATGACCCAAAAACCTGGACCAAGTCGAACACATATCATTTCACGTGTCTTTGTATCCTTGCACATCTTTTGAGTAAGAAAGTTAATTTAAGTTCTCCTGTGATGATCTCATTGGTAAGTCTCCACAAAGTGAGCTGGAGAGAGACTGTGTACATACTTACAAACATCTGATCATCTAGCAAACAGACACTTAGCCGGTTAGATGTCTCAGGACATCTTAGGAAATGGATCTCCTCAGGATCTCCAGGGAATGGAGAACAAAGAAAGGGGCCAAATGGACTTCCCGAGTCCTGTTTATTTAAAATGCTGAACATCCTTTCTTTTCCACCCCTTCTACTCGGATTTCAGAACTTGGCAGTTGGTTGATATTTAAATCTATTTATTGAGTGCCTACCATGTGTCAGACCTTGTGGCTGGAGTTGGGGGGGGTTGCGGACACAGACACGGACACCATCAGACCCCCACTTTCAAGTGTACCCTCATCCACAGGAGCGACAGGGAAGCGAACAGAGCTGCAGATACAGCCAGGGCATCTATTTTCACCGGCTGGAGAGCTCAACAGTCAATTGTTGTGATTTCTCCTATCCTCATAATGAATCTTTGTTGCAACTCTGGAAAACTAAACAAAATGCCTAGAAACACAACTTCCATCATGCAGCCATTATAATGTGCAGACAACATATTGTAGATGCTCTACTTATAACTAAAGAATTCCCACAATGGTGACACAGTCCTAGTATAATTAGAACAGAGTAATAGTGTCTTTTGCAGTCGAGGAAATAGATCATAAATCGGCCTCTGCAAATGTGCCAAACTGCAGTGTGCAGAGACTGCCGCACGGGATCTGAGATGACACAGGTGAACCACCGGGCACAGGTGACAAGCTCTGGGGTGCAGGACACAAGCAGTGAACCGGGCTTCACAAAGCTCCCAGCTTCAGACTTCTGCTGGGGCTCATCTGCTGGGGGGCCAGTCACCCACTGTTTCCACTTCAAAATGGGAAATGGGAGGCTCTTAGGGCCTCGTAATATGGTTCCAGAGGGAACATTTAATGAAAAAATGATCCCTAGTAGAGAATGTGGTGCAGATGGTACATGAATAGTTCTGTGTTTTCCTTTTGAACTAGAGACTGATGCATGACGTTGAGTAGATTTGCTTAATGTTTGTAAACATTACTGGATGAAGCTCGTCACAAGCGAAAGAAGCATCGTTCTGTAAGCTGTGGATGCTTCAGTGTGATGTGATCATCAGACTGAACTCTGCCAACTCATCCCAACACTTGCAGAGTGGAGTGCAAACTCATGAGGCTAGACCAGGAGACCTGGCGACCAGGCTGGCTCTTTCCTCTGGCTCCTCCCTGTTGCCCATGGCATTCCAGTGATGCTGCTGCCCCAACATGCCTTAGGAGCCATTGCCTCTTGTTTCCCCTGCCTGGCAGGCCAGCTCCGGGCCTGGACTCAGATTTTCAACTCCGTGACGGATCTTCCCAGAGTTGGATCTGAAGTAGCCCCTCCCATCATCCCCACACGGCCCCCCCTCCCCCCACTCACCATCACGTCCTAGTCCTAGTCCTTATAGGTAAATGAAAAATGCTTGAGTTTCCTGGTTAATGTCCAATTCCTCTACTGAGATGAAATGAATGCCTTTTTGCATCTCATGATGTACCCCCATCACTGGGCCATATGGAAAGTAAAACCTTAATAAATATTTTTGAGTCTGAATGCAGGAATCCTTAAAGTTCCCCAACTATGCTTACAGCATTATAGGTATGAGACACTCGGACACTCCCCTTCCATGTGCCTCTGGCCCTGCCACTTGCCTCTTGCTGGTTATCGCTTCTGCTTATGACCAACATTCACACCTCTGTTGATATTTGGAATGTCACTGAATCAATATTTCCATTAGTTGGGGAGGTGGTGGTGGTGATCATGCAGTTGGGATGCTCCCAGTGCTTTAGTGTGACTGTTTCCTTCCTATTATGACTGGCCTTTGTGCATTCCTCTGCTAGTTGAACACTGAAAGGAAGGTGGGGAAGCTCGCTCATTTTACCTGGCAGAAAGAAGTCACGGGCTATGAGAGTGGCAAGCTTGAGAGGTCCTGTCCCCCTGTGCTAAGTGGCAGGGACCCACGTCTAACACTTGGGGAAGTATTTTTCTGTGAGGGCTCCAGACAATCAGCATCAGAATGACCCAGGATGTCTGTTACAATGCAGATTCCTGGGCCCCACCCTAGACCAAGTGGATCAGAATCTTTGGAGATGGAGTTCTGGAATGGGTATTTTGAACAGGCACCCTGGGTGATTCTGATGCACACGAAAGGTTGGGAACCACTATCTGGGCATCTGTCATGTTTTCTCTGCCTCTTGCCTATTTTCCTGCCAATGTCTCCATTAGCTTCCACGCTGACTGGGCTGAGGGAATTCTGAGGTCAAGGATCCTTCCATTTCAGTCCCCCTGGGTCTGTAATTCTTCCCTCACTGAATAGCAATAAGTGTCTCAGAAATCCATCAGTGCCGTGTCCTGAAGCATCCAGAAGCTGGACCAGGCAGATCATGATGGGAAAGCCAATAGCCAGAGAGAGGGTCAAGGACTATGAAGCACTTTCTAAAGCAAAGCTCTCACTCACACCCCCCCAAGCAAAGTTAATTCCCACTCATGGCCCATTCATGTCTTCAGTGTGTGCTGATGTCATCAAGGAAGGAAGGGGTGAGGCTAGACGAAAGGGGGAAACAGAAGATTTCTTCAGCCTGTTCTTGAGGACAGTTTTTGAAATGAATTTCAGTAACAGCTGAAACTGTTTTCTTGCATATTACAAAGTTATTTAGGAATCACCTGGTTTGCTTCATGATATCAGTACATTTCACAAATGCTTTACAAGTCAGAATGTATGAATAACAGCTTTTATCATTATATTATTTATTTTCCTAATTATAACACTCCGAGAATGTAAATTTTTGCAGAGCGATTAGAGATTAAAAGTTAGACATCAAAGCTTCCGAAAGATAATAATCGGGACATCAATTTCTCAGTCTCTTAAAGAGATTTAGAAACAATTTCAATTATGAAGGAATAAGAATGTCTAATAAGCTCTAGCTACATATTAGGGTATTTAATTTCATTGCAGTAATTAATTCCTGTATATTATGAATGCAGATATTAATAACTAAGTCAAATATAATCCCCGGATTTGCCAGAACTATAGTTTTTCTCAAATAGTGTGTTCAGGAGAAAACATAAACTCCAGGGACGGACAGATCCGCAGTGAAACCCTGGCTTCCCTACACATTGTGTGTACAATGTCAGGCTGTTTACCTAACTGCTCTGAGAGTCCACGTTCTTATCTGTAACATAGCGGCTATCGTATCTATTCATATCTATTCTAAGCAGGCACCTTGCAGGGCTGCCTTACAGATAACACACTTGCCATAACCTACTTATCCTAATCCTGGCGCAGAGTGGATACTCACTGATGTTAATTACTTTTCCCCGTTCCCGCATCGTCCAAATCAAAAAAAAAAATTACCTTGACCTGAAATTTCTGGCACTTTGATAGTGAATCGACACCAAGGGTTATTGGCCTCCAGTGACATAGTTTGAACGCCAGCTTAGATCAAACAGTAAAAACTCCCATGCCCCAATTAGAGATATTATCGTACGTATTTGTTTCGTAGGCACAGGGCCAACGAGCCCTGCTTTCGTTGGACAGGGACAGAGCGTCAGGATCTTCTCAGCATCGGTACCACCCACACAGTTTGTATTGTCGGACCACTTACTCGTTCCCGGCCGCGCGTCCGACACATCCACGAGGGGCCCGGTGGCCTGTGACACTGACTGATAGTGCACTGTGTGTGTCACCGTCAGAGACTTCTGTTTGGCCGCCTCCCCAAAGTCAGCATCCGTTAACAGGACCGTGGAGCGATCGTCTGCAGAACAGCAGGAACACAGGAAACCAGACATGTTTACCCCTTTAAACTGCTCCCCTGCCTTCTCTCCCCTAGCTCCTTGTGTGATTGCTCATGGCAACAATTATCACCTCATCTAAAGGAGCAGAAACAACCCCCAAATTCAAGCCCTGTATTGGAATCACTGTCGAACGCTAAATATAGATTATCTTTAGGAGCTGGCTTTCGAAGCATGAATGAAAGAGGGTGACCACACAGAAGGGTCTTCTTACCAAACAAACACTCGTTTGGGGAGGCTTGTCGGAACCACCTGTTGGACAGAGTTTGGGATTTACGTGTTTGCCAAAGGCTCACCCGAGATGTCACCAGAGATGGTGACACCACCAGTGATGAGGTTGCCATCAAAAACAAGCCCTGTTTTCAGTACTGGAAAAACACTGCTGAGGCTGTCTACACTTGGGTGGCTCTCACGCCGAACCTGGCCAATGTTTGGGGTTGGGGTGAGGGGAGGGGAAGACAAGGGCTGGTCTTCAGAATTTATGGATTCCTCTGTTTTAAAGGTTCTGAGCTACGTTCCTTTTCTTCCCACCTCTTCTGAGCTTTAATTACCCTAGAATATCCTTTAATTGACTTTTCAGAATGACTCACTTGTCAGATTTCCAAGCCCAATTGGCATTTGAAGGTTAGACAAGGAGGAGCCCTGGTTCAGATGAGTCTGGAGCATTCTAGGGCTTGGAAAGGAAGCAGTTGGTTGAGCTGCGTGTCATTATTCGGTTGCCTCAACATTTTTCATTACTTTGTTGTGATACTTTTCACGCTTTCTTAAGAGCTTTTTTACTCCAAGGGAAACTTCCCTTAGGATATATGGATATATTCATACATTTTCAAGCACCGCAGCCCGGGATGCTGTTCATATGAGTTTATCAGTCAGCTGGGACCACGCTAGAGCGTGCCTGGACACGGAGCGGTGACGTGGAAGTCATAAACAACACAGCTAGACTTCTGTGCCCAAAAAAGGCTCTGAACAGAATGAACCTTGCAAAATCCAATTACTCAGGCTCTGGCAGGAGAGGAAAGCCTCTTGAAGTTAGAATAAAATTTCTTGGCAGGGAAATAGAGGAAACCTTGCCAGGATGTCTGCTGGCATCACAGCGTGTGATACAGCATGGGTGGGTCCTGCGGCAGGAGCCTGGGCTCGGCGTGGGGGTCGTGCCACAGACTTCATCCGGCCCTCAACTGAGGTGGCCTTTCTACAGAAATAGGTTCCTACAATTGGACCTGGCATCAGAAGCCTGACAGCTACACTCATTTTTCATTAATAACACTGACATGTTATGGTCTCTAACATGGAGCCCTGCTAAGAGCCCTGCAGATTATCTGCGGGGATAAGCTACAAACTTCTAATGGGAAATTTCAGGTGCCTATCAGTTTGTGAGGTTAACCATTCATTCTGGCTAGAAATTAATGGCACTTTTGTATTGGATGCTGGTAGTCAGACCCCGGCGTGTTTTAAAGCATCACATTTCTACTTCCCAATAATTAGCAAGTGCCATCCACCAACTGTCAGGCATCACCAGGAGATAAACGACTCTTGGCGATAGATGATCCCATGAAGACTATGACACATCTCTGGCTAAAGGTGGGTAGTACAGCTTTCCAGTAGCCATGGAAACAGACCCAGAGGCAAGTTGCCCAGTCTGCCCCTTTGCAAACTTTGCTCTGTTTGCAAATGGTGGGCAGACCCTTCTCTGGTGTTAGGCCAGTAACGACTACCTATCTATTTTAACCACCATGGGTACAATGATTGAGAAGTCTGATGAGGAACATTTACCAAATGTTGTAAGTATATTATAAGGTCAAAGGAAGTACATTTTGATTTTTGAACTCACGTTTCAAAGGAAATTTTGGTTTCAATGCCCAACCTATTGAGTTCAATAAAAGAGATTTCAGCTCTACTACTGAAAAGTAAAGATTATCAAAAACAAGGCAGGGTGCTTTGTCCTGATGTGAGCTAGCTAATAAAATCTCGGGTATTTTAGGATGAGTAGTGATTCCTCATACAACATGGGTGGTATTTAACTGAATTTGGTTGATCAAGGGCCACACTGGGCTTTACCAACCTTCCCCAAGTGCTATGATGCCTGGACCAAACTTAAATCCAGCAAGAGCATCCCAGGCCTTAGAATTTAGGAGACTGTAAGTCTATTAGAACATAATCAAGCAGGGAGGGGGTAAGGAATAGCATAGATGTTCTGCCCATCTGGCCATTTACCACTGTTTTTCTGGCAGGAGCTTCCTAGAATAGGTTCCAGGAGTTGGGTAGTCTTAGCCAAACCACAGGATAGAGTTGCCCTGGGACCAAGTGCCAGTGAACATGGCCCAGAACAAACAGAGCGAAGTTTGCAAAGGGGCAGACTGGGTGACCTGCCTCTGGGTCTGTTTCCATGGCTACTGGAAAGCTGAGGGATACTTTAAAGGTGAGGCGTTCTGGGAAGTAGCTTGTTGATATGGAAGTAGGTGGTGACAGTTACAGAAGGCTAAGCTGGTGGCCGGGCACGGGTTCTACTCCTGTCTATGTGACCTGGAAGCTATAGAAACTCTCGATGCCCCAGTTATAAAGGAGTGCCTTTCTCCTATGTTGATTGAGGGTTAAATGAGATTACATCCATAAAGTGCTTTTACAAGTATGTGACATTAGAGAGGCCTCAGTAGATGTTAGCTATTCTTCTGATCATCCTTGCAGTGGAAATACAAAGTCTCTGATTCTGGAATAAATAGCACTGTGTTGGAAGGCAGTGTGGGATGGCAGACTTCGAATGGAAAGGGCTGGAAGAAGTCAAGACAGCAGGGTTCTGAGAAAACCAGCCACAAAAGCTCTCCAGTTGTCTGATTTGTGATTGTGAAACGGGGACCTGGGAATTTCCCAAAGCACTGTGAAGGAACCCATTCCAGGGTGTCTACGGGGTGCTGAGGGATAGAGAAAAGACAGTCTGTACAAAGACCATTGTGTGTTAAGTGCTAAGTAGAGTTTGGACATTTTCTTTAGTGGAGGCCTTATTGGAGCAGAAGAAGGCACTGAGTGGACTTCCAAGATGGGGCTTTCGTGCATGGCCCTTCTAGGTTTATTTGTTTGCAGGTGTTTGTTCTTTGGAGAGGCACCAATAGTCTCCCCAAGAAAGATCCAACACGGATCAAAGTTGGGGAACTTCTGTTTTAGGTGACCTCTGAGGTATGTGTAAGCTCCTTTCTCCCAACCCCCATTTGCTGGTATTTATTATTCTCCTCGGTAACAATGAACTGTCTTCTAACTTTGCTTGCGTGGCCCTCAAGACATTCCTGTAACTTACGGGATTTTGGCTGAGAGGGCATGGCCATAGAAGCCACACTGTGTGAAACCACAAACAGGGCACCTTACCGATGGTCTCCATTGTGTCTCTCTCTTCGATCAAAAGCTGAGCCCTGGGTATGTCAATGTGCATCCTCAAGGTTTGTTGTTGCTTGCTCAAGGTATCCGAAGTCCGGGTATTCTTACTGGGAATACAAGACAGAGGGTGCCTTAACAAACAGAGTTACATGATGCCAATCTGTGCTTGTACATCAACTGAAAAAAGCCAGGAAGGACAAGGGGAAAAGGAGAAAGAAAAAAAAAATATTTCTTCCTTCATTCAAATAATATTTATTAAGTTTCAGCAATTGGTTGTGAGGTTCAGAAAGTGAAAATTGTCAATAGACATTGGTTCTATATTGATGGAACCTTCAGAACTTTCCCTCTCTCGTGTAAAGCTAAGTAAAACAAAAAAAAATGATTTTTAAACCAGCAGCATTTTATTTGTCAGACATGAGATATTCCAGTGATGGCAACAGAGGAAGCATTTGTGCTCGCTGCTCATTGGGTAGGGGATCTACTAATGGATTTGTATTTATATATGGTGTCGTTTTATTTTTGTTCTAGTAACAAATCATAAACCTTGTTAGCTTCCCTGGCACTAGTTTATCCTAACTGATATCACGTTTTAAAATAAAAAAAAAAAACCCAAACTACTGTAAGAATTTGTGTACCAGAAAATTACTCTTAGAGCGAGCTGTCTTCTAGAAGGAAATGTAAAAAGGTACTAAAATGGCATGGTATAATCAAATTCAGTTACAGCCTACAATAAAAAAATAAATAAAAAACAAAAAACACTGCATGTTTCACAAAAACGCAAAAAAGTCAATAAAGGCTTTAGTTAGAAATCTAGGGGCGCCTGGGTGGCTTAGTCGGTGGAGCATCTGACTTTGGCTCAGGTCATGATCTCGTGGTCCGTGAGTTCGAGCCCTGCGTTGGACTCTGTGCTGACAGCTCAGAGCCTGGAGTCGGGCTCGGATTCTGTGTCTCCCTCTCTCTCTGCCCCTTCCCTGCTCACGCTGTCTCTCTCTGTCTCTCAAAAATAAATAAACGTTAAAAAAAGGAGAAATCTACATGATAGGAGCGATTGTTCAGTTTCTACAGAATTGTAAGAATTGAGAAGATTTTAAAATAATGCACAGTTGACCCTTGAACATCATGGGTTTGAACTGCATGGGTCCTCTTACGTGTGGATTTTTCTCAAGAAATACAGTCCAGGACTGTAATATTTTCTCTTCCTTTCTATTTTCTTAATAACATTTTCTTTTCTCTGGTTTACTTTATCATAAGAATGCAGTATATCATATGTATAACATACAAAATATGTGTTAATTGATTGTTTATGTTATCGCTCAGGCTTTTGGTCAACAGTAGGCTATTAGTACTTAAGTTTTGGGGAAATCAAAAGTTCTATGTGGATTTTTGACTGTGTGTAGGGGGGCCAGTGCCCTTAACCCCTGCATTGTCCAGGGTCAACTGCATATTAGAACACCCTCTAAGGAGCAGCAGTCACTCAGAATAATTCATCATGATAAACTACGGCATCCATAAATCTAGTTCAATAATTACCAAAATCTACTTTGAGAGAGATTTCTGGAGCCTACTTCACTTAATGCTTTACTTTTGTGTTAGTTGCTTTTAGTAGATTATAATAAAGGGGGCATCCATACTACATCTTAAATGCTTTTCTTCCCAACTAAGCATTCACCAGGAACCCCAGATCCTTTTTTGTTGATGAGGACTCATCTACCCTTGAACCCTGTGGCTGAAGGAATATTAATACTCTGAAGGTCAAGTTCACCCAACACCCCCTGAAGACATCTGTATGTTGAAGTCTGTGTTAATATTCTGAATATTTTATAATGGCTCTTCCTTCATTTGAGTATAAACAAAACAACCTACAAAAACAACAGCTTCTGAAAGGTGCACCTTCCTTATTGAGGACTTGATCTTGAACCAGATTTCTTGCTCTGCAGATGAGTAAGTGGGTTATGTAGCTAGATCATGCTAATTACGCAGAGCCCAAATTCAAACGTGTGGCCTGAATTTTTCACATGGTCTATATACTTTTTAAAATTATTTACTTAACTACGTTTTCACTTTGTGCGTGTGTGTGTGTGTGTGTGTGTGCACGTGTGTGTGTGTTTTAAAGCAAAGATTCACATACTTAGTATAAGATGAAGAACATATTGGTGACTTGGGGGCTGTAGTTATGTCATGTTTAGACAAGCTCTATTTCCACAAAAACAGATGGGAAACTACTCCTCTGTGAGTATCCGGAAGGTCTGTTTAGAAACTCCACCAGGGACTTGAGCTTGTCCTTGCACCAGAAATAGAAACGTGAGCTAGTTCCTTCTGCTCATCATGAATAGTTATGAGGCAGCCAGCGGCTGTTCCATTAAACACTACGAACCGAAGCACAGACCCTACTTAACAATAAGGGGTCCACTGTCAGACTGTCACAGGAAGCTGGCTACGTGACTGCTGTGCACTATGGCAGTTGGCCCAAGGACTTAGAATATGGTTCAAGTTTATGAGCAAAGACAATCTAAGCTGGAGATAAACTTCCCCTCCGTCTTGAAGGAGCGCATGCTGTCAAGCCCTGCAGTGGGAAGGCAAGAGGATGGCCCAACAAGCCTTGAGATTCAGGAGCTAATTGTTCTTCTCTCCTTTTGCTGTTCCCTTCGCTTGGAGGAAACATCCCCTACCCGGATCCCAATAGCCACGTGGCTGGCTCCCTGCCTTGCTTCAGGGCTTGATGATACAGGTGGCAGCCAGATTTGCCCAGCTATGGGCTCTGCTGACACTTTCCGCCTCCCCATCCTTCCTTTAATTTTGTTTCCTCAACACTTACTACTGTCGAGCATACATTTAATTGACTTATTTGTGATCTGTCTCTCCCACTGGAATATGAGCTCCACAAGGGATATTTCCTTCTATTCTGTACCCTTTTAATCCCTGGGATTTAGGGCAGTATGTGGCAGGAGGAGGTGCTCAATAAATATTTGTTGACGCTTGTTGAATAAACCAGGTTGTTTTGGGGGTACAGTGGGACCGGAGTGATATGTCCCAGAGGCAGTAATATTCTTCTCATTCTACAGGTTTATTAGGTCTCACCTTAATACGACTGCCATATTTTACAGTCTATTGCTATAGGAAAGCTGATTCTCCGAAATTACAATCATTGGTCATTAAAACAGCAACAAACTTTCAAAAAAAAAGGCTACTAGAAGAAACCTCCTTTGTGACCTAAAGATTATGAATGTTTTCATTGCGGAAACAAAACTGCACATTTTGTATGATGTGGGGTCATGCTAAATTTTTGTTAGTTATTATTGAAATATAATCTTCCACCATCCATTTGCTATCTAGTTGTCGGATTAAAATGACAGACAGCTGACCCTGGTTCACAGAGGATGGTATTTCTGGCTTAGCCAATGAACTACTCATAGCTGTTACAACTCTTTAAAGTTAATATTTCCTTAAGATTTATGGGGAATAAAAGACAAATGAAGGAAGCTGCACATCACCCACCTTCCCAAATATCATATGAAGCTTTCTTTAAGGTTAGAATAACTGTAGGGATCTCAGGGCCATACCTCATTATAATAGTTGAGTGGGTGATGATTGTTACTCTGTGCATAAAAATATGAACATTAAAAAAGCAACATTTATTTAAATTCTCAGTTGGAACCTTTCTCCACCTTTTTCCACTTACAGCTAGCTCTTAAAAATACTGGTCTTTAGGGGCGCCTGGGTGGCTCAGCCGGTTAAGTGTCTGACTTCGGCTCAGGTCATAATCTCGTGGTACGTGAGTTTGAGCCCCGTGTCGGGCTCTGTGCTGACAGCTCAGAGCCTGGAGCCTGTTTCAGATTCTGTGTCTCCCTCTCTCTCTGACCCTTCCCCGTTCATGCTCTGTCTCTCCCTGTCTCAAAAATAAATGAACGTTAAAAAAAAAATTAAAAATAAAATACTGGTCTTTGGATATTAGCCATGTATTGGCTAATGCCTTAGACCGGGCTAGTCTTATCTCTTAGAAGTCTGGTATTTTTCTTTAATTTTTTTTTTTTTTTGCCTAATCACAAAAAAAGGAAACTTCTTTCTATCTGGCCAGGGTAGGTGAAGTTTCTCTTCTCTCTCTCTCTGTGGGGCGATTTGCTTGGGTGAAATAGATGAGTGTCCAGAAGCACGAAGCCCAGTGATGGGAGATGACACCCTATGGGAGACACCCCAGCACCAGCTTATAGGTGTCTGTCCTACAGTCACATATGCCTTTCTGGCCCTAGGACAGCTAATCCCACTAAAGTACACAGATACTTTTTTTGTGGAACATGGTCAGATAATACATTATCTTCATAAGATCACATAATGATGGAGCTGGGAGCGATTTCAAATAATTATTTCTAGATGAGGAGAGTAGGGTAGATAACTTGCCCAAGATCACAAACCAGCCGGTGGTAACACGGGGCTACAGCGTAGGCTTGTGGTTCGTGTTCTTCTGCACCAGCCGGCTCAGTCCTCAACTTCCCATGCAAGCAGCGGTGAAGATCCAAGACAGGACCTCAGTAGCTTCCTCTGTACCAATGGCTAGGACTTGCCTGGATTTTTCAGACTACATTCTCAACATGGTTGGCCCTCAGATCTCCAGGTAGATGACAACACAATTGTTGCTTGGCCCCACTAACCTGCCAAACTCAGACTGAACTGATTAAAAGCGCTGCTTTTACTTCTAAATAAATCCCATAAAACCCTGCCTATTTGAGGAGCTTGGAAATTCTCTTCCTTTTCAATCACTGTACCCTTGGGAGGAAAACCCCCTCAACTACCTTCAGTGGGAGTAACTGGTAGTTTTGACGTTCCTAATTTCATGTTGGCAACTGTCAACCTCAAATACCACTATTCATGCTGCTTTCCTCAACAGGTGGTTTTTCAACCACCATGCTTGGCCTATGAATGAAGAAGATGCTTTTTGATGTCTTGCTTGGAGCTAATAAGAAGGGGGAAGGATGCATTCTAGGACCTCAGAAAAGCTGATACCATCTCATTCCAACCAAACAAATGTTAAGCATGTCAGAAGTCACAGGTTCCAGTGTCATGGGATTCAGACAGAGGCATGACTCTGTCTGGTTTTTTGTTTTCCAGATGTTCTGCCAGATTTGCTCTGCACAAGTACATATGTGTCTGGATGACTTCCATGTGACCACAAGAATGTCCCAGACTTGCTTAGCAAACAAGTACACACTTTCATTAGAGCATGAAGTCATGGCATTTCATATAGGTTCGCATCACCTTTGTTGGCAAATGGCATCCATGTTTATTTATTTGCTCACACCAAATATTTCCGAGTAAGCCTGAGTCCTCCATATCTTTACCTACAATTCACATGGTTTTAAAACACAGTATGGCCAGGGCGCCTGGGTGGCTCAGTCGGTTGAATGTCTGACTGTTGGTTTCAGCTCAGGTCATGATCCCAGGGTCGTGGGATCGAGCCCCGTGTCTGGCTCCTTGCTGAGGGGGAAGCCTGCTTGAGATTCTCTCTCTTTCCCTCTGCTCCTCTCCCCCACTCATGTGTTCTCTCTCTCTCTAAAATAAAAATTAAAAACCAAAACTAAAACACAGCATGGCCAGACATATCTGTGGAACATGTAATCCATGGGCCAATGGTAGTCAATCTCTGTCTTAGGTCTTCAAAGATACTAGTGATATGGGCTATTGGTTCTTTGTGAATAACAAAACAGTACCAATTTTATATGCAAAGATGGTGAAGGAAGTAAAATCCACCTATGGTGAGGTGGGGAGTAGGAGAGACCCCATACCCCATCCTCTTTTTCTCCTACAGTAAATATCCTAAAATGGCAACACCATTGGGATCCCTGACATTGTTATTATCTGATTTCCAGACTCTGGTTATCCTTTTTCACTTTTGGTTTAATCATTATAATATAAAAGACTTAAATGCAAATACTGGGGTGTCTTCTACAGGGGTGAACATTCACTTACTCATTCAACTACCACTAGTCATTCATCAACTAGTCATTCATCGTACTTCTAATATGAGATTGATGTATGAGGCTATGACCTCAAGACCAGATGTTGACTAGATATTTGCACAAGTTGGTGATTGGTGCTCTAGTGGAGTGGTGCTCAAGGAGCCATGGGAGCTGACGGCAAGAAGGATCCTTCTTGACCATCCCAATTCCTTGGAAGCACACATCACATTTCCTTTTTTGGTTTTCTTTCCCCTTGGTTAACTCTGTTAGGAAGAAGCCTCAGCCTCAAAGGTGGTATATTTGGGTGAAAGCAAAACCAAAGCCATTTACTTCTCATGTGCCTTTTTATTCCCAGTATAACGGGAAACATTCCACTGGTTCAGTCTGGTCAACAGGAAAACTACTTATGCCGTGTATAAAAGTACTATAATATTTGATATCTACATGTCTCCTGTTAGGCATAACATGGATATTTTGGTACACAGAAAGGACTTTATATGTCAGAAACAAAATGTGCCACCAATTTCAGACAATTATTTTAAAAACCGTTAAAGCAACTTGGAAATCATTATTTTGAACTTGATATCTGAGAATGCTAGGTTTTGTTCTTACCTCATGAGCATTTCAGCCAAACTCTTTGCATCTGGGGAAAGAAAGTTAATATTAGTACATGATAAATAACTCATTGGCATTCACTTAGGCATTTATGGCAAATTTTCTACAGAATCAGATGACAATAGCCATTTAAAAATGTAATTGTATATATATCACTACTAATAACCAAAAGTTTAATGGCTTCCTTATTTCTTCTACATGACAGATTATATATATAGTATGTTATATATATAATATATATTACAAAAATATATATATTACAGAAAGTATAACACTCTGGGGCCATAAAAATTCTCAGACACCTGCTAAAGGTCTTTTTACGGTGAATTTATTTGCCACATTTTGAAAACCCAATTTTATTTTCAGTAGTCAGAAAACTAAGTTTGAAAATAATTTATGTAGCAAAAATTCTATTCTTTTTGTATCAAAATACCAAAATTTGAAAACTTATGACACCACAGATCACTTTAAAGAGGCATTATTATAGAGCTGTGAGTCCTTAGATTGATCAAATAATTGTATAAATGGCATATCACTACATCTAGAAACTCAGATGTTTATTTCAAACTCCAAAGTAAAAATTTTCTTTATTTTTTTGTCCCTGAGGACATTGCTTGCCAAGACCTGGTTCCCACTCCTGACAAAAGCAATTCTGCCTAAAGATGATGTAGAAAAAAAGTATTCTACATTTTTGGTGGCATTGCTTTGAAATTCTCATTTCTCTTAAAATATAATTTGTTTTTCTTTTTACACATTTTGTCCTGGCAAAAATGAGTGTTTCCCTTCTTAGAATACAAAAACCTTCTTCGTGCTTTATTATTTTTTTTTTCATTGCTTTCTATAATGTCTTGATGTTAAATGTAGCGTTCAATGAACAGAACTTTCCGGAAATGGATGCAGCTATGTGACTGGCTGTGGAGAAAATACATATGTTGGAACACTTTTATCTCATCTTTTATCTTTTGGGGGCTGACATTTAAGTGCAATCACCATCACGTTGGGAAGGAGCATGGTATTACCAAGGGGCGTGGACAGTCACAGGGGTAACCACACGTGGGCTGGCACCCCCGGAAATCAAAGCTCAGTTCTTAAGTCAGCTATGCCAGTTCCCACTGGAAACCTCACAAGGGGACCCTGGTTTTATGCACAGATGGGTTCATTCTTGAAAAGGAAGCAGCTCCAGTTCCCTTCTACTCTTGCCCATATGGTGAAGCCAAGAAAGCAAAACAGCATTTAACTTCCTAGTTCGTGTCTTTCTCTGCGGAGACCAAGCAAATATGAGTTTCTTCTCTTCCTGAATGACTTAACACTTGCAAAGTCAATATATATATAATGTCAGAAGTGTGGGATTAATGAGCTCTATGTAACAGCCAAGCAGTGGCTAGCTCAACAGTGTAAAAGAGAAGGGGAAATTTCAAGGAGTATGCTTTGTACTTCGGCTCATGACTGGAAGGTAACTCAGTCTCAAACGTCTTCGGACTGGACCGGGTGTCCTTGTTTTGCTCATCATCATCATTTTCTTCCTTTTCCTGAAGTCAGTGCAGTTTTCTGTCCCATGACTTTTTCATACCCATGTGCAAGGAATTGCAGCATCCGGCCAAGTGGGAACAGAGCTCCCCTCAAATACCGACAAGCTCTGACTGCAAGTTCCCCTCATCTAAAATTAGCAGGCATCTTCGCTGGGGTTCAGCTGGTCCACAGCTGCAGGTGCCGTGAGGCATTTTGGCCCACGCTTCCCTGTGCTTATCATCTTAGAGCAGATCCATTTCTCTTTCTGCCTAGCTGCTATGTCCTCCTCCTGATTTCATCTGAAATTGTGAGAAAAACGACATTAATTGAAATTCACTTCTTGTGTGAGTTCACCTTTGAGAACCGCTGGTGGAGTTTTATGCCCAGTGATGGGGTCTGGACAGCACAGGTGGCACCAGCGACTGTCCATGAATGTCTTCTGGGAGCGGGCATGGGGTGGGCTGCAGTCATAACGGAGCACTAGGCATCTGCATTGTGCCAGTCTCTGCCTGGGGACTATGATGCCCTCCTTCAGAAACCAGGAAACTGAGACCCAGAACATGTTCAGTAATTCGTGGCAGCTGAGCAGGATTCCATAACCAATGTCATAACCACACTTATTTTCCATCACTATCCTTCAGGTTCTTTATGCGTACAGCGGGATCTGTGTCATATCCTAAGGGACGCACAGAGGAAGAGACACCTAGTGTCAGCTGACTGAGGGGGATGGTAAGCTGGGGGACATGAGGTGAGGCCGTTCAAGGCAGATTTGGGATCAAGTTTGAGAGAGATGTCGGGGCTGAGTTGGGGTTCAGGGTCTTCTTCATGTAGGTGTAGGGACAGCGCAAAGAGATGACAAAACTTTTGTTTAGTGGTGAGGAGAGAATCTGGGACAAATGAAGAACGTTTTTAAAATCATGAAATCATAGAATCTTAAGAGCATTAAAGACTCTCCAAGTCAGTCCCCCAGTAGATGTTTGCCTCCCTCCCACAGTATCTTGGGCAGATGTTAAAATGTGCCCGGCCACTACGTGCTCCAGAGAGGGGTCGATGCTGTCACTGCTTGTACAGCGCCCTACCTCCTGCTCTCAGTTCTGACCCACTGTCTAGTTTGTTGATCTGCCACTCTCAACATGGCCCCAGGGGACCTTTATTTTTCCCTATCTTCTCAGTTCGAATCTCATTACTCATCTGCAGCCCACTCCCTGGCCTTGCCACCTTCAGTGTCGCCGGTCTTCTAAGCGACATCCACCCACAGGGTGATGGATTGGGAACACACCCCCTTACGGTGTCACACCTGTGCTTTGAAACTCTCCAAGGGACCTTCCTGCCAGCAGGACTCAGCGCAGAGCAAGAACCTTCGCACGCTGATGCTAAGCTGTTTTCCCTGCCCTGTTGCCCCTTGCATCTGGCCTCCAGCACTCTCTCTGAGGCTCTCCCTCTTGCATTCACCGTAGACGCCATGACTTGGTCTGCAGACCCCATGACTTGGCTCCTGTAAGGCGTCCTCTGTCGTAGCACCACATGCAGATGTGACTTGCCCTGTGCACCCTCCCAAGCCCCCCAGGTGGAGTTGGTGCTTTGGTTTTCTGGACTTCATGCACCTCTGCACCACGGCCAATGCAGCCTTTGCCGCCTTCACACGGTGGCTTCCTGTTCTCCATGTGCTGAGTCATTTTCCTCTCCGGGCTCAGCCCAGTCCCTGCTAGACGGTGCGTCCACACAAGCTTTCCCTGAGGATACGCTTAATTGTGGGAAACATCTTCCTGCTCTTGTGTTGAACTCCCTTGATGTAATTTCTGCCTGGATACAATGACGACACCTGGAGCCATTCCATTCAAAAGCCATGTGAATATCTCCGTGCAGCTGCGTGCCATCTGTCTCTTTTCCAAGTTGAAGTTTCTCATTTCCTCAATCCCTCCTCAGATGGCATAATTTCTACGTAATCCTCTACCTGGGACTCTCCTCTGTGAAAGACCTGTGCTTTCTTATTGTCCTTTATTAAGTGAGGCAGAGCACAGAAACTGCTTATGTTTTGATATTCTCTTTATCACACACCCGTGAGAACACAACGCTCATTACGTGTGTTGCAAATGAATGTTTACAACTTACAGAGAAGACTTTACAATTCTCCCCACTACATTTTATCTCTTTGGTTCCAGCCTTTCAAAATCTCTTAACATTTGGATTCTTCCCGTTAATACACTAGCTTTCTCTCTGGGAGAGTTGCCACATCAAAAATGGGCTCAGCCTGCCCTTGTATCAGCCAGAGCCTGGTACTCCCTTATGCCCTGTCCAAATGCAAATGGGGTTTGTCTGGGCCTCGGCTGATCCTCATAATTTCTGATTGCTCACAAACCCTCCTTTCTACAACCTGCTTTATTTCAGTCTATAATTTCTAGAATTTGTTGTTTTTGCAAAGAGGTATGGCGTAGGACTATTTTCCAACACCTCTAATTTCGATGGTTCAAAGATTATTCACAAAGATTTGGGGATTATGTCTGGAAATTTTTGTCCAGAATCCCAACACATCATCCTTTGGGGTCTAAGGACCAGTGCCACGTGATACCCTTCCTAATATTTCCAGTGGGAAAAAAATCTTTCCTTTCAGTGTATTTTCATAGCATTTACTGGTGTCCACGGTATGTGGCTGATGATTCAGAATTTGTGTAATAGTTTGTTGTAAACATGGCTTCCTCCTTGTCAGCAAGAGATCAGAACTATTATTTTATGCAATATCCCCTCTTTTGCCCCCATAATACTAGAATATAGTAGATTTTGAAAGAAAAAATCAATTTAAACAATCAGGGGCTCTGATTACTTTCTCAAGCACCTTCTATCCTCCCTTCCTCCCTCCCTTCCTTCCTTCCTTCCTTCCTTCCCTCCCCTTTTTTCTCTCCCAGTCTTTCTTTCCCTCCCTGCCTCTCCCCTCCTATCCCCTTTCCTGTTCCCTCTCCCTCTTTCCGTCCTTTCCTTCCTTTTTTATAATTCTTGTTCCACGTTTTGTGGTTTGAATAGCACTCCTCCTGGTGCACATCAAAGCGAAGCAGACGCTGAGTCGTTCTTTCTACCTGCCATCTGTTAACATGAGAACATCATCTCAAGCCTTGTTCTCTTGCTAAACAGCTTCTTGTGTTGCCTGTCACATTTCCCCCCCCACAAATTTCAGCTCAATCTGAGATTTAGACTTTGTGACACCTTGCCTAAAGCCCTTTGCTACTCCTACATATCTATCCTTGGCTCTGTGTTTCCCTCTTACTCTTTTGGGTTGGGGCACGGAGAAATATGAAATATCATCAGGATGGTCTAATGATACTGAAACACAGAAGAAAGGGGCTCTAAAAAATACGATTTGGTAACACTCTGAACGTGAAAAGAAGGCTAGCAAATGGTAGCTGGAAGGAGAATTTGGTGATCAGAAGGTAACTGGTCATCTGCCTTCAGGAGAGCATTTGGAAGGTGGGGGTGGAAGTGAGACCGTGAGGAGTCAGGAGCTAGTGAGAGGTGATGCGTCTGAGTATAGAATCCCCTTTCAATAATCCAGTGAGGAAAAGCAGTAGAGAGAAGGGCATCAGGTAGAAGATGTGCAAACAAGAAAGAACATATATTTTTAAATATATGGGAAGCCGGAAAGATAGTGAACATAGAGATAGAAAATGGACAAGTGAAATATTTTCAATGGGAAAAAATAAAATTATAAAGTAGCTGTTGATTCTGTGTTAATGTATCTTTCTGACCTCAGGCTTCACTGATAACTCTTTCAAAGCCAACAATGTTGATGCCAAGAAATCTCATGGCAAGAGAGCTGGGGTTAAGCAGCGGCGATCTGGGCGCTCTCACTAGCTCGGTCCTGATACGTGATTTTGGACAAGTTCCTTTGTCATGTCGGCAAAACAGGGCATAATGACGTCAAGCTTATACTTAAGCTGTTTGCACCGCTGTGGAGAGACTAATACAAGGCAGTTACAGAGGAGGAGGAAGGCAAAAAGTGGAAAATATGAGTCCTCTGTTGATGCATGCACGATTCGGTTGGCTCTTGGGAAGAAGCGCCCCCGCCAGGTTACGAATATCACGGCGTGGTCTCGCCCAGTTCCCCTGTTCTTTTTGCAGACCACCGTTCCCACCGTGGGTCCGTGTGCTGCACGGAGGTTCTCATCCACTGGACAACACCATGAACGGTGAGTCAGGAGGGTTCACGGCGAGCATCAAGTGTGGCAGCTGTGCCCAGGGAGAGTCTGAGCTGCCTCCTGGTTTGTGTGCCCAGATGTTTTCTTATAGAGGAGAAATCCCACCCATAGCTACATGACCACACTTCTCATTTGTGAAGTTCTAGTTCGGCAAAATGGGACAAGCTCAGGTTCATGCTTCCGTGGGACAGTCCCTTGCACACACCCACAAAAGCAAAAAACCAGCTTGGGAGCATCAGATTTTACCCAGCTTTACTATCTATCAAAAGTTCTTACTTGCAGGCTCCCTCACAACAATCTCCGCCCTTCTGTGGCATTGAAATGGGTCTCATAAAGTAGCTATTTTTGTAAGGGCTATGAGCCTGCATTTATGTTTTTACCAGATGACGAACAGGACTTCCAACCCTTGGCATGCTATGAAAGCTGACACAAAAGTCATGGCTAACTAAATATCCAAAAAAACAAAGCCATATATACTTGCAATCTGAGAAAACTGCAAGTACAAACAGGGACCAAGTAGACCACCCAGGCGGGGCACAGCTCCGGGGCTGAGGCTACTGTCTCTCTCCTGACCGCCCCCTCTCTGTCCCTCACTCCACGGGCTGCCCTTGGCTTGGCCCTGCCGCCATACCAACGTTCCTTTGCTCCCCACTCTCTGACACAGAGGCCTCTTTTTACTCAATTCTCCTGTGGCAAATTTGGTGTTTTGAAAGAATAGTTTTATTAAGAAATTAAGGTGAAAAAAAGAAAAAAAAGAAAGGAAGGAAGGAAGCTAGGAAGGAAGGAAGGAAGGAAGGAAGGAAGGAAGGAAGGAAGGGGAGGGAGGGAGGGAGGGAGGGAGGAAGGGAGGAAGGAAAGTAGGTAGGAAGCAAGCAAAGCATAGGAATAAAGTTTCAGAGCACATGCTTCTGATTCTAAATAAACTGCAATTTGGGCATTTATTAGCTTGGTGATGATGTCTCTTTACTGCTCTTCCTTTAGATTATTAAAATTCAAGCTGACTTTTGTTCTTACAAAGGAGGAGAGTTCGAGCTCATTTGCAGAACAGATGAATGGAATGTCAGACCTCAGAAAATGATGACAATTCCTCATGCCCACCCCACCCCCCACCTTAAACTGTGCCCGTGTAGAACCATGAGGCCAGATTCTCTCTGGGAATGGCCTTCTGGAACTGATCTGTTTTTATAATATTAACCCATTTTAAAGCATGCTTAAAATAACTATGCTTCTGTTCAAAGGAAGAAAGGCATTTTGCCACAGAAGCATGGTCAAATTTGATATCCATTGTTTTTTTTTTTTTTTTAATCTACAGCTTATTTGAAGTCCCAGAAGTAGCTCTTAGACTTGGCCTGTGAGTTGACCCTCACTGGCCGGTGTCAACATAACTTTGCACCTTTTTGGGTAGACTCACACTAAAGGAGGTTTTTAGTGATATGGAGTCGATTACTTGATGTGGGAATCGCATTTTTACAAGGTTAGGGCTTCTGGGATCATGGGCCCAGCCAGGAATTTGTTCTGTAATCTTGCACATGGAAAGACTTAGAAGTAGAGAAAAAATTAGGGTATGATTACATGCAAAAATGTGGCTTCTGGACTCCTGGATAAGGTTACAGGTTTTTAAAAAATGTAGCACTCGTAGATAATTTAGACTTAGGAGGTCGCTATGCTCTAAAATTGGGAAAGTTCTCAGGTAAGAAAAAATATAGGTTGGCTCAATTGCTTGTATCTCATCTCCCTCCTTCCCGTCCTTCTTTCCTCCCTCCCTCCCTCCCTCCCTTCCCTCCGTCCATCTCTTTTCCTTCCCTTCCCTTCCCTGCCCTTTCCTTTCCTTCCTTCACTTTTACATAAAGAACATTATGTTATATTCACCTAACTAGGTTGCTTGTCTACATGGTAAAGCATTCTTTGCTTATAAACTTTTAGTAGTTTCTAAAAATCAAACAAGGTCAACAATATGGAGGTGACCCTAAATAGTAACCCCCTAGAGTGTTCATTAGATCACAATATTTTTCTGTAATCTATATTTTATTTCCAGTTTTGATCTCGATTGGTGGTTGCTCAAGCAACATCGACGTATTATTAGAAGTGCCCTTATTTGGGGGCAGTAAAAATATTTTATGAAGCAAGTCTTCTGTTGAATCTGTGAATATATCTGAACTCACTCTAATCCAGGCACAGGACCTGTGCCTTATGTGGGTCAGGTTGTAAGTGGGCGATTCTACTAATGAGCTCTGTTTAATAGGTAGGCACCTACTACTTTAAGCTCTGGCTATAGTTTTCCTCTATGACTGAACTGGAAACATTTCATGTCATTAATTAATATTTCAGGAGCCCTGCCGGGCTGAAAGACAGATATTTTGGGGACAAGACCTGGCCTTTCACTAACAACTGCCCACCCCCTCCCCTATAACCCATGACACTTACTCTGTCCTTTTATGCTATACTTTTCACAGTTATAGGCAGATGTCTGTCTCTTGTAAGCCTTTACTCGCTGCCACTAGGGTGTCAGCTTCTACGGTTCTGGGATGGGGTTCTAGTCATCTTTTTTCCATCTGGGACCTGGGCAAACCCTTGTGATCAAACGGAAGTAGTTAAAAAGAACATTTTACGTTGGTTTGAAAAGCAGTTACACCCAGCACGTGGTAGATAATGGTTCAAGAATGGTTTGTTGAATTCGATTTCCTTCTGTGTGTCCACATTAAAACTTGCCGTGACGGAGCAGGTAGAATTGGGTGCCCAAGCCCTCTGCGTTCTTGCTGCCCTCTTGTCTGACTCTGGATCAGGAAGGCTTTACGAAGCGTGTACAAAATGCAAGATTGCAGTGACTTTTGTATTACGGCAGTCTACTTCTCTGAAACTCCTGTCTTCTCGGCATCTTGCATAAACACAGCCTCTTTGCCACGGCACTTATCTTCTTCCTGCTGAAACCTTTGTGTTGGCTCTGTTTTTTTCTCAGGCATAAAGAAAACAAAACCGTTCCCGGGTAGTGAAAGGCTCTCTCATGTGATGCATTGCTTTCTCTACCAAGATCCGCCACAAAATACTGGTGTCTAGAGGTAGAGACGCCAACAATAAAAATGCCAGTCCCTGGATATTTTCTGGCAGGAGCCCTTGCAAAGCAATTACTAAATTACAAGGCATTGTTAAGAAGGAAAATAAAGGAAGCATGGGCCTGCCATCAGTCCGGCCCCATGCTTTGGGAAGAGTCAGCAGCGTCCTTAACATCTTTGGAGACTGGGGTGCTTAAATTACAAGCAGCATAGGGTAAATTGAACTGGGCAAGAAGGAGAACGCAATGGGGCCGGGGGAGAGCGGAACGATAAATTTGGCAGAGGGTCGTAGAATGCTGGGAAGGAGTGCCTTCTTGTTTAATGCATTTGCTGCGGAACCCTCGTGGTCAAATAGAAATGACTAATCCAAAAATTTTACTGTGGGTCTTATGAGATGTGCCACGAATGATTCATAGCCTTCGAAATGCAGCTAGTTGGATTTGGCTGTCGAAATGCGACAAGGACAGACCTTTGCCGGTCTGTCAGTTACTGACTCCTCGATAACATTGTCCCCAAAGTCCAGAATGTGGGATTCTGTTTTCTGTGACAGGGTTATGGAAACATCCTTTCGGTATCTTAGTGAGGAGCGCTTGTGAAAAGAATCCAACACAGCTCCCTTTATCCTGGATTTCTCCAAATGTTAAGCAATACGTTGCTCTTAGCGAGCTCTTAGATGGCCTCCCGGTCTCTCCCCAGTTGGGATTAATTGCTCCCTCTTTTGTGCTTACGTAGGATTTGTTTGAAGCCCGATTTTAGCATTCGTGACATTTTTGTTCTTTTCCTGGTAGATGCTCATATGTCTGCCTCCTACGCTAAACCCAAAGTTCAGAAGGCTCTTTCTCTTCATCTTGATACATCAAGGCATCAAGCACAGTGCTTGGGATGTGGGGTTCACTAAGGTAAGCCTGCAAAATTAAGTCAGTGGTTAACGCCATTTAGAAAAGATATTTCCATGAGATCGACGGTTCATCTGAAATTTTATGGGGCTACAGGAGATTTAAGTGGAAGGGTTATTAATGTGTACCCATGGAGTGCAATGTATTTCAGATATTTTAATTTGTCGGCAAGGTGGAAGCAACTTGAGGGGAAAATGTGTTAGGGTCACATAAAGAGGGATGCTTTGCATAAGCGCAGACTGGAGAAAATATTACCACATTCTGCTGCTCTAACTGGATTATGGTCAACTGGAGCGCTTACGGAAGAGGTCAACGTTTTCCGTGCGCATCAGCGCTGTCTGGGGATGTCACAGATACGTACTGGGGACGGTGCTACTTGTTCCGCAGACGTGTCTTTGAGGAGCATGCAGGAGGCTGCGTGACATCACTCCACCCTGGACTGACATTAAAACGAGAACATCGTGTCCCCGCATTTTATATAAAAAAAAGTGGCCTGCTTACACACCCTGACAGGTGAAAAGCCAAGGACTCAGATGCTCTTCCTGTAGGGGGTCGCATGTTTGAAAGGGCTCGCTGTCCTCACACCGCAGGGCAAGGGCAAGGACGGGCCCTCGGCCAGAAGCTGGAAATAGCTTCATCACCAGGACCTCCCGGAGCGGGACAGAGTAATAATGGGACCAGCCTGCTAACAATGGCTCTCGTCTGGCCTAGGCTCTTGTTTTCCATGGCTTTTTTGTTTTGTTTTGTTTTGTTTTTTTGTTTTTTTAGTTAGAGTGAAACTCTTACACTGGGCTTCAGCTCAAATTTCTAATTTGGGAGTGTGTGTCTTCTGCCTCACAATGCTTTACCACAAGCCCTCAATTTCCGCTTCCCAACAATAAAACAGTTCTCACTGCCACAGCACATGCGATAGGGCTTTTTGAAAAGGAAGCCATAATTGACGGCATCATTGGAATGGGCTGAGAAGGAAAGCAAGCAGAGTTGCAAAACCCATGAGAAAATATATATATACATATATTTTTGGCCTCCTGATGTCTAGGATTTAGGAGACCGGGGTGTGGCTGACCCTTGCTCAGTTTCTGATCGTGCGAGTGGTGACACGTGTGCAGCTTTCCTCCAAGGCTCTGCGGTCCTGCTGAAGGCACGTCACAGAGTCAGGCAGCTGGGGGACCTTCGCCGGGTTGCTGCCAGGCTGGCTGTCCAGCGACGGTGCGTGCGGGTGACCGCGGGGCCTCCACTCACCTCTCAGCCTCTTCAGCCTCTGCTCCCGCCGCCTCCTCCGCACCACCAGCAGGAGCACAAACAGAAGCAAGATCCCCACCAGGATACAGGAGATGGTCACCAGCATCTTGAGCCCCTCATTGGTCGTCAGCCCTTCTTCGCTTTGGACAACCGACTTAGTGAGTGGAGGGATTGTACCTGAAAGCAGGGCCATGGTGTTAGATGGCTATTAATGAAGACAGCATGGAGGAGGTTTTAGGGATGACGGTTACAAGAGGCGCGCTGTGTGATCCAGGGGTGTCCAGGGTGATGAGAGATGAGAGGAACTCTTTATCTAGGTCCTTGCTGATTTGTTTACTTTCTCACGCCCCTCCTCTGCCCAACTTTCAACTTATGCGGCAGCACATCAGCTAGGGATCTGCACAAAGGGTGAAGCGCGTTTCTTTGAAAGGGACTTCATTTTGCAACGTACTGCTGGGCGCACGCCCTTGAAGACCACACTGTCCAGGCGAGGGGCTTTAAAAAGCCACATGCATCTACCTGGAATTGTCACCCTCAGGGCAACTGACGGAGGCTATTTGAAAAGCTGCACATCAAAGAAGGAACAATAGGTCTGGCAAGTGGACAGGAGTCTGAAGGGAGACTGTACCAGCCACACTGGCTTAAAGAAGCTTAACATCCCTTTCTGTGGGGCTCTTCCCTTGCTTTTTATCACAGGCTTAAGACCAACTCTACTTTAGAAGCTCTCCTTTTAGGGTACAAGAGCTGTGGAAAAAGAGGAAGCATCCAGGTCCCCAAAGCAAGCTCCTTAATGATCAGGCATTATGATACGGTGTCATGAAATTTAAGTTACTTAGAATTATAAGGAAACGACTAAGTAGACTGAACTCTGAGTTATTTCAAGCTGCTTTCTACATAGAGCCTGAACACAATGGGTGCAGAGATTCAAACATACATCCTCACTTCATGGGGCATGCATTCTGGCACCTTCCATTATGTAAGACTCTCCAGCCCACTGTATTTTCCAGGTAAACCAAGGGCCAGGAAGTCAGGGGCTTAGGAAAAAATAATGCAAAGATAATGCAATTCGTCCCTGCACACCAATGGTCTTCAGCCTGCATTTCGTAGTAGAGCAGGGATAACAGAATCCCAGTCCCCTATGCTATCTGCCGAGGCCAAGAAAAGGGTTCTTCCAACTGTGCAGTGTTTTTAGCTGGAATCCCAAGTCTGGGATGCTCAGAACCCATGTAAGAGGATGCAGTGAAGACGGTCTGCAAAAGCAAGACGGCAGAAGGACCCGTGCTACTGTTTGACTAAGGAAATGGCAGAAGAAAGAGTCAAAGAAAGAAAGGGAAGCATCTGAGGTCTGACTGGCACGGGCGTGAGGCTAATTGCCCACGTCCATTTCTCCAAAAATCAAAGGAAAACCTTCAGCCAGATATGACAAAAGAGATGTTGAAGCTATAGATCCATGGGATCAGTTCAAAGAAATCCATAATCCTTTTCAAGGAAAATATAAGTATGTATTTTTGTTTCCTACTGCGATAAAATTATTTCAGATTTCAGAAAATCAAATGTAGCTCACAGGACTTTTTGTGATTGTAATCTAAGACCTTGGATAAAATGAGAGCATTGCTTTTTTTTAAATTTTTTTTTAGCAGACAAGCATTTAAAATCTGCACGTTGCTTTGTAAATTTGAATCATAGTTTCCAATTCTGCATGTGAGTGGTTTCTAATTCAAAGATTAGCGTGACCATATCGCCAATGTGCACGCCGAGGCCCAGTGCTCTGGCATGTCCACAGATTACAGAGAAGCGATGTGCCGGCATGTGATTATCTTAAGTCAATTACTGTAAGCCGATAATAAGAAGTACGCTTACTTAAGCATAAATACTTACTTATTTTACTTACACGCTAAAATAACAAGTACGCTTACTGCCCCAAAATGTACCTGCTAGCAGAGGGCTTTGGGGGAACTCCTAAATACAAAGCAAGGTGTTTGGTATGCGAAAGTCCTTTATTTTGTAAGATCAAAGACTTAAACCATGTTGGAAGAGAAAGCCGATAGGAAGGGCTGCTCTCTGCCTGTGGGTGATGCTTGGAGACGGGACACCCTTGAACGACATCCCTTGCCTATAACTGAGGGCTGGTATAACCAATGTCAGGAAGACTTCCACCGCAGGGCCTTCTTACGTGCATGGTCTGGACTCCAGCTGAGGGGGACTTTGTGGAGAGACGGCCCCGGAAAGGAGACTTGGGGATGGGTTTACAGTGTTCCAGAGCAGGAAGAACTCGTTCTGGGCCATCTAGCACAGGCCACAGAAAACGGGCAAATGAGGATCCTAGCCCACGTCACCTTGTCGGCTTCCTTTGGTTGTTTCTGAGGGTCTGTGGGTTCACGGACACTCTGCTTAGGGCAGGATAGCCTCCACCCCAAAGAGGTTCTTGCTAGAGCTTTAATTAAGCAAGATCCCAAGTACACATGAGCAGAGGAGGGGACACCCTTTAGCCTGCCTAGTGATGAATAAAGCATTGGGGTATTTGCTCCAGTATAGACTTTCTGGGCTAAGCCATCCAGCTCTGCGGTCTGACCTAATCAGTGGTGTTGGCCAGAAGGCTCAGAGGGGCGAGGGGGATGCTAAGCCAGGAGCTCCAAGCATCCTGATGAACTGTGGTGGGTCTTGTGATTGAGCTCCTAACTTACTCACTGCTGTTCCCTGAGTGAAAGTCACCACAAAGCTGCAGAAATCAGCACCCATATGCTGCTATTTAAGACTTTCTAAAGTTCCCTAACCACAGAGCAATCAATGACACACTACCTTTCAGCTTCACGGGGCTGGGCATTTGTTCAGATGTCAGTAAATGGCCTTTGATACTAGTTGTAGGAAAAAGAAAAGGATAAAAACTCGTATCAGTTATTTTTGATTGACTAAACATCACAAGACACCTCGCCTCGTTTTCAGAAAGGCCATGCGAACTGCATGTGTGTGTGTGTGTGTGCAGGGGGGCGGGACACACACTAATATCTTACGACACTATTCTATTTTCATCAGTGCCTCCATTTCCATTCAGGGCCTGACATAAGCTCCTTTACCATGAAAACGGTTTCTGCGCATGCAATTTAAGGGCTAAATGAGAGCAAAGACGAAGTTATGTGGGTTGGGATGGGGTGGGGGAGGGGTGAGGAGACAACAAAGGCAGCGTTAGCTCACGGTCATTGACAAAGGCAGAGAACCACGTGTTCGGTAAGTGAACGTTAAGAATCCTTCAGCCCGAAGACAAATCACTCCTGCACCAAGATGCCCTAAGGAGATTCCCGTTGGCCCTCAGCCCCTTGTTTCTGGAACAGAGCCATGGTCACGTGAACGCAGTCAACTAGGGAGCCTCACAGGGAGCCAACGGAATGGCCCTGATGCCTAAAGGGTTCTGTGGGCGCTGGTCGCCCTGTGCCAAGGATGAATGCCGAATGGGAGAGGGACAGTAAGCACGTGCACACGTCTTGCGACACAAACAGGAGGGCTGCGAAGCCAGCCGGCTTACCGCCATCATAGTTCAGCGTGGCGAAGTTGGCCTGCTTCTCCGCACAGCCGGCACTGTTGCAAACCCTCATCTGCAGCTCGTACCAGGTGGCTTCCTGAAGGTCGTACAAAATGTACGACTTGGAGAGAGAGGTCCGCTGAGCCGTGGTCCAGACCGTGGTCCCAAAGGGTCTGTACTCAAGTGTGAAGGAGGTGATGGGACAGCCGCCATCGTTCCAGCCAATGAGGTTCAGCCTCACGCGCGTGGTGTTGATGCTGGCGAAGAGCTCTTGCTCCTTGGAGAACTGGGGCTCTGAGGGGGAAGGCACAGTGGGGGGGTCAGCTCATGGGATACACCCATGAAGGCTGTCAGAGCAGTCACACAGCTTCTTTTGGCTGCCTTCCCCGCCTGGGGGAGGAGTTCGGCCCAAGTCTGGATCATAGGCCACTTGCAACGAGTCCGCTATTTATAGGGACCTATGGACCAATGGGCAGTCTCCAACCATAATAACCTGGGTGGGAGAGGGAAAATGGGGTGGGTAGGGGTTATTTTTGTGTATCTTAGGGCTCTTGAAGAACAGTGCTATTTTCATGAATGCGTTTCCTTGAGTGGTTCTCTTTCTTTTCTTAATGTTTATTTATCTGAGAGAGAGAGCGTGTGCAAGAGAGTGCAGGGGAGGGGCAGAGAGAGAGAGAGAGAGAGAGAGAGGGAAAGAGAGAGAGTCCTAAGCAGGTTCCACACTCAGCATGGAGCCTGATGTGGGGCTCGATCTCACAACTGTGAGATCATGACCTGAGCCACAATCAAGAGTCAGGTGCTTAACCGACTGAGCCACCCAGGAGCCCCTCCTTGAGTGGTTCTGAAGGAATCAGTGTTGTGTATCGAGCTGACCTGTTTCTACTCTCATGCGGACAGATCTGACTCAAGAGAAGTCTAGTTGAATTTGGGAAGTGCAAGCAGGTATCCCTTGCTATCCAAGCACTTCCTGCTGGAGCCCAGAGCCTAATGGATATATTTCTGCGTAAATCAACACCTCACCCTTTGAACCCTGGCCGCATCTTATCCGCAACTCTGGTGCCAGATCCAAACAGCGCCTTTGTCTTCCCATCTCTAGCTCTTTTGCCATCCCGTGCACCAGATGGGAGTCAGATGTGAGGGGGAGCCACAAAGACTCTCTCTTCACTGCCTCACCTACACCCACGTGCCACTGTACCCCTCCTCTTACTGGTGTCCCCAGATTGCAATTACACCACTGAGTGCCGTTTTCCTCTCGGGGTTCATCTCCTCCAACGTCCATGTTTCAGATTAAAAACCAATTCACATTAAAGGTCAACAGTCTATCCCACTCACTTCCCACCTGAAAAGGGGGAGGCCTCTGAGGCAATGTGAAAAGTTCTGGATGCAGGGGTCATGGGGTGACTGAGGAAGAAGATCACACCAGAAGAAGGTGACAGGGCAAATGTCTTATTTCATGGCCACCCAGCTGGGGCACTTTATGTTGGCACCAAAGCCCTTGATCTTCAACTGCTACTCCTTTTCTCCACTGCAAATGAGATAATGAAAAAAGAGAACCAGGATATTCTCTAAAGACTGGCCACCTCTCTCATTTCACTGTAACACTTCCAGACCTGTTTCGGGAACCACAAGGTTCAAACTCACAACCGAGCGTGCAAATATATGATGCATCTTTTGGGATTCCGATCCCCCATTCGATCTCGAAAACAGGAAATGTAGAAACCAGAAGGCATACATACCTTTCCCCAGCGTTTTCGCTTCTATGATTTCACTTATGCGTCCTGGTCCCACTCCATTCTGCGCAGTAAGAGTGAACTTGTACCAAGTACCACACTTCAGGTTTTCCAGGCGGTAAGAGCGCTCACTTGGGCTGATTGGAAAACTTCCCCACTGCTCGCTGTTGTCCTCAGAGTACTGCAATATGTATCCTACAGAAAGCACGAGATATTTAAAAGAGCATTATTTCCGTTCTCCTAGAAGCTGGTGGGCGTTTTCATTTTGTATGGGGTGAAAGTTCTCAGAATTCACACATCTTTGGAAGAGAACATCTGAAGTCTCCCTGATGCAGGAAATTGAACCTAGGCTAGGAGGAGTGCCATGATGATGTTTTCATTAGTAGTTAGGCCATACCCGACATTACTATAGTGTATCGCTAAGTGGGATGGTGAAAATAAAACCACTTTCTCCCCATTTCCTTTTAAATGGTGTAGTGGGGGCTCCTGGGTGGCTCAGTCAGTTAAGCATCCAACTTCGGCTCAGGTCATGATCTTATGGTTCGTGGGTTTGAGCCCCAGCTTGGAGCCTGGAGCCTGCTTGGGATTCTGTGTCTCCCTCTCTCTGGCCCTTCCCCCCTCGCAATCTGTCTTTCTCTTTCTCTCTTTCTCAGAAATAAAATATATCACCAAAAAAATTTTAAGAAGAAAAAAGGTGGCGCGGGCAGCAGGGAGTAGGCACGAAATCTCTAGACATCTGGCTTCAGAGCACACGTGCCTGAATCCTGGGCTATCATCATGATCCGAAGCTGAATTATTTTCAAGAGAACCAAAGCTCTGGAAAAGCTGGACCGATGTGATCAAGGGGGTAGGAATCTCATCCACGAACCCCTACCCAGTCCACAACCACAAAGGGAACCAGCTCTAAATCCTGTAGCCATCCCAACACTTCAACGGCAACCTGCATCTCCTTGTCTGAAAAATCCTTCCAACAGTTCATCTCCACACATGACCACTATTACCTGCACTCCTACTACCACGAACATCAACCGTCCATTTCTTGAGTGCTCACCACGTGCCATTCGTTGTCCTCACCCCGTTCCTTTCATTACCTCACCTGGACCTCTGAGACAGTGATTGTCTCCACAGTGAGATGAAGACCCTGAAGTCCAGAGAGGTTAGGGGACCATCCTAGAGCCCCATCAGTAAGATTCAAAACCCACCTCAGACTCCGAAGCCAGCACTCCTGGCCCTTGTGATCACTGAGGCATTCCTCCTTGGTATGGCCTTCATTCTTGTTGCCCCAGCGAATTCCTGGGGTCAAACATGTCTGGTTTTCTCTGTCCCTGTCTCCTCCATGTTCATACCCCAACAACCCAGGTACCAGTCTGCCTGGTGCATGGTGCCTCCACACCAGTGGGCTTGTATCTTCCTCCAGCCCGTGGGGCTCCATTTTTAACACAGGCAAGACACTTCTCAGCTCTGCACTACAGAGGTTCCTAACCCCACATTGGCAGCATTAAGTGTTTTGCAGACCTCCCACATGGAGGTCCCCTGTCCTCGATTCTTCCTTCTGGGGTCAGGGTCTGCAACCTCCCTGTTCTTTGCTCCTTCCTTCCCCTCTGGTCCTCTGCATCCTTGGGGTCCCTCTTCCTTTCCCAGCCTTCTTTTCTCTTTGAGGGTTCCTATCTGCACCCCTCAAATCTCCTTCAGTACCTGACAGGTGGCTGAGGGTTTGTGTTCCCCATGCTCCCAACATCATTTCTTGGCTTCCCCTCCAGCCCTGCCCAAACCACCTCCTTGCTGCCCTGGACATAACCAGGAGTATACTTTCCTTCTAATTTCCTCCATCCAAATCACATCTGGGAAGCTTTTATAACCCTTGGCAATGGGATCCCCCGTGCCAATGGCTTTGGCCACCACTGTGTTTCAGGGACCCCCATTTGTCTTTGTTTGGAAATTCTTCATTACTAAAACTGGCTTCATCTCCAAGACCTTCCACTCTGACACTTTCTGTACTACCTCTCCCCTGCTCTCATGCTTACAGAACCAAAACTTCATTTCATTTGAGATTGGGGTCCTAGAATCCCTTGAACTCTTACCTCAATGCCCCATTTTTTCCCCCATAACAATGTTCTCTAACCAGCCTAGAATCTTCAGGAGGCCATTTTCACCATGAACTTGGTTTCACTCACTCTTATGACTTCTGGCCACACTTACTGGGCCAGTCATCAGCTCTGGTAACCTGAGATCCACTTTTCCTCCCAGCTGTCCGGCACCACTTGAGGAAGTCATTAAACTGAAAATTGTGACCATCACAATTTGGGCTATTTATCTGCAGCTGGGGCCTCGTTCCCTCTTGGCAATGACTTTGTTGGTCTATTAATGACTCCCTGTGCATTTCACATGGCAGCTGTTACAAATCTTCCTCACTTCCCCACACTCCCTCAAAACCACAAACACATCCTCACTACCCAATAAGCCAAGTGGTATTTTTTAAAAGGGAAGATCCTCCCTTTCACTCAGTGGAGTGCTGATAAATGTTTAACAACTGGCTGTTCAAAAAGAAAGAAAGAAAGAGAGAGAAGTGAAGGAAGGAAGAAAGGAAGGAAGGAAGAGAAAGAAAGAAAGATAGAAAGAAAGGAAGGAAGAAAGAAAGAAAAAAGAAATGAAGGAAGAAAAGGAAGGAAGAGAAAGAAAGAAAGAAAGAAAGAGAAAGAAAGAAAAAGAGAAAGAAAGAATGGAAGGAAGGAAGAAAGAGAAAGAAAAAGAAAGAAAGAAATGAAAGAAAGAAAGAAATGAAAGAAGAAAGGAAGGAAGGAAGAGAAAGAAAGAAAAAGAGAAAGAAAAAGAATGGAAGGAAGGAAGGAAGAGAAAGAAAAAGAGAAAGAAAGAATGGAAGGAAGGAAGAAAGGAAGGAAGGAAGAAAGGAAGGAAGGAAGAGAAAGAAAGAAAGAAAGAAAGAAGAAAGAAAGAAAGAAAGAAAGAAAGAAAGAAAGAAAGAAAAAAGAAAGAAAGAAAGAAATGGAGCCCTGACCAGTAGCATTTCTGATTTCTGTGGTGTATAAAGATCCCCAGCCTGGGTGTAGTCAGTAAGTGCAAGGTGGGGAAGAGAGAAGACAGCTTGCTCTCGTGAGTTGGAAAGGAGCTGACTCCAGCCTCCCACTGGTTTTGCCCTGAAATGGCCCCTATTTCCAATTGTCTGCTCCTTACTCAGAAGAAGGGATGGTCTCTGCTTTTGGAAATCCAAGCCGGCTACCCCCTCCCATGTGCTCTAGGACTAGCCCCCCACCCCTGTGCATCTTCAGTCTGTTCCTCCAGATTCTCTTCCTTTCCTGGGGCCACAGCTTGCTTAGAGTGATGCTCTCCCAACTTCACGCCGGCTAGAAATATCACGCTACTTTGTTCCTCAGGACAAACATCCTTTACTCTTTTCTGCTATGGACTAATTGCCAAAAGCTTTGTGCAAATAGATCATTTCCCATATAAATTCTAGGCTCTCCATCTTTCCGTGTTTTAGAAGTTAGAACGAAAACTGTGGTTATTTGAATGAATGATTGAGTACGAGAGTGAATGAATGACGGAGTGTTGACAACATGGGGAAGAAACAGTATGCAGAATCTTGGGGGAGAGATTACCAAATTCTTTCTTTCTCTTCTGCCTTTGTTAACCTTTCACTCAAATTGGATGCATAATGATAAATTTGTGAATGAGATGCCTCGGATGGATGATGAGTTTCAGTACATACCATAAAAATAGATGTGTGGCTTGCTGTTGAGGTAGTGGGAGAATTAATTATAACTAACACATAACGATTACTTGATGAAGATGTGTCACTTATTGGCCTGGGGATAATGACAATTAATGACTGTGGACAACCTACTGCTTATTACCTCTGATGGAACTGCCCCCATTGTCTCCAGGGAGCCACGAGAGGGTAATGGAAGAAGACGTTGTTTTGGACACTGTAAGCCGAGGCTGATCAGGTGGAACTAGATAGGGAACAGTTTTTAGGAGACAAGAATCAGTTTTTCACATCTTTCATCTGCTTTAACAGCCATTTACCAAATCATTTTTAACAACCATTTATTAAATAAGTGTTTTAGGGTGCCAAAATACGCAATTCACTTCTGTCAGAGTGTCTATTTAGTCGATGTCCTGGGTTAAAGAGATAGAGCAGACTGAATCTATTACTTAACGGAAAACCGCGTTTCTACTTGGATTTATATCGAACACATTTCCGCTCGGATTCCTTGAATTTCTGAGTTGTTCGTCGCTGATTGAAATCTTCTTTCAACTTACTAAGGATGCATGCATTACTCTGAATTTCAGCCATGATTCAAGTGAGAAAGATAAGTGGCACCCACTTAGCTGTTCTGTTCTCAGGGAGGGGGAGGGGGAGGCGAGAATGGCTAGTGAGAAAAAGAACTGTAAAAATTTCCACTTTTTAAGCTACTCTTCCAAGATGTCACACACACACACACACACACACACACACACACTCAACTCTGAAAATCAAAGGCGTGCCATTGAGTGGCTACACAAGAACTTGCATACTCATACAAGGTTTGAAGAATACATAACTTCCAACCAATGGACCTCAATATTCTTTTGGATCAGCACCGAAGACAGAACCATGGAAGAAATTCAGAATCATGTTATCCAAATGATATAGAAAGCTTCCCAAAAATGCCCATCCCTTTTCTTCTGAGAGAGGCCCATATATATTGAAGGTGGGGAAAACTGACCCCTTTAAGAGTCACAATATCACGTCAGTCTTCTAAAACACCATGGAATTCTGTTGGCTCCAATTTACTTGAAGCTGCAGATCGACTATGCGTCATTTTTTAAAAATATACTTGCTCTCTTCCCCTCGTCTCTCACTGAGGACAATACTAATTTTATTGTTACTCGCTGTGATTTATTAATGTGACACCACTTAAATCCAAAGAAGCATACCCTTTGATTTTTCTACTGATAAAGTATCACTGTGCAACCAAACCTGAACCGAGACGGTGACCACTTGGGATTTTACACCTGGCTTTAATTTGACCATCTTGGATTTGTCATGTACTTTTTGTGTCTGATATCAAGAAAAACCATATACGCTGTATTAAAAACCCCACCAAATATTATAGCAGTTTGCTTGGTTGGAGTCCTTTTAATGTACATTGCATAGAAAAGTTTAGCCAATTAGCAGATAGAAGACCTCAGTTTAGGCCTATCTTTTGTTTATGTCTTGTGGGTTACACTTACACATATGTAAAAGAAACCATGCAATTGGTGGACATTATCAAGATGAACTTTCTCCACGACGCAAAAACGTTAGTAAAAGATAATAACGATGTATCTTTTATCCTTTTTCTAGTGTTATCTTTGGGACGATGAACGTTTCTATTTTCTTTGATTGGCAGCATTCCATTTTCCAAAATGAGCATGCATTTATCTATTTTTGTACTAGAAAATAGCAATGAGCTCCTTAGAAAGGCTGATTTTTAGATCAGGTCGATGTGACTCTTCGCATATAGGCACGCATCTAAAGAAGCCGTTAAAAAGAGTCCCCAGGTTTTGTACCTTGTACTTGTAAATTTAAAATAATCTCATCCGATCCCCAGTTGTTATTGGCGATGCAGCTGTAATAGCCGGAGTCCTCCGCCTTCACGGTTCGGATAACGAAGCTCCCGTTGCTGAAGACGCTTCTCCGCCCATCAACCGTTACCAGGCTGGGTGTCCCGTTACTGCCTCACAGGAAGAAAAGGGCACAGATTAAAGAAATTACAATCCAAATTAGCTGAGACTGGGGAAAAGCATAAAGAGTCTTTTCTGAAGTAGATAACACATTTGGAACTAAACTGTGATTCTATGACATAAACAATCAAACGGCTGAATTTCGTTCTTTGTAAAAAAAACAGGCTATGGTGGAAGTTAGCTCTGTGCTGGGGGCTTGGATTCTGGCTCTCACATCTGTCAGGGCCCATCACATCCCTAATGGGTGTCTCTCTCTCTCCTCCACCATGTACGCACGGCGACTTCCTCTTGTAAAAATTCCTTCTGGGACAGAAGTGCCATTTGGACCCAATCGCATAAGGACAACTAAATTTGAGGGTCTCTTGTAGATCTGCTTAAATTCACAGGTGTTGGTGATTTTGACAAAGAAAGTGGACTGTGGTCTCTCAAGAGGGTGATGAGTTGGTCTCAGTGTAAAGGGAGCTCCCTGTGATCATAACCGTATCCTTGGTGGCGACTGTCCAGTCACCTAGGGTCATCCTCTCGTCAGGCAGAATGCCTCTTGACCCTTGGGAGCTTATTCATTTCCTTGGATTAAGTGATTTTATTTACTTTTTTTAAATTTACTTATTTTTATTTGGATTAACTGATTTTAAAAGAGAGGAGAAAAGTGGTCCCTGGGCCAAGACCATTATTTCAATAGTTTATATCTTTTAAGTGCTTTTCTTTGAAAATCAGCACTCTTCTGAACCCATTTTATATCAAATCTCCATGCTCATTAGTGAAGTCTCAGCCCTTTATTTATATTCCAATTTCTTCTTCCGAACATAGAGCAAGCACTTAGAAAAGTTACAGGACAGAACACATCTCACCCACTTTCCCCCTCCTATCTTGGCTGCTATTATCTTAATAGTTACTATTAATGTGGAAAACCAGATTTTCTATTAGCGAAGTCCTAATGCATTCCATTTCTTGAAGTTATTTCTCAGAGCACTGGAGGTAGGGTTAGTTGGACCATTATCTCAGAAGGAGAAAAATGGCCACCCGGTCTCATATGAGGGTGGGAGTGTTCATCTTGGTTATAGAGGAAATTTACATGATGAAGTGCAGAGATCATTGGGTTGGTTAGACTATTTTCCTCTCAAGCATTCTCTTATGAATTGAAAGGCTCTGAATTTACAGAAGATTGATACAATACACCAGACCCTTTTGGTGCTGAAGCCGAGATTCTGCCCCCTACGCCAACTTCCTCTCCACCAGAAGACTTGATGTCTCCTGGAATTTTCCTGGAGATTTAGAATTAGACCACTAGCCCCAACCTGGTATGTCTGATGTACTGTCTTAGAGTTTCACTAAAGGCATACATTAGGTTACTGGTTACCTGTCTTTCATCCATTTTACTGCAGGAGAAGGGTCCCCAACAGCTTTACAAGGTAAGGCGATGTCTTTCATCCATGGGGTAGTCACTGTGCCACTGAAGGTCAGGATTCGTGCCGGAGCTGGAGCACCAAACACAGCAGAAGTCCAATTGCACCACGGCTTTAGTGACACAAAGGCCAAAGTGACCTTTCCCAATATAGTAACACCCCCTACAAGGGTGAAGGCAGCACAGCCAACTGATGTCACACCTGTCAACACTATTCCCTGGTATCAGGATGTGTGTAAAGGATTGTCTTTGGAAGAACATACAAATACCTGAAAATCCCTACTGGAGCATTTTCCCCTCCTACTGACGAAATGTGAGGAGCCGAAATTAAATATTTGGGTCTTCATAAGCCCAGCAGCCCCAAGCTGTGTTTTCTATGAGCCCAATTATTTGTCAAGGCACGTTATTAAGCAATTTATCTCAACACCAAAAATGCACATTCAATATACTTTTAATATCGGAGAGAATAGACAATACAGGGCATAAAGCCCCAAAAGATGGAGAGGTAAAACCGGAACAACTTCTATTTATCAATTTTGTGGTACTTTCCTGGCTTTATTGTATCAATTTGGTCTTTGGCACAAACGTTAAGGACAGCGAATGTTTTCAGAGTGGCTTCTCTCGAGGAACACTGTTTGATTGGGACAGTGATTCAGATGCTCCAACAGAAGCATCTGCCAGAGGCATCTGGTATCGGCACGGTCCCAAAGCAGCAGGAGTAGACAGGAGAGAGCCCGGGTGCACCTGTGTCGGCAGGGGCCTCCGTGCAGACCGAGGAGCTGGCCCTGACGGGTTCCTAGCGCTATCTTCTTGGGTGAGACACGGAAGCTGACCCCAAGACATAAGTCTTCCAGAAGCGAAACAATGTGCCCCACCTTTGCCACATGTCGGGATACTGCTTTCTGGGACACACCCTCTGGAAGCTCAGCCAGCCCAGACACATAGACACAGAGACCACATATGGAAGGTAGCCCCAGTCTGGTTCTAGACCCGTAAAGATTGGACCAGTGTTGGGACACTGAATCATCTGAGACTTGAGGGTCTGGACTGGCCAATGGGCATGGGGAGCAGGCTCTCCAGGAAAGCCCTAGAATTTCAGGAAATATGGAGTCAAGTCATTACAGAGGCATCCTGGTCTAGAACACCAGCCTTGGTCATTAAGGTCTACCAAACAACTCTTATTTTCATTGTTCGGAGTGCTGTGGGCCAGAACTGAAACCACATGCTGGTGGGTTCAGAAGCTGAGCCTGTTTTGTGCAGCAAATATTACAGCAAGGTCTTCCTCCTTAGAGCAGAGCCTTCAGAGACGGCTCATGGACGGCACACTTTCTCCATGGTATTCTAAGGTGGAGGCCACTTTTTCAGTCATTGACGTTTTTTAATTTTTTATCGTAACAAAAATATTTTGGTCAGGTCGCGTTGGACTTCTGGCATTGGTGGTATGGCATGCTCCATTTCAAGCCCTTCAGACCATCTTTTTATAGGATGAGGAGTATTTTTGCAGCAAAATTGGGATGATCAGGAAATCCAGCTAGAGGTAGGGACTTAACAAGCTTTTGAACATCCCCCGTCCTACTGTAAGGAACAAACTGCACGTTGAATCCAGAAGTTATACACGTATTGGGATGTGAGTGAAAACAAAGTGCCCCAAATTAATACTTGCCACGTTTCATGCATTCCGATCTTTTGTACTTTTCTCCTTTCAAGTCAGTCTAGACTATCTGACTCTATTCCATTTTAGTGCTGTCATGTGTTAGCTATAACCCTTAAAATCAATTCCAGGCCTTATGAATAATTTCCCATCAGCATTTTGAGAAACAGAGGCCAGAACCACTTTGTCTTGAAGCCCGACACACTCAGTGTGTAGAATTAATGCCCACTGGGGGCAGCTGGAAGGTCAAGGGTCCTCATCTGAAATTCCAAGACTAATAAGCTACAGAGCTCACCAGAACTGGTTTTCAAATGGGCACAGGCAAGAGAATCATCTAGAATCTGTTAGAAATGCAGATTCCTATGCTGATCTGTGACTCAATGGCTCTTTGATGGGTTTAAGGAGTCTTAACGTGCACCTCAGGTGATTCCGAAAATCAATCCACCTGCACCTGGACGTCCTTCCTGGGTCCTGTACTGCTCGACCCTGGCCCTGGGCTCCTTCGGGATGGTGTTCCACCGGGACTGGGTCCATGTCTCCGTTCTGCCACTTGATCTGCTAAACAGCAGTCCTCTCTGCGGGGACTCTGGAGTCCCGAACTCTAGAGTTTGGACTTTGCTTCCCACCGACAGATTTGCACTGATGCTGCCTGCATCCATCTCCCAGCAATGACAGGATAACCCGGACCAGTCTCCTTGGGCTGCCGGAAGCTTCATCTCTCCAGCTTGATCCTGTCAGCCTTTGTGGTTTGCCAGTGTCTGGGGCTTCTGGGTGGAGCTTTTTATCTAGAACATCTGCTCCGTGCCTGAGAGGTTCCTCAGCTCAGTCCCTTTTTGGAAAACCCATCTGGATCAAGCCTAACTCTGAGGGAACCCCACTTGAACATGAGAAGCTGAACATTTCTGGAGAAATCCATACAACAGAGAATTTAGGACCCACCAAACATTTACAATCACCGACCTCGGCTGACCTGTCCGCTCTCCCTTCCAATCTTACTGCTTTGTTAGTAAGTTCCTTCCCGCTTCTCTGCAGTGATGATTTCCTATTGTCCTTCCTTTTCTCAAACTCCTTTCTCCACCACACCCCAAATTGCCTAATGCTTGGCAGAGGAAATAGAAAACCCAGGTTGGGAACTCTGCATTTCCTGTCACCAAACCTATAAGCCCCCTTGGCCTTCTTCCTCCAAACCTCAGCCCTGTGGCCCTGCTCTTCCTCCTGGATTATCACCTCCCCCTCTCCACTTGGGTTTTCCCATCACCATACAAACATGTTCTGCTGGCTGACACATTAGCCCACAGTGAAACCAGAGCCTTTCCTTGGGTGAGACCCATCCTCACTCTGGCCTGTGGCTTCTTCCAGGTGGTGTGTGTTTTTGGAGAACTTTCTGCCAAGCAGACCTGTTTCCTCACCTCCCGTCTCCTCTGTCCCCTCAACCAGCTCCCATCCCCAGGAAACTGCTTTCAAGGTCAGCGAGTTTGTGTGGCCAACCCAAGAGCACTTCTAGTCTTGTTTGCCTTGACCTCCTAGCAGCTGCTGCCATGGCAGACCCCTCCCTCCTTTCCGAAACATCTCTGTTATTCCTGGCCTTATGCTCCTGGTTCTTCTTGCTGTCTGCCCTCGCCCCTTCCTCTCTGGCATCCCCTGTGCCTCACCCTCCCCAGAGAAAGCTGGTATTCTGCAGAGTTACTCCTGGACCTGAATCTGTCTCCCCGGTAGGCTCTTCCCATTCCAGGTATGGGGGTGTCTAAGTGCTGACCCCTCTCCATTTCTGCCTCCTGCCATATGTCTCTTGAGAAAAAGGACTTTTCCAACCACCTGCCTGACACTGAACACACAGCAGGAGAGAAGAAGTAAAGCCACTGCAGCATTTCATGGGCTGGTTTGCTTTTATCCCACAGTGCAGTCCTTATGTCCACTGATAATCACTGTTGCTAAATGTGAGAGGGTACGTTAGGGGTGGCGGGATATCATAATCAAAGATTCTAATAGACAAAAAAATCCACGAATTTATTTTCTTCAGCAACAATACATTTACTCTCTAACTGTAATTGTGTTCAAAATGTGACAGTATTCTCCTTTTCCCTCACTACTCTATTCTGCTTCTTTCTTAGTATCACACTAATAAGCACGTTATCATGAGCTCTGAGAGGTAAAATCGGAATCTTGGAGTGTTCTGTTCTCTTTTGGGCACCTAGCAGCCTTGTTAGGAAAACATTGCCAATGTGGTATATTCCAAAATCAGGGGGCACCTCCTGCTGGCCCTGGAATTGTGATGTTAGTACATTTACTTGTGAAAAGTGCTAATACAGCGGTACCCTGAACACTGGGGGAGAGCAATTACCAGAAGTAGAGTAAGAATATTCTGTGCCCATATGTGCTTTCTAAGGACCAGTATAACATCTCAGCGTGAAGATACCGTATTCGTTTTTAGGAACCTTTTGTTCTTTGGGGACTCGGACTTCCCACTCTTAATTAAGGTCTTGCTTATAGCAATTCTCTCAATACAAGAAGAACTGACGATTTTCTTATATTCGTCAGTTTCCAGAATAAAATAAACATTTCTCTTTAAGAAATACGATGCTTGATCTTGATGAAAGCACAACTTCCTTGAGGAGTTACTATGGGGTGATTTTCACTTACCCCAAGGGGTGAGTGGGGGCTCTTTGTCTTTACTTTCCTTAAGGCACTTTGAGTTGTAAAGCCACTAACCCTCGGTGGAGTCTTTTCTGATTTGCACAAAAGCCCAGTGCCAGCTAGCAGCAACCTTATTTCTTACGCTGAAATGTGATAACACGTGATGTTCTGGTTTTCTGGGGATTTTTAGGGCACCGTAAGCTTTATTTCTGATAGAACAGGGATTTAAAAACAGTCCAATTACGATGGGAAATGAGGTCTTTTCTACAATGGCACACCTTTAGCTAACGGCTCTACCGTGATGATTTCACTGCTGTTTCCTCTCCCAGCTGAAGTCACCGCGACCACCCAGACGCTGTACTGACGGTTCCGACTCAGGTTGGGAATTCTGTAGGAAAATGAGTCAGGAGAGGCTTCAAACTCGCTGATCACCTGTGGAAGGAGACACAAATGTTCCCACATTCAAGGAGGCAAATGGCACAAAGGGATTTCCTAAAGGCGTGGTTACCAACATATCATCTATCCTCAGAAACAAAAGTCACCACTAGTCCTTTTCTAAAAGGCTGGGATATATTGATATTGATACTGATGTTGATATTGACATCTCACATATACACATAGAGAGTTTACATTTCTCTATGCAGCCGCTTTGGCAGCCACCAATGAGTAATTTAGCCATTTATATGATGGGTCATGGCCCAAATGTTTTTGGCTGAGATACAGTAACAAAAACAGATTTTCCCTCCGACCCCAAACAACCAGAGAACACACAGAGTATAACCACAGTCTCAAAGGTATTGCCTAAGGTAATGAAGGACAGAGCTCTCTGAAATGTGGAAAACAAACGAAGTAAGCCTATGATTGCAGAATTTTTACGTTTTTGTGAGAGTCTCCAGGCTGTGGCACAGAGAAGGAGTCCAGGAGGAGCCCAGCAGCTTCCCTGAGTTAAGGATTTGCACCTGAGAGACTGAGAAGAGGCTGGTGTTCACAGGATAGAGCTACACAGAGAGAGCACTCTGGGAATCTGAAGACGGTCCCACCTGGGTATGCCGCCAAGCAGATCTGTGAAGGTATTCGAGTAAACTACCAGAAACTAGGGAAACAATTACCTGAATGGATTGGAGGTCAAGGTGCCCAGCATTCACACAGGGTTGGGAATAGTGCCTGTTCCACCAGCCGGATTAGAAGCCCTCACGATTCACAGGGCATTGGATACAACGCATAAGGGTCTTACCTCGGTGGTGGGGAATAATTAGGTCTAGACTGAATACCACACTGGTATTGCCTAACAAATATTAGAAGCAAAATTCATATAGATGATATTGTCACTAACTAACTTAACTGCATCCCAGAACGAAAGTCAGAATATTTATAGCAGTGAAAATATCCAGTACAAAACAAGGTGAATTTTGTAATGTTTGACATCCCATAAAATTTTTCCAGATATGAACAGCCCAAATATCCATCGACTGGTGAATGGACGCATAAACAAAATGTGTTGTATCCACACAAGGAAGTATTATTCAACAATAGAAAGAAATGAAGTACAAATACGTGTTTAACTTGGATAAATCTTGAAAATACTATACTAAGTGAGAAAAGTCAACCACAAAAGATTACATACTTATGATTCCCTTTTTACAAAATTTCCAGAATAGTCAAATCCAGAGAGACAGAAAGTACACTAGCAGCTGTCAGGGGCAGAGTAGAGTTGGGACAGAATGGGGAATGACTGCTGTAGGATATAGGGTTCCTTTCTGGGATGATGATAAATGTTCTAACATTAGATAATAGTCGGGGTTGTGTAACTCTGTGAATATGCAAAGAGCCACTGATTTGAACACTTTAAAAGCATGAATTTTTTTATATGTAACTTATATCTCAAAAAAGCTGTTAGAAAAAAAAAATTCAGGAATGGAAAAAACCAGAGAAACATTTCTTTCATAAAGAAAATGTAATTCAATCAATCCTAATTGACCCATAATTGACCTAGATATTAAATTTAGCAGAAACGGGCATTATAACAGTTATAGTTGTGTTATGACCATAGATATTCAAGAATTTAAACAGATTCATGAATGATATAAAAAGACCCAAGTCAAAGCTTGAGATGCAATTACAATATGTGAAATGAAAAATACACTGGATTAGATTAATAGCAGATTAGATTTGCAGAGAAAACAAAAGGTCAATGAACATGAAGACATATTAATATATGAAACACGGAGAGAAAACAGAGTACAAAACTTAACAAAGCTTTAGTGGGCTATGGAACAGCATCAAGCAGCCTAACATACATGTAGCTGGAATCACTAAAGGAGGAAAGGGAGGCATGACAGAAAAATGTTTCATGGAATTTTTCCAAATCTGGTGAAAACCATAAACACAGACAGCCAAGAATCTCAATGAACCTCAGCCACAGAAATATGAAGGAAACCACATCAAGGCATATCATAACCAAACTGCTCAAAACCAGTGATAGGAGATCTTAAAAGTAGTCAGAGAAGGGTCACGTTATGTGTGAAGGAACAAAAACAATGATGTCAGAAGACTTCTTGTCAAAAATAATCCAAGTGCTTTTGAATGTCTTCCCAAAATTTGTACTTTGAAACCTAATCCCCCAAGGTGATGACAGTAGGAGGCGGGGGCCTTTGGGAGGTGATTAGATCATGGGATTAGTGAGTGCCCTTATAAAAGAGACCCCAGAGAGCTCCCTTGCCCTCTTCCACCATGTGGGGACACAATGACAAATCTGCAATCCACTAGAGGTCCCTCACCATAACCCCACTCTGATGGCACCATGATCTTAGATATTCAGCCTCCAGAACTGTGAGAAATAAATTTCTGTTATTTATGAGCCACCTGATCTATGGTATTTTTGTTACAGTAGCCTGAGCTGATTAAGACATGAAGTAAGAAGACAGTGGAACAACATTTTTAAAGTACTAAAAGAAAAAAAGTCAGCCTAGAACTCTATACTCAAAAAAACGTACATTTCAAAACTAAAAAGAAATAAAGACTTTTCAAAATGTAAAAAGCTGAAAGAATTAACCATCGGCAGATTCACACTACAAGAAATGTTAAAGAAAGTCTTTCAGTCGGAAGGAAAACGATACCAGATAGAAATTAAATGTACACAAAGGGATGTAAAGTACCAGAAACAGTAACTACAAAGGTAAATATATGATTTTTTCTTGTTCTTTAAATCTCACTAAAAATAATTGATAATCAAAAGGTAATAATGACACAGTGTGGGGTTTATAACACACGTAAAAGTAAAATGTATGACAACAGTTGCACAAATATTAAGTAGGAAAAAGTGGAGGCATACTATTATAAGGTCCTTATACTCTATGTGCAGTGTATAACATCAGTTGAAAGTATAAAGTGATAAGTTAAATATATATGCTTTTAATCCTAAAAAATGACTGAAATTACAAAATAAATAGTAAAATAATGCTAATGAGCCAACCAAATAAATAAAGTGAAGTGATAGAAAATACTCAGTTAATTAAAAAAAAAGCAAAAAAGCAGAAAAGAACAAATATGAGAATAAAAAACCCAAGTAGTAAGATTATAGATTTAAATCTATATCAATAGATCAAAAATCTATTAAGTATAAATGATCTAAAATCCTAATTAATGCAGAGATTGTAAGAATGGATATAGAAGCAATACACAACTATATGCTGCCTACAATAAATCTTTTTCAAATATAAAAACACAAGTATGTTAGAAATAAAAGGACAGAAAAACGATACTGTGCTAATACTAATCAAAAGGAAGCTGGAGTGGCTATATTCATATCAGACAAAATAGATTTATGAGTAAAGAATCTTACCAGTGATAAAGAAGGTAATTTCATAATAATAAAGGGATCAATTCATCAAGAGGACATAACAATCCTAAACATTTATGAGCTTAATGACAAAGCTTCAAAATACATGAAGCAAGAACCAGGGAATGTCAAGGAGGCATAGGCTCAGACAGGTCACACCTCTTCCTTAAAGAATCCATATAAGACAGGTAGACTGATATCAGATCCATTTTACAGATGAGGAATGCTGTGGACTGAATGTGTGTGTTCCCTTACAATTCATATGTCGACATCCTAATCCCTAAAATAATGGGATTTGGAAGTGGGGCCTTTGGGGCTAATCGGCTTCAGATTAGGTCATGAGGGTGGGGCTCTCATTATATAATTAATGCCCTTTCTTATATAAAAAAGGAAGAGACCCAAGAGCTTTCTCTCTCTACCATGTGAGGACACAGCAAGAAGGTAGCCATCTTGAAACCAGGAAGACAACAGACGCTGTATCTACTGGACCTCGATCTCGGATCTTGGATGTGGAGGCTGGTCTCCAGAACTCTTAGAAATAAGTGTCTGTTGTTTAAACCAGCCAGCGTGGTATTTTGCTGCAGCAGCCCAAGCAGCCAAATACAAAAATTAGTACTGAGAGGTAGGGTGTTGCTGTAGCAAGCACAGAAACACATGGACGTGGCTTTGAACTGGGCAGAGGTGGGAAAAGTCTTGAGGCTGATGCTAGAAAAAGCTAAGATCCTGTGAAGGGACTGTTAATGATGATACCGGTGAGAGCTCACAAAGAAGGGGAGAACTGGAGACAGAGTCTGCCTCTCATACACAGAAATGATTCAATGAGACACACAGGGTGTGGGTAGAAATGTGGGGTGGTAAAAGCCATTTTAGTGAAGCCTCAGATGGAAGTGGGAAAGTGTTATTGGATAATGGGAAAAGATGGTCTGTGCTGATACAGCGACAAAAGTTTGCCTGAGTTACGTTCAGGTTCTAGTGTTTTGGGTGCTCGCGCGGGGACGCGCAACAGGAACTTGGACACTTAGCTGTTGTAAGTGTGGCTCCTCCTGACCGCTTATGGAAAAATGCAAAAAGAAAGAAATGAATTGAAGAAGGAATTGTTAAGCCAAGAAGAACCAGAACTTAAAGATTTGGGAAATTCTCAGCCTATCCGTATGGCAAAAACAGGAGAAAGTGTGTTTGGATGAGAACAGTAAGGGTGTGGCCTAGCAGCCCTGTGGTGAGGAGATTGGTGTGGGTGAGAACTACGGACTGAAAACAGCCACACCAGCAGGAACGCTGCCAGTTGAACCTAAGGAGACTGAGACGGGATAGAAGTAAAAAGAGCCGAGTTCTAGATTCTACAGGACAGGATGATAGAGCTACGTGGCCCTCAACTCATGCTGTTCTTCAAGAAGAGGGAAGAATAGCTCTGAAGGATATTCAAAGATCATCAGGGTCACGGCCTTGGTTTCAACAGGCCAGAGGACTGGACCTCCCAGAGCTGAGTGGGGGAGAGCCTTGCCTGGCAGAGCCTTGCAGAACTGCAACATGGACAGAGCCTCTGCATAGAGCCACAGCATGGGCAGAACCCTCCTGAGAAGTCGGGGAGAGACTGCAATCCCAGAGGTGTCACTGGTAGAGCATTGAACCAAAGAGGATTATTCTTGTTTCTGAAGATCCAGCGGGATCTGCTAAGTTTTAGACTTACTTGGGAGCCATCAGTCCTTCCTTCTTTCCTATTTCTTTCTTTTGAAACGGGAATGTCTACCCAATGCATGTCCCATTGTATTTTAGAAGCACGTAACTTGCCTGGTCTCACAGGTTCATAGCTGGAGTGGATTTTGTCTCCAGATGAATGTACCTGGAGTCTTACTCATACCTGATTCAGCCAGTATGAAGATGAGACTTTGGACTTTAGAGTAGATGTTGCAGTGAGTTAAGACTTGGGGAGCTACTGGGATGGAACGAATGTATTTTGCACTTGACATGGACACGGGCTTTTTGGGGCCAGGGGCAGAATTGACTGAATGTTTGTGCCCCCTCCAATGCATATGTTGAAATCCTAACACCCCAATGTGATATTAGGAGGTGGGGCCATTGGTAGGTAATTAGGTCATGAGAGTGGAACCCTCATGGGCGGGATTTGTGCTCTTATAAGGGGATGAAGAAACAAGAGATCTCTTTCTCTATCTCTCTCTTCCGTGTGTGTGTGTGTGTGTGTGTGTGTGTGTGTGTGTGTGTGTGTGTGTGTGTGCCATGTGAGAATACAATGAAAACTCAGGAAAAAGTCCTGCACCAGACACTGAATCTGAGGGTGCCTCGATCTTGGGACTTCCCAGCCTCCTGAACTATGAGAAATAAAGATCTATTATTGAAGCCACCCAGTGTGGTATTTTGATATAAAAGTGAGACCTAGGCAAGAAAACTAAGGTACAGACAAAGTAAGTGCCTCACTAAGGTCAGAGTGGCAGAAATGGTGGGCAGAGGTTCAAGCTCAGTGCCTCTGACCCAAGTCCAGTACTGCCATTTACAAGCAGCCAGACACGGGAAGGGTTTACTTTTATCCCCGTAAGCTGTAGGTCATCAGGCTGTGCGAACTGCAATCCCAGCTCTATAATTAACCAAGGGGCGCAAATGTTAACTATACCTGTTCATTGTCAGAGATCTCATGCTCACTCAATAAGAAACAAAGTCAGAGAATTTCCCATTGTCCAGTATTTGACTTCTGTATATACACACTGTCAGATGATTAAAGGGAGACGATAGGGCTCTTGGAGAAGTTCTTCAGGTGTGCCCATACGTTCATGTGCATGCACTATCGTTACCCTACCTGCCCCCGTTGCCACCCCACCCCTCTCACACACACCAGTCCTGTCTTGTGTTCAGAAGATCACGGGGAAATAAAATCCTTCTAGAATTTCAGGGGGAATTTGGCTTGTTTCCTAGCAATTCGACGAGACAATCCCAAGACTGTGTGTATTTGTATTCTGTAATGTTCCAAGGCTATGTTGTTGCCAAATTAATTTTACAAAGCTTAATGATGTGCAAATTATAACAATCGCTCCTACTGAACATTAAGCATCAACAGAGCATTAAAATATATTTACAAAATAAGGGTTTTCTGTGAAGGGCGCATAGCTTTTAGTTAAAACTCAATAAGCATCCTGTCTAGAAGGTACAATTTGCTCTTGACTACCTCCAAACTAGGCATTTTAGTGAATTTTTATCTGCAACACAAGGCATGGATAAAATCAATGATAAAAATACAATTTCTTATGCAATAATATTTGTTTCACTATTTATATGATAGATCATCCAAAGCCAAAGTAAAAAGGTTTGTTTATAGAAAATTCTTCCCGCTGGAATGAAATTTCTCTATAGATGAGGGTGAGAAATAAGAGTCGGGCTGTTCAGGGGTTCCTATTGGTTATTCGGGAAATTTAGTTGCACTGGTGTGATCTCCCTCTGATACCAGCCTATTTCCCTATGGCTGCCATAATTAGGCACAATTTTTTTGTCTCTCAAAACAGAAGGTTGCCAAATGAGCAATTTAAACAATAGAAGAGTTGATTTGTTTTCTTCATAATATGTGTAACTGGATATTAAATGCGACTTTTCCTTTTGTCTTAAAGTTTTAGCAATGAGCTTCACAAGTGAGAATCGTCCCAAAGATGCTGGTACCTTCCTTCCTAACAAGAGACGTGAGATCAATCAGGCAGGGCTTTCTGATTCTGATGACCTGTCCATCATCCTTCTCTGGGCCCCAGGAGAGGCTAAGCCAAGAATAGGATATTCTTTTTTTTAAATATGAAATTTATTGCCAAATTGGTTTCCATTCAACACCCGGTGCTCATCCCAACAGGTGCGCTTCTCATTGACAGAAGTCCGTGTCCATGCCCACCTAGCGGTGCCAGGAGGTTAGGAGCTCCAAGCAAACCACTCAGAGAGCTTGGAGTTTGGAAGAACACAGAGATAGGTGAATCACCAATCAGGCCAAAGGCTATGTAGGGTGGCAAAGGCTAGTCCTGCTCCCAGCAGGAGAGCAGGTTCCTGGGGCTGGCTGTCACTTCCATCATGGTGGGTTAGGGATGCTTCCATGTAGGCCCTGCAAGGAGACAGCAAGACTGGCTGCCTCCAGGAGTGTAAGATGCCTTCTACAGAGGGGTGTACTGCAAATTCCATAATCGTTTATCCGCAGATGGTGCGTAATTCAACCAACGTTAACAAGTCCAAGAGGTGGCAACAGGTAAGAGAAAAAGAGCCAAATGGGAAAAAAGATAATCAGACGTTCACTCAGGGTAGTGAAGCAAATCTGTTTGTTCAAATCCTTCCCTTTGATGCTCAGTTAAAAATACAGGTTCTGAGAAAGAGGGGGGATGAATATTGCTTCCTTATGAAACATTTTCCTCAATATTCTATATGAGATAAAGTAACTGATTATATTTACCTTCCATCAACTGTCTTTTTATTGGACACTAGATTTCTCAACACAATGATCTAACCACGTTTGAGCTGACTTGCTAATTTCCATGTGCATTCCATCATGTATCATTCCCTCCCACGCTCTGGGAATGGTCAGTGAGAAGGGTTCCGTTTTCTTTCCAGATTTCTCCTAACACTCCAGCTGCAATGATGCATCAGAGACTTTGAAGCATTGAGAGTGTGGAGGGAATAGAAAGGCTTCTCTCTGAAGGGCAGCGAGACAGAAAAATTGTAGTCAAGGAAAAGCACCTCCCAAATGTAGGTTCTTAGGATTAATGAATCAAAAGTGGCAGAAGGAGAAACTGGTGGGGAGGAGGAAGAGAGACACTCTTCTCAGTATTTAAATATTTAAATCTCTAAATATTTAATTTCCTGCTGGCAGATCTATAACTCTGTCGTCTCATCTTCAAAGTTAAGACAGAGATATTAGCCACTCTAGAAGATTTGATTATGCCTATGATGCAAATTAATCTTGAATGGATCACTATAACTGGGCTGATAAGGGATGGCCAGAGGAATAGGACACCTGGGGACAGCCATGTAAACTCACTGGACTACAGATCTCTCCTCTGGGTCTTGCAAAGAAAAGGTATGTAAGAGCTCTTAGCCCCATACCTGTAATGGGGAAACCTCATAAATAGTTGCTGTGCTTGAATTCACAGGTGTTTACTGAGTTCAAGTCTAGTGTGTAGACTGTGAGGTAAGTTCCTGCCCCAAGGGAACAAGAGATGATCATGGCTTGGCAAACGGAGGATTAATTACATGAGGCATAGTAAAATTCTGGTAAGTTCTTGCTAAAATCTAGAAATAAAAATCATTTGAATTCCCTTGCCAAAACTACTCCAGTTGTAGCGGAGGACATGATTCATATTTGCAAAATACCCAGGAAAATAAATAAAAAACTGCATGTGTTTGATTTAAAAAAATATTCATGGCAGTTTTTTTGTTTCTTTGTTTGTTTTTATAAAGCCTCAGACATGCTGGCTTCTCTAAAATTGTACCAAGAGTGGAAAACATAGCTCATGATATAAACGTTGCAATCCTCAAGCCAGGCAGCTCATGTTCATGTGTTATTCCTTTCTTATTATTGCTTCGGGTCTGGTGGAGGGAGTCGTAGATTTCTGAGGGACCCAATAGTATACTCCTCCAAAGAACGTAGAGGTTGCTGGAAGCTCGGTTTTCTCCCTGTGCTCCAGTGTCACCCGTGAAGAGCCTGCTACTTTCACTACAGAATTCTTTTTGCCTTGTGGTTTTGGTGCAATAATTTCCCTCATATTTAAGACACTTTTTAACCAGTAAATAAGATAAAATTAGCCACAATGAATTACTTCAAACGCTCTTTAGCAAATTCTATCAAACTGGATGCTTAACCAATAATTGCTAGATTCATTTCCAAATCCCTCACACTATTTAGCTCGATGGGTGGCTTGCAAAGTCTTGTGAGCCTTCTCACATCCCCTCAACAAGGCACATCTGCCCTTTGTTTATAGGTCATGCATGGTCCTTATCTTCATCCCACTTTGGATTGTGGTCTTGCACAGTCTTGGTGCAACCTTGTGGTCTTGGATGGAGTTCAGGTTCTTTGAGGGTGGCCTTGCAGTGGCCCTCCCTTTATGGATGCCCCGGACACCCTAGATCCCAGTGTTGCAAAATTAGGGCTCACAGACCACAAAGTGGAATGGGCTGAGGAAATGCCTGTTGCATTAAGTTGACTAATGACCTAGAAATGATTTGAATGCAATCAAGAAAAACTGTGTAGAGAATGACTATGGATTCACAGGCCACTCAGATCAAATTATTCAGCGTATCTCACGGATATAAAAAGAATTCCACTTAAAAAATTTCAATTAACTTTTTAATGAAAAACTAATTCTATCAAAGAAGTATGGTGCTTTAAAAAGCCCTAATATCTATTAAAAAAAAAAGACTCGAATGTTCTGATTTTGTAGATAGTATGTTCACAGCAGTGATTTAAAGAAACCTCTCCCAAAGCAAGATAAACAAAATAGGCAGCTCTTTGCATTATTGGACACTCCGAGGCCATATCAAATCTTTCTGTTTAGGGGCAGAGAAAACGATCTGGATTATGTTCAGAATCAGTAGTTGGCTGGTTCGACTTCAGGTTTGTCTTTGTTCTTATGTATAAGACATTTTGCCCTGATTTTCATTTTATTTCAGTATTTTCACCTCTAACAGAAGATAATGGATCAATGAAGACCATCCTAAAGGGACAGACCGGGGTGGGGAGCCTACATGGTAGGAACAGCATATTAATGCTACTTGCTTTATGCAAGTCAGTTCTGGTGGTTTCCTCTGCACTTGACTGAGATGCCTGTAACCGCCATTATATCTTCCACTGTTGGCTACTTTTAAAAAAAGTCTTCCAAACAGAAGATATTTTACTTTTGGGCCTTTCAAATATAAAAATCATTATTTTGCAAGTGCATTAAAGTTGACACCCAGAAAATGCTTATAAGGAGCTGGTGTCTCCATGTTCCTGTGTAGAATCGGGGCTTCGTCCGGTTAGCCAAACTGGCATTACAGTGTCCTTATAGTTCCCAGGCTCTTTTGAACAAAGTCACCTCCACTCACTACAATTTTGCCTCGTCTCTTCTCTGCTGTCACCCCATCTGCTGTACCAATGATCTATCTGCAAAAGTGCTTTCTTAAGCTGACTTGATCACTATCACTTATTCGGTAATGAACAAGTAATTCATCGCACATGTGTAAATGGAAGAAACCCATGCACTCTTAGTCAACTTTTGGCTGCTCCAAAATTTCTGGCTTTGCCATCACAGAAAAGAGATCCACCATAAGGTCTTTTAGACAGAACTATGGAAGGATGATCTCCATGTCAGTGAGTTAAAAGCATGGGCACTGTATATAACTCCTGCTGAGACTGAAAAGCCTCCCCAAGCAGAGGATATGCTTTCCTGCGTCATGAACCAGAAACTTCATTATACAGTTTAACTTCTATTGCATGACTTACTGCCGTAATCCATACAATTTAATTCAACACAACATTTTATGAACATCCGCTATTTCAGCATAATACCAGGCTTTCTAAAGGAATAAGAGTGACTAACGGTGGGGTGTGCACTTGAACTGGGGCCCAGTGATGTCCCCACCTAACGATAACACAAGGGATTGTGGTGGTTACACCAAAGTGAGGTTGGAAATCAATGCTGGGGACCTCCGAGGCGAGACGGAGCCCGCTTCCCAGGGAAGGCCGTAGGCTGTCACCGTGAAGGGCCTGGACTCTAAGCTCAGACACCTGTGGGTTGCAGACCCTGTCTTTACCTTGCTAGCCGCATGGTCCTGGCAGACAGTACATTCTCCATTTCAGTACCATTACAACGAGGCAATCATAACCCCACCTGCATATGATAACCATTGGAATTAACTGATGAAAACCAGGATTTTTTAAGATGTGAGTCATAGAAGCAATTTTGTGAGTTATGACAATCATTTACAGAGCAAAACAGAAGAGAAAAAAAATCCAACGGTTTGGAAAATATCATAGCGCATCCTGTGTGGCAAGTGTAAGTTTTGTTTATGAAGCTTTTGCTGTGTGGGTACTGGCTTGTGATTATAAGATGCATTTCCTATTGTGAGTCATGAAAGAACGTGCTTGGAAACCATAGGCATAACGTGTTTAGCAGACAGTGGCTAGAATACAGAAAATGCTCAAAAATGGTGGAATAAATAATAAAGCATTTAAGTTGAGCCTTAAGAATAAAGACTTTAAATGGGAGGAGGACACACACACACACACACACACACACACACACACGATGGAACGGCTTAGGAATAGATGGATAGGTTAATGGAATAGGAGATAGGACACTGGACAGGAGTTAGAGCTGGATTATGGAAATCTGTTCAGGTCATCTTGAGGATTTTGAGTTTTGTTTTAGGTAAAAAGGGAGAAGTCATCCAAGAATTTGCCCAAGGGAGTGACATGGTCAGATACAGAATGGGAAAGAATGATTATGGCAGCAATGTGGCCAATGGATAGGCCCTTGAGCCTGGCAGTGGAAGGACTTCTGACCTGGTTTGTTTCCCCAAGTGGGCATGAAAAGAAGGGAGATTAAAAGATACTGCAGGGAGAGACTTCTCATGACACAATGTCACCTCGCAGATGCTATTTCCTTTGGTCATAATACCTTTTCATAAGGTAGAGCTCTTCCCTGCCTATAAGCCAGGGCTACAGGTGCATCCCAAGAAGCTGTCTCTGACCCCACTGTTTGAGAAACACCCCCTTGCCTGTGGCTTCGGCCACAGTGTCCTGTGCTCTGCAGGTCACAGTCGTGTCCTTTGCCACGTCACAAGGACAGTGACAATCCCTGGCATTTTCTGACTTCCCTAGAACCAGGAACTCCTCAAAGAAAGGCAGACACTATCCTTTATCACCGCGGTCCCACGGTCGCCATTGGAGCTGTTCTCCCAGCTGCCCTGGTTTTCCTGTCTTCTGGGTACTTGTGAGGATTGTGCTTCCTGGCCCCCTTGTGGTTGGGGGAGGCCACGTTATGCCTATGTCAGACCTTCCAGAGATGTATTCCCTCTGCCATAAAACCTGCATGGGTGCTTCCCAGAGTACGGATAATATGGACCAGAGCTACTACAACTCAGAACAGACGTGAATGTGGAAGAAAGATAAAACTGTTGGTGTAAATCCCTGAGGTTTTAGGCCTCTGGTCAGAGGACAAAGGGTACTGTTAGATCAGTGGCTTAGCTGGGAAACAGGAAGAGAAGGGGGACAAGAATGAATTTGATTCAGAATATGTTGGATGCGGTGGGGTCTCCGTGAAGACACGGATGGAAGGAATTTGGACATATGGGGTTGCCTGGTCCTCTAAGCTGGTCAGTCGGGGTTGGAGAGAAACATTTTTGATCTCTGTAACTTCAGATGATAGTTAAATTATAAAAACAGATTCAAAGGCACCTGGGTGGATCAGTCGGTTAAGCATCCAACTCTTGATTTTGGCTCAGGTCATGATCTCACAGTTCATAGGTTTGAGCCCCACATTGTGCTCTGCACTGACAACCCAGAGCCTGCTTGGGATTCTCTCTCTCCCTCTCTCTCTGCCCCTTCCCTGTGCTCTCTCTCTTTCTCAAAATAAATAAATATACTTTAAAAAGTATATAAGATTCAGTGATTCATGGGGACAATAAAGAATAGGAAAAGAGGATAAAGGAAGAGTATTGAGAAATGCCTACATTGAAGGGTGGCTGTCAAGGGAGAGGGAGCCTAAGAGAAGAGAAAGTCTAAAAATAGAAGGGAAGTTAAGTCAGAATTTAAACACAGATCGCTGTATAATAATGGCATGCTATGTGGCAGCCTGAAACGGGAAGAGTGCCACCTCCCCAAAAGGGAATAGCCTTGTACACCCAGGGGGTGCACGGTGACTTCTGAGACAGGAGCAGTGGCCAGTGAGATGGACAGCATTATAATACAGATGGTCAAGTTGACCCCGCTTGACAATTCCATCACGGCACCGTGGTTTGACCTGAGATTCCTCAACAATTCTGGCTTCCTAAAGCCACTCTCTCTTGTCCTCAGCCCCATGATTTATTAAATGCAGTCCTGGGGGGCGGGTCCAAGGAAAACCCACACCTGCTGTTTTGGTTTGGAAGCTGCCCAGACCTGGCGAAGGTTACTTCCCTGGTGTCTCTGAAGACTTGCTTACTTCTAAGTCGTGGGCTACACTGTGGGGAGTTTTGTTGCTGAAAGCTGTCTTCTGGAGAAGAAGGGTACTGGAACATTCTCAGTTGCTCATTCGGCAACGTCGACGGAACACCTATCCTGTGCAGGGGCTGGATCACCTTATCGTTTGAAACTGGAATAATTGAGGTGAGTCACAGCTCACTGATATGATCGTTTCAAGCCTTCTGATTTTGTTCTTCATTGCTGAGAAGTTCATGCTGTCTGATTTCACGTTTCTAAGTCCCATCTCAATCGGCTTAGTGCTATAGAAGAGACACTTTCTCTATCCTTGTCCTTGGTTAATCTAGGGCACTCCCCACAGGCTGCTTTCATGAGGGGAGGAGGGCTAGAGGGGAGATCCAGCCTCGCGACTCTCTCCCTGGGACCTTACAAGGTAGTGTGTGAATTGATCCTTCAAACTGTCATCTATGAAAATTCAGAGTCACGCCCCCCCAAATTATATGCCTGAGTTCCTTGAAGCAAATGAACTTTGAGATTTTGCTGCTCGAATCTCTGCCTGGGGCGGTTAATGTCTCCGTGCATCTGCTGGTCCGGCACGGGGAGACTCTGTGTTTACCTAGAGCCACCAGACTTTAGATGCATTTACACTTTCTTATCTGGCCACACAAAGTTTCAAATCCCAACACTTTTTACTAGGCTAACCCAAGAGAACGCAGTGAAACCAGCGTCTATTCTTAGACAATGGGCTTTACCCATTAGAGAGAAGAGCGTGGGTCTTGTAACAAGGTCCATTCACTGGGGGGTCTTAAGAGGAAATTTACATCAGCGAGCAAGTCAGCCGAGGGACTCCTCTAAAGAAGATTAAATTACAGGCTGTGCTGTGTCCTCATTTATCCTGCCATGTTCTACATTCCACTGTGAAATCATTTCAAAGAAAAGAAATACTCAGCCGAGCAACAATATCATACGCAGCTAGCACTGCCCTCTGGTGTTCATTCTGACACATGGGCGGAAATGTGAAAGCCTCACAAAACGTCATCCCATCCCTTCTTCTAACTTAGAGTCAAATTCCAGAAACCCAAGATGGAACAAAAACCCTTCTTTCCAGCAATTTGTACACTCTTACTAATTCCATGTGAAAGAAAGCCCCACAAAGCAATGGGTGAGATTTTCAAATGTTTCCTTCCTAAGAGAAATGTATTAGTTCTCTCTGGTCTTCACTTATAATGGTATTATTTTATTTTAAAAATAGGTCTCCTAGGGGAAAATGTCTGTACCTCCCACTTGGTTTTTCTGTCACCCTAAAATTGCTTTAAAAATAAAGTCTATTAAAGAAAAAACTAGGCGCTGGGGTCTTAGATGATGTTTGACGTGGATAAGCAGCCATGTGGCTCCAGAGATGGACTCAGCCTGATTCTGGTTCCCTCCACTTTACTGCACACAGCTTGGGATTCTGGACCCTCTTTGCAAAACTTACATGACACTACCCAGAAGACCACAGTGCTTTGTAACGATCATATTTCCAGATCTACAGTGCTTTATAATAGAGTCAAAGGCAGCACAGAGACACCCGGTGAGTGGCAGTCAGACATGAAGTAGGTGAGAAATTTGGCTGTTAATTCCTGTCTTTTCTGGTTAGTTCGATCTTACGATTGTTGTTTTTGGAAGGGTCTTGTTGGGAAGGTACTGGGTGGTTGAAACCTATTGTGGCGTGCGTGGAGAGATGGTGGGAATCCTTGGGCAAATCTTTTCTACTCTTTCTTATAGACAGTTGTCTCATGTTTTTAGGATTTGTAACTCTTCCTATTTTATTGTGTGAAATCCACAGGCTGGGGGGACAAAGACTAACATGGCCCAAAGCGGCCACCTGTGGGGCTATCTCACCCAAGCATCGGTCCATCAGGACTAATTTCAAGTAAGCCAGGCTGGGGTTTTAGTTTAGAGATAAAGAGCAGATTGAGGGTGTTCTGGGTACCCTGAACTCTTTTTTCCTAGCTTGGTGGAATCCGAACAGCAAATGTGAGTCCTACAGCAAACAGATGAAGGAGGTGACAGGGCTGGAAGGAGTTGGGAACGGGGAGTCAGTGTTTCACGGGGACAGAGATTCAGTTTGGGGAGACAGAGACGTTCTAGAGGCGGATCATGGTTCACAACCATGTGAATATACCTAATGCCACTGACCTGGACACTTAGGAGTGATTCGGATGGCAAATTCTGCGTTACGGTATTTTATCACAATAAAAACCAAAATTAATCTGTGTATTCACTCCACAAACACTGACTGACCATACAGGTCTCCTTCTATACCCCAGCAGGAGGACAGAAAGACAGGTCACGTGGTGCCAACCCCAGAAAATGCCGTAAATATTCCTGTGAAGATAGCATGAATTTTGTGGTCCTACTCTGGCTTTCTTTCCTCTAAAATTTCCCTTTTCGACATGCTTTTGTAGCTGGTCTAAGAAACAGTTTAGCTCTATAATTATGACCCGGTAGTAATAATATTAATGATAATAAATATAGCACGTTGAAGTATTAATTACACGAACTCTTTTAACTCTGTCTCAGTGAATGAGGTGGGCTATGCGATCGTCGGGGTCACAGATCCTCAGCACAGGCCCCCATTTCTGGCCCGACAGCGGCTTGCCTGCTTCTCTTAGTGGGGGACGGGACCTGGCAGGAAGATGGGGCGGGAGGTGGAGGCATAGGAGGGAGGTCAGAGGGAAGGGGGGGAGGCAGGGAGGGCCTGGTGGGCACGGAATGATGCGTCCAAGAGCAAAATCAATAAGCGTTGTCCACTGACTACCAATTAAGGCACAATTCAGACCTCTGGGTTTTGATTTTGAGAAGCCGGCTGGCGGTGTTGTGGGAAGTCACCAACTGAACAATACTTCTAGACGACTGTGTCCCTTATAATGATTCAGATGTGTATTTTCAAGTGAGGTGTAAATGAGGATGTTGCTTTGTGGTAGAGACAACGGCGGGAGGTGGGGGGGGCGGGGAATAAAACCACTGGAAAGACCCAAGTAGGTGGGAAACAAAGGAATGAAGGTGTCCCAAAGGAGCACTCGCAGCTCGTTTTCTGGAAGGTGCTTGAAAGGCACTTGGTTATTTACCAACTTACTGTGGGATAGGGGTGGGAGCAGAATACAGTGTACTTTCGGATGATGCCGTTCAGCTTGAGAGGGGGAAGCCAGGACACAAAGACCATGGAGGCTGAGGCCGCCGCTGCCTTCACTCCCGCAGGAGGACCTGGAACTGGAAGAGCCGGGCATTTAGTCACAGCGATGGGGCTTCCGACCAGGCGCTCTGGCCCACGCTGCCCAACACAACCCCCGCTCCGGCTAGGCCTGGCCCCTCTCTCTGGCCAGCTCCTCAGGGGTCAGTGCTGTGGGCTCAACCGCGTCCCCTCGGAATCCACGTGGTGAAGGCCCAGCCCCCAGAAGCTCAGAATGTGACCTGACTTGGAGAAGGGGTCTCCACAGAGATGACCAAGTGAAACTGTGGTCACTAGGGTGGTGCTAATCTCATGTGACTGGTGTCCTTATGAAAAAAGGGAAATGTGGGCACAAAGACATATACAGAGAGAAGACCATGTGAGGACACAAGGGGCGAATGGCCCCCTAAAAGCCAAGGGCAGAAGCCTGGAACAGACTCTCCCTCATAGCCCTCAGAGGGAGCCCACCTGGCCCACACCTTGATTTTGGATTTCTTGGCCTCCAAAAACCATGGGACAACCCATTTCTGTTGTTGAAGGCCTCCCTCTGCGGGGCCCTATGCCAGCAGCCCTAGGAGCTGACAGAGCCTCTCTTTGACGAGTGACCTGTGCTCCACACGAACCCTGTCCAAGGGCATGTCCTCTAACGGCCTAATTTTAGCAAGAACGCTGCTCGGTCAGTTCAGCCAGAATCTCCTCAATATCGGATCACTTGATACATGATCAAAGACTTCATTCTCTTCCACACCCAGGTACTATCCGATCATCCTTGTGTGCCTTCAACCAGAGTCCTGTTTGATCACTCTAGTCAGAATACCCTTACCCCCAAGGTCTCCTATCACTAATTCTCCACCCACAGCCCCATCCTTCCCCTCCACTCCTTGGCTGTAAATTCCCACTTGTTGTACGTGAAGTCGAGCCTGGCCTCTCTCCCCTGCCACAAACTCCCACTGAGGTTGACCCCACATATTCACGTCACAGCAGTCCCCCTGAGAAGTGTGCCTGCTGCTGCTCTTTAACAAGTGCCATGAATAACTGTTGCTTCAACAGAACTAATACGTTCAGTTCAAGTCCCTGACTTCCTGGGAGCCTTCTTTACCCATTTCAGTCCCTTGTGAGTTCCTGCCTCTGAACAGCTGGAGAATTTAGTTTCTTGTGCTGCTACAGTGTTTGGCTTTGAACAGGCTGGGGATGTACATCTTGCCTCCTGAGTTAGAGACGAATGAGGGCAAAGTATCTTGGTCTTTAGGGACCACTCTTCCTTGCCCAAAACACTTTGTAATGACATCTCTTTTGGCTCAGGGGAGGTACAGAAACACTTTTTTACGAGGATGGATTTTTGTGTCAAAGATTCACACTTGTATAGACAAGAAATACCCCTCTGTAAGCCATCTAAGAAAGAAGGAAATGGTGCTAACAATATTAAGCATAATTTGTCAATGAGATCAAATGCACGTATTCCTTCCCCCCATCTTTCTGTTTTCCAGGTAGAAGAGGGAGGATGGAGTGAGGTGGACAAGACATGGGGAGAAGAGAAAAGAGCATTAAAATTGCTATGGGATAAGCCTTAAGGATCTTGCTTTGTTCCTCGTTGGTCTAACTGTCCACCTGGAGGGTGGTTCCCACCTTGATGGAGGTCTTGAAATTCTAACCGATATACATCCCTTGTGAGCCCCTGGAGGAATCTTTGAGTCTCTTCCTGCTCCGGTAACAACATAACTGCTCACTAAATATTTGTGGAGTTGACTATGTGTCTCATGATTGTCATCTTGACTCTTCAAGGTCAAAAGAACAAAACCAGCAATCACCATGAGAGCTAATGTGGGTGTGACATCACCACCACTTGAAAATATAAAATCTTGGGATCAGTTTTTGACAAGTCCTGTTGGTGGCAGAGGGTCTAGAAAAGAGGACACAAGTAAGTGATGACACCTGGGTTACTAAGTCTTTGGGAACAAGGCACTGTTGTGCTGAGTATGGAGGGCACTTGTGCTTAGGTTTCCTATTGGTGAGGGGAACAGCCAAGACACCCCCAAATCCACAAGCTGGTTGAGACCCACAAGGGCTCCTCCTGAACACCAAGTGTAGAGTGGACATTTGTTTGACATTTTCATCCTGACGGATGCCCCAGATTCTCCAACACACTCCATTCCTTTTCTAAAGCAACCACCTGGCTGGCATTTACCATACGCAACATTCCCTCTGGCCAGCTTCTTTCTAGAAGCCCAAGGGCTTGGGCAACAACCACTTGAGTGGCTGCTCGACAGAAGTCAGTCGTATTTGTTTCTACCTTGTTTGTGACAATTACACCTGTCGTGGTAATGTGATTTAATTCATTATCCAAACCAATGAAATAGGAGTGCCAAATAAAGCTGTTTCCATGACAATTAATGGGACTTCTTTGGAAAAGCTTTCTTAAAGGTAAGTTAAAAAAAGAAGGTTCGGCTAGGTTTGGGCCAAGACCCTTGAGAAAGATGACACACGTAGCAAATATCAAGACAAACAGATTAAAAAAAAATCAAGCATAAGTTGTTGGCAAATGGCATCATGCCTTACTCTACTCTCAGAGAACTTAAACTGGAAATGGCAGATGATCAATGATGAAAACAGTTTATGGAAACAATGACATAGACTTCTAATCTCTTCATCCAAAACTTAATAGAAATTAGACCATATTATTTAATTAAAGAATGATTAGAGAATCAATCTGTATTGTCTGATTTGAGTTAAAATAGAATGTTTAAGGTATGTCTGTTGGCCACTTTACACTCCTTCCTCTATTTGATTATTTCCATTGACTTGTCTTGATTATATCGAAGGGCATTTACCATGTAAATCCCTATCTGACTCCTCATATACTTGATGCATGATCTATCTCGTGCAATCTTTTTTTTCTAGGGTTATTAGAATTTTATACCACAGAGGAATAGCTACATAGAAACTTTGAGGAACAAGACATTCTGGAAAAGTTTTCTGCATCGCTGAGCCACTATCTTAAGAGTTAGAATGTAAATTGTTCTGGTTTGGATTATCCCACGATGGTTCAAGGTGTGAGCCCTGTAGCCCCACCGAGGGCTTTTGTTCAGCTCCAGCACTTAGGTCCACGTCCTGGGCAAATTCGTTAACTTCTCCAACAAGCCTTAGTCTCCTCCTCTATGAAGCTAGACCAATAATTGTACCTATTTACAGTTTTATTGCTAGGATTACAAAAGATAATTCATCTAAAGAATTCAGATGGAGTTTTGCATTCAGCAGGCACCAAATAAATTCTAGCTATCATTCGTAATGGCAATCATCATTTCCTTACGTTGTACATCACTAAAGGATCCTGGGTTTTACTTTGTGACCCAGTGTTGAACTATAAACACCAGATGTTGAGAGTTGCAGAAAACGGAGATGGTGTAGGATGGTCTGTCTGGGACGTATTTTCCTAAAACATTCTTAGTCATCAGAACACATTTTGGTAATCTGCTTTCTGTGTGTGTGTGTGTGTGTGTGTGTGTGTGTGTGTGTGTGTAATACAGGCAAGCTTAGGCAGTTTTCACGAATTCCTAGACACTGTTGAGTGAATTTCTGACTTCAGATTTAATTGGCTGAAGTAAAGAACACAGGTCCGGAGAACCGTTTCTTCTATATTCTTCCAATCTGCCTACACCTCCTTTCTGTATCGCGGAAGCTCTTAGAGCTCACATACCCACTTGCCACTGACATCTCCAATCTGATTCATAGGTATCTTGGATATACCATGTCCCAAACCAGGATCACCATCTTCCCTTCCAAACCTCCCTTCCTCCTGTACCCCATTGCAAGAAATGGCACAGCTATCTTCTTGGTTGCAAAAGCCAGAACCTAGAATTCTCTCTTATCCCTCCCAGAGGATGTGTAAGGTTGGAGAGCTTCTGAGACCTCCACGTGGACGTGGTCAGTAGTTGAGCTGTCCCTATGGCTTAGTGTTGTTCTGCAACACCGGAAGTGGCATTCTTAGCCCATCCCAGGACGTTGACACATGATGATCTAGGATCTTGGGTTCCTTCTGTCTGAAATCTTTTCCCACTCTCTCTTTTTTTTCTTATCTTGGCAACTCTTACTCCTCTATCAGGTTCTACTAAACATTACTTCCTTGAGAAAACCTTTTCTGACCACTAGCCTAGATAAAGCCAGGGCTCTCATGTTTTCTCTTAAGACCCTTCTCCTTCATGGAACATGTCAGAATCCACGTAAGTCTTTTCCACCAGCCTGCAAGCCCTGCCACGCCCACCCTGTTCTCTGCTGTATCTCTAGTGCCTGGGCCAGTATCTGGAACATACTAATCCTCAATGCAGATATTCTAAGTGAATAGAAAAGTGATTCCACTAGCGATTGGGTGGTAGGAAGAATTCTAAGATGGTGTCCAAGATTTTTATCCTTTGATATAAATATCTGTATAGTTTCTTTCCCTTGAGTGTGGGTAGTACCTGTCACTATGATGGTTGGATTACTCCCATGACCAGGTTATGTCACGTAACAAAGGTGAAGGGATTTTGCATATATAATTAATGTCCTAACCAGCTGACTTTAAGTTAACCAAGAGGAGAGCATTCTGGGTGGGCCTGACCTAATCAGAGAAGCCCCTTACAAGAGGGTCTAGATGTCAGAGACGGAAGAAGTCAGAGAGATTTAAAGCAGTAGAGATGCTCTCTCATTGGTCTTGAGGAAGCAAACTGTCTTGCTGTGGAGGGGCCATAAGACAGGGAACAGTAGGTGGCCTCCGGGAGCTGCGGAGATGGTCCCAGCCCCACGCCCACAAGGAACCAGATGCTGACAACAACCAGTGAGTTTGGGCAGGGGGGACCTGACCTCAGATGAGTTCACAGCCCCAGCCAACAGCTCGATTTCAGCCTATGAGACCCTGAGCCAGGGACCCAGCTGACCGGTACCTGGACCCCTAACCCAAGGAAATGGTGAGACAACAAATTTGTGCCATTTTAAGTACTAGGTTTCAGGTGATGCATTATACACCACAGAAAATGAATCCACTCAGTTAGGGCCTTTTAATGATGTATCTTAATGTAAAGCCTCAAAGTCAGTGCTTTGAAAGATGATTGCCTTGGTTTGAAGTATAGGTACACACACAGATACTTCAGTTAACGTCACGATCACTTCTCTGGTTTTGCTGATCAGGTTTCGGCAGGTGTGTGTGTGTGTGTGTGTGTGTGTGTGTGTGTGAGATAGCCTGCTGCGTATGTGATCCACCACGGTAGCCAGACCCACCTGAGCCCAACCCCCCACAGAGGCCCCCCTGAGCCATGTGCAGACGGCCTGGTGCTGGATGGAACCACCCACAACTGTGGCTGTCATCACGGGCGTGTGAGGCACACGTCACTCTTCCATTCCCATTTCCACAAGACGCCAATATCTCTGGCCTTTGCTCCTACAAGAGCGATATTTCCTAAACATTCTTCAAAGTAGACAAAATCTTTTAACTACGGTGGCGTCGTGTGGGGGAACCAATACGCAGCACAGGAGTGGCTCTTCCTGAAGCAGAGCGTGCAGTGTGGAGCCCCCCACTGGGCACCTCACGGGCCCACCCAGGAGCCCAGGGAGGTCACGGGAACCTGCATGAGAACCACGCCATTGGAGGGAGCTCTGACATCCTCACGGTGGGAGGCCTTCTGGGACGCCCTGGCCTGTTGTGCTGTTGCTGTCCCTGCTACTGCACAGAGCCCAGCACTGCCGTGCGCTCAATACCTGTCTACTGGGGCGCGGCACCTCTGGTGCATCGGCAAACAGACCAGACACACGCCCTCAAAGTCCCATCGCTTTTAAGATGAGCTGAGGGGTGGTCACATGATCACCTGAGCATGTATGATCTATGCCTCCAAGAGAACGTAGGGCTCAAGATGGGGGGGCCCTGAGGATTCAGAGATAGCCTGATGTCTGTTTATTCTTCACTCACTCTTGGCTCTGTTTTCAGATGGCCCCCCTCAAAGAGATTGCTAGTCAAGAGGCGGGAGAGCAAAGATCACATATCGCACCTCCCGCCGGCCTCCTTCGCATAGAAAATGATTTACAGAGTAATGCGCATTAGTAATGTACTCAGTAAATATTTGAACTTAAACACACACACACAGTGTTTACTTTTGCAGAAAAGGATCAGGGTGGAAACTACCTGATGCCTGCAGAATAAAAATAACAATGGGAAAATTAATAGATTGTGTTTTGTTTGTGTTCTCTTTCCCCACGGCTTTGCTCAGATTATAGTCTCAGCAAATAAAATGGCATTAGGATTTCACAAACCCTTTAGAATTCAGAATTGGTTGTCCTGTGTTCAAAAACACAAAGCCAGATCAGCAAATCATCTTTTGTGTTCCTGCGGAATAACGAAGGTCCAAGTTCTGATCGATTGAGCAGTCCCGGAAAGAGAATCTGAAGCCTGAGCAATTTTCACGGGCCCCGGGAGGTGGTGTCTGTGGGCCCAAGAATATGTTTGTGGACCCAAGAATATGTCCACAGATTTAAGAATGTGTCTACTGGCCCAAGAGTCCTTACACGGGCCGAGCAACTACTGAAGAAACTGGAAACTTGTCCTCTGAGCAAACATTTCAATTGCAAATTATCCCTGGCAGAAGTAAACTTTTAAAAAATGTTCTAATTTTTTAGGGGCGCCTGGGTGGCTCCGCGGGTTAGGCGTCCAACTTCAGCTCAGGTCATGATCTCGCGGTTTGTGGGTTCGAGCCCCGTGTCGGGCTCTGTGCTAACAGCTCAGAGCCCGGAGCCTGTTTCAGATTCTGCGTCTCCTCCTCTCTCTGCCTGCCCCCCCCATCATGCTCATGCTCTGTCTCTCTCTGTCTCTCAATAATAAATAAATGTTAAAAAAAATAAATAAAAATGTTCTAATTTTTGATTCGATTTATTTATTTAATCTATTTTTAGTTATTATTTTATCCTATTTTTGTATGTTTTATTAGCAAGTGATACATTTTTCCTCCTCAAGATGATCGGTGACCCAGGGGCACCTGGGTGGCTTAGTCAGTTAAGCGTCCGACTTTAGCTCAGGTCATGATCTCGCAGTTCGTGAGTTCGAGCCCCACGTCGGGCTCTGTGCTGACAGCTCAGAGCCTGGAGCCTGCTTCAGATTCTGTGTCTCCCTCTCTCTCTGCCCCTCCCCTGTTCACACTCAGTGTCTCTCTCTTTCTCAAAAATAAATAAACATTAAAAAAAAAAAGATGATCAGTGACCAAATGACACAACTTAAACTCTAGGCCTCCTGACACGGGGGGTTTAGGGACCTCATTTAAGAAATGTATGGATGGGGGTTGCACCTGGGTGGCTCAGTCAGTTAAGCGTTTGGCTTTGGCCAGGTCATGGTCTCACGGTTTGTGAGTTCGAGCCCTGCATCGGGCTCTCTGCTATCAGCACAGAGCCCACTTCAGATCCTCTGTACCCCCCCCCCCACCCCGCCCCTTCCCTGCTCACGTGCTTTCTCTCTCTCAAAAATAATAAATAAAAAAAATCTAAAAGAAAAAAAAGAAATGTATTGGGCCAGGGTGCCTGGGTAGCTCAGTTGGTTGAGTGTCTGACTCGACTTTGGTGCAGGTCATGCTCTTGTGGTCATGGGATTGAGCCCTGTGTAGGGCTCTGTGCTAAGCGTGGAATCTGCTTGGGATTCTCTCTCCTTCCTCCTCTGTCCCTCCTCTGCTTGTGCGCACACACACACTCTCTCTCTCTCTCTCAAAAAATACTACAGCTCTTAAAAAAAAAAGAAAGAAATTGGGCAGAGAGAGCCAAATTTAATGCTTGCTTTCAATGCATAAATATTTCTTTCCTTGGGAGACTATCAACAAACACTGAAACTTTACTCTGTGCCTAGATTAGTGCCTTACTGAGGAAGAACTTAATGAATGTTGGCAATTATTATTTTACTGGAATCTTATCCACAATCTTACATAATTTAATTGAACCTGGCAGGTTAATCCGAACTTCAAAACTGTAAGATTTTGTAGCACAAGTTTAAACAGGTTGTGTATTCTCAATCTGATTAAGCATTCCTTCTATGGTAATTAGCCTTGTTGTTTCTTTCAATTAGACACCAACTTGCATTCAGTTCTATCAATTGCTCGAGTGCCTATTTATGTTAGGTCTTGAGTTAACCATGGTGACTAGCTCAGTTCTTCACCATTTTAAATTAGTGAATGTTTCATGTGAATCCGGGAGATAAGCTTATTATACCAGTTTTTCTCGATTTCTACCGAATCTCCGCTCGGCTTTGTTTTCAAAATGCTGGCGATTCATCCCGAGTAAATACTGACATTCGGGGCTTGCATCTCTGTCTGGAGGTACACCTGGACCAGTGGGTCCTTCACCTCCTTCCTGCGGGAGGGCAGGGCCCTCTACAATCAACGGCACCTCCATATACCATCAGCATTGGGTACAAAAGCACAGAGTGGCTGAATGACAAATTAGACCTTATGTGTCGGGGTCAAGTGTTGAGAGAGAACCCTATGATTTCTAAAAGTGGAGAATTAATTACAAATTGATCCAAATTACCGGTCAAAAAGCCGTGGCGAGCCTTCCCTTCTTAACGGATTTCTGTACCTTCGTCTAAAAAATGCAGGTGTCAAAATTTGTGTTGCCGATCAATTTGCTCTTTAAATAATAATTCCAGTGACATTTGTGTTATTGCTTAGCAGGGCAAAAGAGTGTTCCGCCCCCACTCCGAAGGAGTGAAGATCAAATAATCAAACATCTAGTGTCAGAACCATCCCACTATGTGTCAGGCTGGGTGTTTGCAGACATCACTTGACTTTTTATATCTTAACTCTGTGCAGTCTGATTATGATGTCAATTTTGTACATCAGTTCAGAGAAGGTTAGGTAAGGTGCCCGAAGTCCCTTGGGCAGCAAGTGACACAGCCAGCTTCTAGACACAGCTCTTTGTCTACCGCATTTCTAAAAATTAAATTATGACCCCCTTCACTTAGGACACAGTTTTGTAGATCTCTCCATTAATGTGTGACTTTCTAATGGCATTTCATTCTGACCTCGGATTGCCCTAAATAATCCATTTCCTTGGGCAGAATTGGCTGACACCTGCACATTCCTGGAAAGAACTGCCTGTGTATTCTAGAAAAGCTACAGCTAATGAGGATGAATTTGTGTGTGCCCCCAATAAAGCAAGAAGGGCGACAGAGACAGTGAAAATAAGGTGTGAGCATAGATGGATGGGACCAGTTGGGGGGAAGAAGGGCTGGGTTTGCGGAGGGGAGGGCAGAGAGTAAGGTGAGAGGTACTATGCTGCGGGTGTCAGAGAAGCTCTGTTAGGGGACAGAAAAGGCTGAAGGAAGAGTCCACCCAGGCCTCTGAGCCTGGGGCTTCCACAGGACGGATGTGGATGGAACCACAGTGTGTTTGATGTTGCATGTTCTATGTGGGTAACACCTCCCCCCTGCACCCTGCCCGGCTTCCTGGGAGCAGAGTCCTGGCAAGAAGACAAAACAGTTCGGCGAGCCCAAACCTGCACGGAATGTAGGTGCACCGGTGCCTCATCCTGCCCCTACCTCTGGTACAATTCTGCACTCCCATCTGGAGAGTCCCACATGGGTATCATTGGACATCCGTTTTGCTCTTTCCTTTCTCCAGGCGGAGGCCTGCTTTTCTCACTGTTGCTGTAACATTTATCACAACTTCAGCTGTTCTTCAGAGAGGCTCAGATATGGCCCCTCAGGTTTCCCTTAAAATAATACAAAGGGGCGCCTGGGTGGCTCAACCGGTTAAGCTTCTGGCTTTTTGATCTTGGCTCAGGTCATGATCTCATGGTTTGCCAAGTTCGAGCCCCTGCATCGGGCTCTACGCTGGCAGTGCGGACCCCGCTTGGGATTCTCTCTCCCTCTCTCTCTGACCCTCCCACACGCGCTCTCTCTCTCTCAAAATAAATAAATAAACTTTTAAAAAACTTAGGAAAAAACCACTTGCCAGAGAGTTTTGGTAGGTTGGGGAAAGAGCCACAGAACCGAGTCCAGATGGTGTGGAACAGCAAGAACTAATGGTCTGAACTGAAGTGAGCCATGATTTAAAATTTTACTAAATCATTATCAGTTCTTCTAAGAAGTCAAAAACGATTACTATGAAGATCTCAAATTAAGGATTTATTCTGAAGTGATTCTAAAGCTGGCACAGAATAATATGACTTAGGCCATTACATAATTTTCAAGTGGAAGCACGGAAATAATCAGAGCCTACCCTCATAGCTGAAGCATCACTAAAATTATTCTGATGGGACACGAAACAGGTACGACCTGCTTTACAGCTCTGGGATAAAGGCATTTTTGTTTAAATAATACTTGGCCAAAAAATTTTAAAAAGAAGAAAAACTATAGGGGAGAGGAACAAAGGATACAACGAACAAAGGCGACACAGGGAGTCAGTGGTCTGAATTGAGCTGGAATATTCTGGCAGGGCAGCAAAAGGTCTGTCCAGAGCAAAGTCAAGGCCAGGCTGACAGAGGAACACTGGTCTCCAGGACCCAGCCCTCCCAACACTGGCTGCTGCCCGGGATGCTGTCCCTCTGTGGGGCCCTATGTGTCCCCTGGAGTCCCATCCACACCTGCCCCGTCTCTTACCATCCTCTTTGGTCCGAGTGAAGATCTGCTCACTTCTGACGCCGTCCCCCGCACGGGTGAAGGCCAGCACCTGGATGCTGTAGTTGGTATATTTCTCCAGCCCGTCCAGCTCTAGGGAAGGCTGCGTTGTGGTGACGTTTTTAATCTCGCCCAGCTCTGGAGGACAAGAGAACAGGATCCGGTGACTGGCTGTGGGCGTGCCGTGCTCACTGGCCAGCCCTGGGGCTCGCCCTCTAGCTGCCACACCCTGAGATGGCCCAGAGGGACCGTGCACAGCCTGCACACGGCACCGACACTCATTCATGTGCAACTGCCACGGAACACGGCAGAACATCAGTCTGGAAAACGGAGCAGGTCACTCCAAGTGTTACCACCCAACCCGACGGCCGGGGCCAGCAGCCAGTCAAGCGTGCCCCCCACACTCAGCCCGGGGAGCTTGGGGCTGTACAGGGCTCACTCTGCTAAGTTTATTTACTTATTTTGAGAGAGACAGACACAGCACGAGTTGGGGAGGGGCAGAGAAAGAGGGACAGAGAGAGAGATTCCCAAGCAGGCTTTGTGCTGCCAGCGCAGAGGCTGATGTGGGTCTCGACCCCATGAAACCGCAAGATCATGACCTGAGCCGAAACCAAGAGTTGGATGCTAAACGGACCCAGCCACCCAGGCGCCCCCTGCAGGTGCATTTCTAACTGCTCATCAAAAAACTTCTGCAAGTCAGGGGCGCCTGGGTGCTCAATCTGTTAAAGCATCTGACTCTTGGTTTCGGTGCAGGTCCTGATCTCACGGTTTCTGAGATCGAATCCCCACATCAGGCTCCGTGCTGACCGTGCAGGCCCTGCTTGAGAATTCTCTCTCCTCTCTCTCTAAAAATAAATAAAGTTAAAAAATACACTAAAAAAACTTCTGCAAGTCGAGTTTTGTCTTTTGTTTAACAAACAAACAAATTGTACTTTAACGTACATGTATTTTTAAGTACCTAACTTCTCAGGTGTCTGAGCTGAGATGAGGTGGCTCAGGAAACGGCTCCTCTTCCCTGGAGTGAACCCCCGCCACAGCCCCCCAGCTTCTTTGCCAAAGTGACACGCTGATGTGTCAGAAACTTGGCGTCAGCTAAAAATGCTTCATTTTCTGGAGTGGGATCAGCTAATAATACTCAGAGAGGGAACGTTTTGCTCTCCCTTCTTAGGCGTATCAGACAGGGCAATTTGAGAAAACTTACAATGATGTGTTAAGTACCTCCACGGGTGTTCTAGGTTCTGAAATGAGCCACCTACGGAGCAGCTCATGCAGGAGAGAGAGGCTTGAGGACCACTCACCCCCGGGCACAGCCAGCCGTGGAGGATGGGCACTGCCTGCGAGCCTGGGCCCCCCAGTTACTAAGAGGACGGGCGGAGCACAGGTCCAGGAGGGACTGTTCGTTGGGTGGCTGGCCGTAGCCAAGGCCACCTGTGCACCTGTGCTTACAGTCGACAAGCAGTAGGACCCACTTACGGGCCAGCGCTGTTCTGGCTTCAGATGCTAACTCATTTAACCAGCACACCAATCCTGTTATTGGCCTGCATGTTACAGGCGAGGAAACCACAGCAGGCAGGTACCTTGCCTAAGGTCACGGAGCCTAGCAGAGTGGCCGAGAGCATGGGCCGTGGAGCCACAGTGCATGGCCTCAGGTCCACAGACCACGGTCTCCGTGCTCTGCGGTGGCCACTCAGTGAAAAACATCATGTCGGTCAGATTATTGAGCTCTTCACCAGCGTGGCTTTCTCTTCCCGCCCTCCTGTCCTTCTCACACGTCGCACAGAAGGCCACCTAGTAATTAACAGCCACGTATTCTGTGATTATGAAGACCACAGAGTGTCTTTTTGTCTCTTTGGTGTTTGCCACTCAAAGGATCAAGGTTGAGCTGGACATAGGAGAAAAGCTGAATCTAAAATAGTCATGGGGTGGCCAAGGCTTGTCACGCACGTGCTGGGGCCTCTGCATGGGGAGGAGGGCTGTGGGGGATATGAGGGATGTTGGGTCACAGACCCAGCTGCAGACACGAGCCAGAGGCCCGTCACCGCGTTGAGCAGACTGTGGGCCAACTCTGCGGCAGGACGCTTTGCTGGGGAAGAAAGTGGGCAAGGAGGGGGGTCCCCAGGAGGGGTCTTTGGCCGGGTGTCTTCTGGGGAGGTCAGCAGTGTATGCAGACTTCTTGGGGCCACGATTTGGAAGCCTCAAGAGATGGCTTACAAAGGTGAAAAGATATTTGCTCGTGTGTGGGGTTGCCGCACATTCAGAGAGTGGACAACTGTCAGGCCAGAAGGGTGAGGAAGTCTCCCCCCGAAGGAAGGTTCTACCTGGCGACCACCATGGCTCTTCATACTGTCCTATGCGCTTGCAACGTTTGTTTTCCTAAACATATCTAATAGGGGTCAGTGGGATGAGGATACACTTCAAATGCTAATGGGAAAAACCTTAAGTATAGATGTCATCAAGATCTTTTCAGATTTAGGAATTTCTATGCCGTGCCAAAGATCTCACACACACACACACACACACACACACGCACACACACACACACACCAGGAAAATGGGGTTTCACAGGGCTGCATGCCAGCAGCCAGTTATGAGACCTTGTCTAAATTATTTAACCTCTGGGGTCTCTGGGGTTTTGCTTTTGTTTTTTTGCAATTGTTATCTTTAAGAAGGACCCGGGAGTCTCTCCCTGGTGGAGAAAGCAGGCTGCAGTCATTTGCTGCGAGAGACAGAGGTGCTGATTCATCAGTGCGGCTCCTGGATGAGAGACAGTGATGGGGAAGAGGGCGGCTAAGAGGGACAAGGTGGAGGGGGTCGCCCCCATCTTTTTCAAGCAACAGTTAAAACAGAAGAATTCCATCTGCTCAAGAAGCATGAGACAGATTAGAATGAACACTTGAATGTTTACTCGCATTGGGGTTCATACTGCTTTGAGGAACTGATTTATTCATGAACCAGGAATGTGACTGCGGTCAGAGCCCCAGTTCAAGATCACCCCCCAGACCTTCCTAATATGTGCCACACGTGCACCTCACTCTCGATGCCCCAAGGGGAAGGGCATGGTCCTGACTGGCAGACACTTGATCTTTAGTGGATCTGCAGAAACTAAAGAGGACAATTATGACAAAAGGCCCAATCCAAACGGCATGCTTCATTTGCCATTCTTTTGAGCCCTTGTACTTTTTTTTTATGGCTTAAGGAGGATTTCTATCATCTACCTTTTACAGCCTCAGTAAGGTTATTAAAAAACAAACAGGAACTGAAGAATGACGCTCAGGTGAAATCATGACTAAAATAACATGAAATAAATACATGAAATGAATTTAGAGGTATCATTTCTACTCTAACATTTTTTTCACTTTCTGTTGGAAAACAAACTGTTTTATGTATCGATGCCCTCCCTCGTTCTCAAAGGGTTTTAAGACAAAAAACGGGGGTGGGAGTAACGTTCCTGAAGTGCCGTGAACTGGCTGACCATCGACGCTAACAGCCGGATGGCACCTAAATGCCTCCTCGCTTCAGAATCCGGTTCGGATTCAGACGGAAACGGGACTTCGGCGTGCACAAGTTTTCTAGCAATCTCAGATGAACGGCTTTGTGAGGTCTTGCAAAGTACTGAGCTTTCAGATGATAAGACACTCGGAAATTTCACCAACGTGGTGTGTGGCTCGCCTGTCCTATCAGATATATTAACCAGCTTTATCTGATCACGTTAACAATAACAAATGCTTTTCTGATGTACATATTTGAAAGCATTCGGGGCAATCCTAATCACAGTGGTAGTGACAACCTGGGTCTCCCAGTGTGCGAGTGTGTGTGCCTATGAGCGTGTAGATATATGTGTGAGGCTGCGTGTGAGTCTGCGTGCGTGAGTGTGTGGGGGTGCGTGCGAGTGTGGCTGTGGGGGTGTGGGTGAGTGGGTCCAGTCCTTTACACAGTCACGATGTCTCACGTCCGTGGGAGCCTCGGGCCGCAGCCTGAGAAGTTTTTGCAGAAGTATCAGTGATCCCGTGGAATCACCTGCTAATTCATAAATGTCACTTCTTATAAGCAGCAGGTAAGGAGTGAGTGTTCGTAGCAGGTTTATGTCTCTAAGGGTTTCTTTCTCATCTTTCGGAGATTAAGTATAGAACTCCCACATTAGGCATTAAGCACATCGCTTTGATCCGAATACCGTGAGCCAACGGTATCTTTAGGAACCGGATGCATTTCCAAGCAGTCTTTACTTAAAGCCTTTCATGTTTTTGAATATTCAAGTATTTAACGCTTAGAAGCGTCAAGTCAAAAGAGCTGTCTTCACCACATTACCCTTCGTAGAGCTAAGGTGTTAATAGGCAATATTGCGAATGGGAGCGATGTGTGAAAATACGGATGAGTCGTCACCACCGGGTTCTGGAAAACACTTCCAACAGGAAGAACAACAAAATCATTTCGGTGTCACGCTGCCTTTAAGGGAGTGCGCTCAGGTGTTCTAACTTGACGTCATTCAAGAGGGGGACGAGAAACCAGAACAAGAATATACGATGATATAGCATGACACTGTCAACAAAATAGATGCTTTTTACAAATATTTTTGCTCTACACTTTACCTCTGTGGGATTTTAAAAGAGCTCTTTTGGGGGACAAGAGGGTGAAGTTGTCAAAGAATCATTTACGTAGTTCTGTCCCTCTGTGGAGGATGGCTGTGCATTACCGGGCTTGTGGTTCTATGTTCACTAGATTCTTCTGGGCTCACTGGTCTAGCACGAGGCCAGCACAGAGTAGATACTCAGTGTGCCTGCCTCGGATGGAGCAGGTGAATCCTTACTGAGCCCTGAGAAGCAGGTCTGATGAAGACATAAATAACTAAGGCTCCCCAAACTGCTATTTACTTAGCTTATTTATTAACGTGTCTTCCTTCCTGTACTGTGGCATCAATATTAGAGCCCCCTGCGGCCTCCGAGGCCCCATGTGCTCTGTTTACCTGGGTGGGGACAGCCACCTGCTTGGCAGAGCAGACTCGAGATATATCTGGGGGCTCTGGCTGTGTTTGCCCAAACTCAGAGGCAAGCACGCACCAGGAGGCCACATGCAGTCAGAGGGGTTCAAAGAAGCCCCACACAAGGGGAGAGGCACCCCCCTGCCCTGGGACGGGAGGTGCAGGAGGAGGCTGGGACTGGACTGAAGGGGAGGGTGGGAGCGTGGGCCACACGGTCTTGGGATGCAGGCCTTAGTAGCTTCCCCGTGAGGGCTGTGGTACGGGTGTGTGTCTATCCCGCTCACGGAGAGGCGCTCAGTCTGGTTCAGCGACACCCACCCTCTGAAAGCAGGCACACCGAGAGGTACTCTCCCCAAGAAAGTTCTGGGCCCAACCTCGCCTCTATCTGAGCAGGCTCTCATTCAGAGGCTTGCCCAAACCAACAGAAGGATTTTGTCCTGTAACTTGGAAGAAAAATAAAAACAAACACAGAGAAACAAGAAGAACGACAGAAGAGAAACGGGAGGTGGGGAAGGAGAAGGGGAAAAAGACAGAAGGAGGTTTGGGATTAAATGGCTCCTCGTGAGGAATATTCCGGCATTCCTCCTGTGAGCCCTCTCCTGGGTCAGCTACAGGCACTTTAGAAGTTTCCCTGCTGAGTTCTATTGGGAATTTGGAAGAGGTCAGCCTTTTAGGATACACGTCACGTAGAACTTTCTAGATACAAATCAACATCTTGGTGCTGCATGTGGAGGCGGGGGCTTGGCATAGATACTCATCTAGGAAAATGCATCCGTGACTAGAGGTCCCAAATGCCACCCACTCTGTTACCTCACATCACTTTTGGAGGATACATGATGTTTTAAACAGCTGTGCACACCTGTGAGAGCCTAAGAACAGGACGACAGGGGGAAAGCAGACTGTGTCCACTGATAAAGATGTGTCCTCCGTAGCCTGTATCCCACATTAGGAGGAGGGCCTGCTAATCCCAGCACACATCCTTTGGGGGCAAACTCAACAGCTCTTTTAGCCCTCTTACCTCCGTCCATCAGGTTGGCCCAGTAAATGACTCTGAACCCCTGGAGAATTCCATTCAAGGCTTCCTTGGAAAGTGTGGACCAGGATATTGATATGCTTTCTGGTGATGTTGCTATGGCTTGGACATTTTCAGGGGGGTAACTGGGCACTGAAATTAAACAATTAGAATCTGTAACAACCGTGGGAGGTTTAAGTGGCAAAGCAATACCGAATAAGCAACATTAGTTTAACACTGCAACGTGCAAGGAAAGAAAAAGATCGTACTCAATCCACAAAATTAAGGAAAAAAAAAAAAAACCCGAGTACCACTACCCTATGCAAATATTATAACTCCGTAAAATGTAAAATAATATGAGTTTATGTAAAATAATATGAGTCTATGTCCTAACATACTTCCATAGTCTCCCTTTCTGAGTTAATTGCTTCACTTTGAAGGAGGCTGGACTGGGACTGGGGAATGGGGAACGCTTCTGATATTACTGCATCAGTAAAACACCATAGCTTGTCCGATTTATTTCCCTATCACTCTTGTAAGTGACCCTCTGTATTTAGCTGCATCTGGCATGTAAATTGGAAGCTTAGCTATTGAAAAGTGCTACAGAGCAGACATGTAGTCATATAGCTTATTCACTGTCCCCCTCCTCCCAGGCCAGCCTCCCCTATAATATTTTGTCAGAAGAAAGAGGGAAAATGGGTTAAGACAGAGGCCGGAAGGATGTCTGAGGTCTTGTTTTCTTCACATTGAGTTTATGCAAAGCTTAAATGGCCTGGCTGGGAGAAGGGACAAAGTATCAACAGAAACACACACATCGGTGCACCATGAGCATTGAAGTGAAAACCAAAAGGCATACGTAACCATGATTGCAAAGACCATGGAGTCGGAAAGAAAAATCCCAGTTTTAGGGTTCCTGGTTTTGTAAGACTTCTCTCCCTGTAAAAATGGTCGGAAGTTATGGATGCAAGTCCCCAGCGTGCGAAGTTGCTGCCTTAAAAATCTACACTTAGTGTGACAATGAACCCCATGCCTTATCTCTGCCCCTAACCTTGGGCCTCGGGACACCATTCATTCTCTATTGCTTTTCAAGCACGACTGGAAGGCATGGGAGAAGGGTGAAGTAACTCCTCATGGTCACTAGGGGGTGCTCGGTCACCGTGAGATTTGCTCCAGGACCCTGCTCATTCCTTTTTCTGGTGCAGAGTGGTTGAAAATAGAAAGCAATCCAAAATAATAATAATAATAATAATAATAATAATAATAATAATATAATAATAATAAGAAGAAAAATAAGAAAAGAAAGAAATAAAGAAAAATCCCCGTTAACATTGATTTGGAAGAAATTCTTAGAAAATCAGATTTCTACATCCTAGTCGGTCCCAGGGAGAGCCTTGGATGCACTCGGGAAAAGCCCAATTCTCCTGCTTGGAATGACTGAGATGCTGGAGAGGAACAGATTTGGGCTCTGCAGTCAAGGGTGAGACCCAGTCCCTGCTGCCGGTGAGTGAATTAAGGCAAGTTTCCCTGGAACCCCCAGGCCCCGGCCCGGGCCTGGCACCTTTGTCACGGCAGAGCCAGCAGGAGCCAGGCTGTCGGGGGCCAGAGCGGCCACCAGACCAGAGCCGACGCTTGAGGAAGGAAAGGCCCGAGCGGCCGCTTCCAGAACCTACCATCCTCGAGGGTGGTGGTGATGATTTCCTGAGAAGAAGGTCCCGTCCCGGCCCGGTTGCAGGCCTGCACTACCAGGCCGTACTGGGTGAACTTATTGAGGTTGTCCAGGGTGTAAATCTCACTGTCCCCAGTGGTGTCGATACTGATAATGTTGAATTGGAAGTTGCCCCCGGTGCTGTACTCGCGGTATCCTATCTGGTAGCCACGGATAATCCCATTTTGCAAATGTTTCTTGGGAGCCTGAAGAGGAGAAGAAAAGAACGCACTAAGGAAAACTTGAGGAGGACAGGAGGGAAGCCCGCACCCACCAGCCTCTTAGGGAAGCGGAATCCGGTCGGACGGCCATGGTGATGAAGGTAGGAGGTGTCCTAACAGGAGTCGAGACAGGGATGTTTGCAGTGAGCTCATGCACAGCCGCCCTTGGCCGCGTACTCCTCCTCGGGGGTCGGAAACACCACGTACGCATGTGGTGCCTCAGGTCCACCAGCTGTCACACGGGGACACCAATCTTCACACCTTCACCTAGCAAAATCTACTGAGTAAGAGCTGCTCTGACAGGGAGCAGAAATGATTTTTTGTTTTATTTTATTAAAATTTTTTTTTAAATGTTTATTTATTTTTGAGAGAGAGAGAGAGAGAGAGACAGAGACAGAGTGTGAGCAGGGGAGGGGCAGAGAGAGGGAGACACAGAATCTGAAGCAGGCTCCAGGCTCCGAGCTGTCAGCACAGAGCCCGACATGGGGCTCCAACTCACAAACCGTGAGATCGTGACCTGAGCCAGAGTCGAACCCATAACCGACTGAGCCCCCTAGGTGCCCCCAGAAATGAGTTTTTAAAACAAGGTCCCTGGCCTCGTGGAGCTTCCACTTTAATGGAATGTTCCAGAATAAAGGTGTTTCCAATTGAGAGCTGCATGCGAAGGGGGCCCACCAATGACAAGAAGGCAGACTTCTTTCCTTAAGGCACAAATTGTTTTGGAATCATTTCATGGGGATGTAACCTGGGCAGGGGTGAGGCTATAGTTGGCTAGTCTCTGCTAATGACAGAGGGTCTGCTGAGTCGAAGACAGAACATGTTAGCCAACATCTTGGATTTTTAAAAGAAGCCAAACTCTTTACAATTATAAGAGCAGCACAACGGTGATTTTGCAGGGAGGTTTTGCAGACTTTCAGGCAGTCAAGAGATACTTACTTGTGTGCAAGTGTACATATGTGAGTATTTGTATTATGTCTGCGTGTGCATTGTGTGAGTACATGTGTGTTTGCATACGAGTGTGTGCAAGTGTGTATGTGTGCATATTTGTGTTTTGTCTGGTGTGCGTGTATCTGTGTGTCTGTATTTCACTACAAACCGTGGGCTTAGAGCCCTCAGGAGCATGAGGACTTTCTCTGTCCCCCAAGTGCTGACAATCCAACTGGAGAGAGGGAGTAAACACTTAGGAAACCAGAGAGACTCTCAAGTGTCGAGTGTCCGGCCCTGGATGCGAAGGCCAGCAGGCGTCCAGGAAGCGGCAAACTCGGAGCGGTTGGAGGGGGCCGTTCCCCGTGGACTTGGACGGGTGGCCAGGGCTCGGGCCTGGGAGGTGAGGACATAGTGCGCGGTGCCTGCAGAAAGCGGCTGGGAGAGGCAGGGTGGCCGCAGGAGAGCAAGGGTGTCCAGCACAGGGCAGCCAGGAATGGTGGCTAGGGAGCAGATGGGGCGGGGCTGGCTGGTGAGCTAGTCCTTCATCAAGGGCAAAGCGCGAGGCAGCGGCATCCACACAGGGAGAAGGCAGAAGGAGGTTCTGGGCAGCATTAATGAATTTCAGCAAATATTGATGAATTGCCTAATAGGCACCCTCCCAGTGGGATTATACCGCCGGTTACGCTGGAGTGTTAGTCTGAGCTATAGAGGAGCAGTAAAATCACATCTTTTAAAGCAAGTTTCCTCATACTTGGTTTTCTTGGATTGCAGCTGTCTTCCTCAACAAGCAGTCTGATTTCAGGCAAATACGTAGATCCGATAGAGATCCGATGAAACAGGCATGTAAACCAGTGCGTTCATAGTCAAGTCGGCACCGTGGGATCCTGACTCGAGATCTTTTTTATAAGCACAGCTCTATGCAATCTTGTTTTTCCAGTGATGAGCTATGACTTTTCACTTTGTATGAAACCGGATCGAAAGAGTTTCGATTTTGAGAATTTGATGACATGGAAATTGTTTTACCACAACCCCTGAGTGGCATTTATATCATTTAATTAATTAATGAAATTAATTTCCCTGCAAGAGTCATCTCTAAGTCAAATTTAAAACAGGTATTTCTTTTATTTCATGTAGTTTTAAAGTGTTAAATACAGCATGGGGCGTCTGGGTGGTTCAGTTGGTTAAATGTCTGACTTCGGCTCAGGTCGTGATCTCACGGCTCGTGAGTTAGAGCCCCGCGTTGGGCTCTGTGCAGAGAGCTCGGAGTCTGGAGCCTGCTTCTGGTTCTGTGTCTCCCTTTCTCTCTCTGCTCCTTCCCTGCTCATGCTCTGTCTCTCTCAAAAATAAATAAACATTAAAAAATTTTTAATGTTTAATACAGTGACCCAAATATAAATGATACATATTTTTTAAGATTAGGTTTAGACTCATTAAATATTCTAATTTTTCAAGTGACTCACTGTGTAGGTTTAAGACCCCCTCAGACACTAGGTCAGGATCCCAATACGGTGGTTACGCATCGGATCAAGAAGCGAGAGAAGGGAATAAAGGCAATTTCCATCAGAATACGTTTACATAGCACAGCAACCAATTTAGCTAAACCTTCCAGAAGTAGAGGAACCTGCTTGCTGACTTTTAGCTCCTTGGGTTTGGGAGATTAATCATGCCTGTGATCTGGTTGCATGGGTAGGGTGGAGAAATCTTCCTTTTTTCCCTCCCATGGGTAAGAATACATTCTAACTAGCGTAATTATGCTAGACATTTTTAAATCAAAGGAACATTTAACAAATCACATGAAGAGAAAGCATTGCTTGCATGCGCAAAAACAAGGCAAAATTCTAACTGTATCAGGCAGAGTTTATGTTTTATCATTATTTTGTATGCTGAGCGGTCAGATTTCAACTTAGGGATGTGTTTACATGAAAGAAATCCTTGGAAACACTGAAAAACTCTTACCTTTTTACAAATCCATAGAAACAGGATTTTTGTACATTCAGTATAGGAAATGTTAGGGACTGTGGTGCGCATTCCAAAGTGTTTTGAAAGTGACCCTGGAGATTCTCTCTGGTTTGAATGGGCAACAGGCCAGTGGGGACAGGGGGTGTGGAACAGTGGTGGCCCCTGAATCCATTTGTCTGGCAATGAGCTTCACATCATCCCAAGGCAAGTTAGTACATAATACCCTTTACTTTCAAGTTTGTTTGCAATGATGCTTTAAACATCTGAGCCTTGGAGCATGTGTTGACCTGGGATAAAGGTAGATGTATGTAAAGAAGAAATCCTAATGTGGAAGATGGTTTCAGAACCATCAACCAGTTTGATGTTAAATAGCATCAAATTGTGATCGAAAAAAAATGTTTTCATTTGTTTCATGAAACTAAATGAATGGAGTTAACGGTGGAAGAAAGGAAAAAGAGGAAATCAGGTAGAGATCTTGAATCCGGGTTGCAGGTTACTGAAGAAGGCAAATTTCCTAAGAAACCACTTCGATCATGCCCCTTCTCTCCAAATCTCAGCTGTACCTGTAGTTGAGATTTAACAAGGATGTTCCTGGACGTTCCCTGATGACCTAGGGTTCTCTCGGGCTGCTGAACAAGCACGGAAGTTCTAACTCTCTTGCATTTTCCCATCTCATGAGCCTCTCCCCGCTGCTCCCCCGCATCAGAGACTACTCCTCTCCCTTCTCTGTCAAAACCCAACTCATTCTCCACCGCCAGCTCATCGGTTTCCTTCGACTGCCTCCATCCACGTTCTCTCTCCTTCAGCCTCTGGTTCTCTCTCCTTCAGCCATCGGCTCAGCAAGAACCGATCACTTCCATCCCCTCCTGTGGCCACCGGTCTGTATCGAATGTTGGTTTCCAAGGACCTGAATGCAAGCTCCAAGCGCACAAGGATTCCCACAAGCATGCCTGAAATCTCACCCACTCACTCGTCTAAAACGGGACTTCAGCACAGGGGACATTCTCAGAAAATGTTACGGTAGATGCAGAAGAGAAGGGTTTTGAGCACGGATGAGGCTCAACAAAAGTGACGGGTAGGAATGACCTCAGTTGCAGGTTTATAATCTGACTGGGTCCAGGGCTAATGGGAAAGGCTTAAAGATGGACGAGATGCCCGGAATCAGGAATCACGATACAGGCCTGATCAGAGGCCTGGATGAGCCAGTACGGAAGGAGGTCTCAGGAGCACCGTGCAACTTAGATTCAAGCTGAGAGCTGGCTTCCACGTGGTCACTTAGTGTGGCAGCTCACGCATCAGGATGAGAGATCCAGGCAGGATTTGGAAGGGTCCGGCTTCATTTTCCAGGACCCGTTAAAGCAGCAAATAGCATTCAAAGAACCAACTTATTTGGACAAAGTGATCTTTTTATTTTCCTTCTTAAAATAGGTATTCCAGAAAGTTTGCTCACTTCCTTAGCCAGCTGATGGGCTACGTGTTTCCATAATAAGGATCACTTGAGGCGCCTGGGTGGCTCAGTTGGTTAAGCGGCTGATTTCAGCTCAGGTCATGATCTCACGGTCCATGGGTTTGAGCCCCGCGTTGGGCTCTCTGCACTCAGAGCCTGGAGCTCCCTTTCTCTCTCTGCTCTTCCCCCACTTGTGTTTTGTGTTTTTTTTTTCTCTTTCTCTTTCTCTCAAAAACAAACAAATAAATAAATAAGAACATTAAAAAATATACAATAAGGATCACTTAAGGCAGACCCACAGATTTAGACCAAACCTCACCTGCCAACTAGTCCTCTTACTACATACTAAAGGAAGATTCTGGAGAGTAAGTGAATGGAAAAATGAAGAAAAAAAGAACAAAGCAAGGAAGTCTAAAGTGGAGGAGGGCCCCCTTCACTCTATATTGTAGAATTCAACATTCTGAGTCCCCTTCCGCACTGGAAGATGTTGTTATTTACAGATGGCTCTGATTTACGGGGGGTTCTGTTCCTCCCTTCTCTCAAACCCCTCAGAGTGTGCTACAGTTCCACGAGAAGCCCTTCTCTATTCACTATTGCGTTTCTCATGTAGGGGTTAATTATTTTTCCACGTTGAATACTACTCTTCCTTTCATTTGCCTTTGGATCCAGTAATGAGCCTGGTTTCTTTCCATGTGCCTCATTTATCTGCCATCTGGGGTACTCTGTCCCCTTTCTGGCCCTGGCATTTTCTTCCTCCTTTAGTCTCCCTAAACAGCCTTCTTTCATCCTTCTAGGCGCCCTTTCTCCAGCCTCCGATCCTCCCCTGCCAACCCCCACTTCCTTTAAGAAACTGTCTCTTTTGATCTCCATGACAACAGTAGCACCTTGTCAATGGATCTGTGTGGTTTTGCAAGTGCCAGTATTTTATGCATTCATCCAAATCAGCCTGGGAGCCGCAGTGGCAGATGTAGAGGTCTTTGAAAAGTTGGTAAAAACAGGGATGTGCAAATGCTCACAGCACCATCAAGGACGTGAGTGATGAGAACAGGCATCTCTTCTTTAGAAAACCACTAGCCGGGGCCTGTTTCTGGCACGCTCCCCTCCCCCTTCCCACCACAGGTGAATGGACTCTGCTCATTGCCAGGATTCACCTGCCGGCCAACCATGAGAGCTAAAAACCTCTACCGCAGACTTCTGCATTCCAGGAACACCACATTGCTCAGGCCTGTTGAGTAACTCAGGTGAAAAATGAATCGCAAATTTTCCTTTTAGATTGTTCCAAATTCACTTAAAATGAAACCTGTCCTCATTTCCCTTTATTACAGGGGTGGCGGTCTGTCTTTTCTCATGTTCGTTCATGTTATCCCTCCAGCCCCCTTCCCTGCTCCCCAGCATAAATAGAGGCTACTCAGTAAGCTTGCGCAGTGAACGGATGCATTAAATAGAGCAGTAGGGGCTGGTGCCTCTCCCATACAAGTGGACACCTGCAAGTGAATCCGTGATTAACGCAGAGCACTATGCCTGTGGTGCCCAAGGTTGGCACTGGGTAGCATGGAAGGGAAAAGAGAGAGGTGCCTTTTCCCATTGTGGGCAAAAAGGTTCCCGAGAAGGAACACTTCCCCTGAGCCTAGAGGAAGACCAGCCGTTGCTGGAATGCAGTCGACCTTCCCTGCTGCACCCAGGCGAGATCACAAGAGATGACCCCAGAAGGAATACCTCCGAGGGACCCTTCAGGAGGGATCTGTGATGACTGTGGGGGGTGGGGATGTCTGGAGTGGGGAGAAAGCTAGGGAATCCCCTCTGAATCAGAAACCCGCTGAGGGGTAGGGGTGGTGATCTGTGTTTTCACAAGTCCTCCAGGGCATCCTGATGTATGCTCAAGCCTGAGAACCACTGTTGTTGTCTTGGGGAGTCTTTACAGAGTTGAATGTTGGCCTTGCTTGGGATGGACAATGTAGTTAAACAACCACTGATTCCTTAAATTTCAGGTCACTAATAACCCATTTTCCTGGTCTCTCTGTGGAACCAAAGGGAACACAAGCAAATAATGACGGTCAGACCTTCATGGTCCCGTGAGTGGCACAGCGGGGAAGGGGCTCTGCTTCACACGCGGCCTCAGTTGGAGGGGGACCACGCCTTGCTGCACAGACCCCTGGCTGAGCAGCCGCTCTGAGTGAATGGACGGTGGGTTTTGACGAAGCGATGTCCAAGAGAAGAGGTCTGCGCCTTGTCTCTGCACGAAATACAGTGTCCACGCCGTGTGTCTCCTATGAGGGGTACACATGGCCACGTGGCACCCTCCCCAAAAGTTACTGTCATCCAGTGGTCAGGACAGAATGAAGGGTCACATGTTGTGAAATACAAAGTGGACATGTGATCTGCCCATGAGACGTGCTTTGGAACACAGAAGCTATTCAGTTCAGGGCTGAGAAATTGACGGCGAATGACAGAACTCTGAAATACACACAGTATTGAGAGGCCAGGAACTCTGACTTGTAGCTGGTAGTTACTATTCCAGTCAGATTTGGCAGCTGGGGAAGAGGCAGGGGCCAAGCGTATGCGCAGGCTTGGAAAACACATGTAGAATTTTAGAAACAGGCTCTTACAATTTTATGGGATCAAACTGAGGTTAACTATTGCATAACAGGACTTCATTTATTTACTTTCTAAAGTGTGGGGTGGCTCTCATTTCATTCATTCATTCACTCAGGCATTCATTCATCCAGCCAATAAACATTTGTTTATCGCTCCTCTTGCTGGGTCCCCTCCCTTTTCGGAATGTCACTGTCCCTTCCATCCTACCCTGTCTGATAACCACACACAGCATTTCTCACCAGCCAGAGAGGCTTATCCAGCGGTTTCTACCAAAGACCTAACAAAGGAATTCACAGCACATACGCAGACCCTACTTGATTTTATATGTACTGGCTCTGAGAGCTGGTCTCCAGAATATCCCACATTTAATGTCAGGGCCTCTAGATGTCTAGATGTTTCTGAGAAACAGAGTTGGCCAGAGGGGTGATGACTCGCAGCGTCCCAGAGTCTGCGAGTGGAGTCTGTTGGAGAGAAATGGCATGGAGAATGAAGGAGCCCAGGTTCATACGAGGGAAAGAGCAGGGACAGAGTGGGGAGGGGTGCAGGAGACATCTCCGTTGGCCAACAAGGGATGTAGCCAGGGCCCAGCCAAGAAAGAATGAACCTGGAGACTGTGATGTTTGGGGAGACAGGTCCCACCTGAGTGTCTAGACATTGCGCAGGCAATGGGGATGTAGAGGGAAAGGAGTTTTGGTTAGGACGTCGAAAGAGAGCGTGTACCAGTTTGTGAACACAGGGCTGGGACCCCAACTATTTAGCAACACCTGAGTCATCTCAAAGGGCTTGGCTCCTCCTATGCGGACTAGAGGGTGACAACCTGGGCTACCTCCCCTGTAGGTAATGGGAGCCCCTGGGGATGGTAGGGTGGCCAAGGAGATCTGGGGGCACAGTTGGTCCAGATCTGCTAAGCAAGTGCAAAAGGCAGTGTTTTCAAAGGTATTAGTGTCTTTGTAGAGAAATGGTCTGCCTCAACCATACGAAGAGTTGCTTCTGTCACAGTTTTTGTAACTTCTGCTATGTATTTTCTATCCAGAAGAACCAAAGAAGATCCAAACTTCACAAGGAAGTCCTTCAGTGCTTTAAATCTTGGTTCAAAGAGCCAAGGGACAGGAAGCTTATTTGTGATGTGTTCCAATTGCATACGGCTGCTTCCCAGGCGTTGCCTTCTTCAGTAAAGCACGGTTGACAAACTATGGTCCAGGGGCCAAGTCTCTTTGGGCATTTCTTCTATATGGCCCTTAGCTAAGAACGTATATGCTTTTTACATTTTTACATGGCTGCAAAATTCAAAGGAGGGAGAATATTTTGTGGCATGTGAAAATTACGTGAGCTTCAAAGGTCAGTATGTCTAAGTAAAGTTTTACTGGAGCTTGGATGCACTCATTTGGCTGTCTGCTTCTGCCCTCCAGTGGCAGAGCTAAATGGTTAAGACAGAGGCTATAGGACTCACAAGGCTGGAAGTATTTACTCTTTGGCCCTTGACAGAAACGGCATACAGACCCCTGTGGGACACAATGTTGTGGACTGAATCAACGTGCAGGGTAGAATTCATGGGTTGCACTAGAGTAAGCTTTGTTCAGCTTACTCTAGAACAAAGTAAGATGTGAACACGGGGCGGGGATGGGAGGTGAGCAATGGTGTGAGGAGACGCACCTCTGTGACAGGAGGGTCTGAGAGGGGCCAGGGTTGGGGCTGAGTGTTTGATGGAGTCAGTCCTCCTCCTTGCGGGGATGGCAAAGTTCTAACGGGTCCTATGAGAAGAGCAGCAGTGCCTGCATCAACAGTGGACTTTCGATCATGGGTTTAGTATCCACCGTCTACTCTTTGTGTCATGATTGAAGCACACGGCCCATTGCTTCCACAGAGCTATTAAACTTGGCTTCTTATTCGTGCTTTGGTAATGAAAGGCATTGGCCTCAACTGAAGGACCTATGGGCATGAACACTCACGAATGGGTAATGGAAGAGAAGTGTTGAGAGAGTGTTCAACAGGATAGTCTCCCCTGTCAGGAACATGCTATCCTGGACATGGGACCCCCCAAGGGACCAGTCTGGTTCTCAGATGGGGGATGAGGCCGACACATGCCCAAATGCAAAGAGAGCCACAGGTCCTGTGTTGACCCTGGAGTGACCCTGCACACTCTATACCTCATACTTTCCTTCCTTGGGGATTCTGACTTCCAGAAGTCAATAATATGCCTCCTGAATTCTTCTGTTATTTATATAAAAACAGGGCTGATTTTCAACTGTAGATGGTTAACTTCCAGAAAAAACACAAAAAATGGTAATATATCTTTAAAAGGTAGAATTGTTTCATTGCCCATATTTCTGTGATTACTCAAAGCGCATAGCATTTTTATTTCACATCTCAACTTAAACTTTTCAAAAGCATGTGCTAACGGGAGGAATCCATCACAAGAATTGAAAGAACGTAAAACTAGTTTTCAAAGAGATTTCTACAAAGAGGAGCTGGCTTTAAAAAAAAAATTATACGAGATAGAGTTGATTGGTTACATCTTACTGCATTTAGTTAAATGCATTTGTAGTGGTGAAATGAATCTGAAAGCATACGTTGTGTTTTTCTGTTTGCTTTCATGTTATCCTGAACACAGAATGTGGAAACTGGATACAGGACAGTCTCCTACAGCAATTGGCTCATGCTGTCCTGGCCAGAGTTCTTCCTGAAACAGACCACAAAGAACTTTGTCCAGCCTGGTTTTAAATGATAAAAGCAGCATCATATTTCTTCCTTTGCCTTAAGAGACATGTCCAGGACATTACAGGTGTCATCTGATGTCTGTGCAATTCTTGGTCGGACATGTGTTCCTTTATTTGTTTGATTTTTTCATTCTAACATAGGTGCCCCATTTATTAACTTAACCACCTTATTTGATTTCTCTGATAAGATGAGAAATGTCATCAGCAAGATGGCTTAATGACTGCTCTCTAGGAAAATCAAGCAAATAAAATGGTGTATCTTCATTCACTCACTTGATGGGTGCCAATTGGTTTTATGATGGTTAGAACCATACTCACTGTAGCTAGATCTGACTTGCTCTCTGTTAAAAGCAGAGTTAGTATTTTATGAGAACCAGTAAAACTAAATACGAGGCAATCTTATGACTATTTTTCTTAAAGTTACTACCTAGTCATTCATTATTAGATTATTTAAAATAAAATTTTTATTTATTTGTTGTTGCTGTTGTTTTTTGGGGTTTTTTTTTGTTTTGGTTTTGCTTTTTGTTTTTTTGTGTTTTTGTTTTTGTTTTTGTTTTGTTTTTTGGTAAGGCAAATTTCACAATATTTATATTTACTGGGATGTATTGGTAGCAGAATGGGCTGTGCTACCCAGAGCCACCTGGGGGCCAGCATCCTGCATAGGGATCAAAATTGAGGCTGTCATTCAAGGGTTCAACCTGCATATTCTAAAGTGTCATCATGCCTTTTATCCTCTCTGTTATCAAGTCAGTACTGATAGATGATGAGCAGGGAAGATAATACTCATAAACAAGTCCATTCGCTTATGATAAAATAAGAAAAACTCTCTGAATGGAACGAGTGTAAAGGGTTTGAGTTTCAGCAAAGACAAAGTAAGTTGCTTGAGGTCATTTTTATCAGGTGTGGTCATGGGAGTAATACGTGATTTTCCTGAAGTCTAATCTATTACTTTTTAAATGATATCCAAGTATTCTTACTATATGCAATTTACTTGTAGAGACATTTAACTTATGTTAATCCTCCTTGATGCATGATGAAATGTCGTCAAGTGATATTTTTGCATATACTCTTATTTTTTCACTAGAAGTAGTATATATTCATACACATATGTCCCTGTAAAATTTCATAGCTAAAATTATGCATAGTGTACTTAATAGGCAATTAAGTAATTTTTAATATTATTCACTCATAAGCAATTTTTATCCTAATGTCCCATCTTAGTTATTTTATTTTTTTTTTAGAGAGAGAAATAGAGAGCATGGGTGGGGGAGAGGGGCAGAGAGAGAAAGACGGAATCTTAAACAGGCCCCATGCTCAGCAAGGAGTCTGACACGAGGCTCGATCTCCTGACTCTGGGATCATGACCTAAGCCAAAATCAAGAGTCAGACGCTCAACCGACGGAGCCACCCAGGTGCTCCCCACCTTTTCTCCCCTAATGTCCCACCTTTACAACCTAATTCACTTGTAAAATATGATGTTGCTGTGTTAGACAAAGAAAGACCTGTAGCTGGTCATCAATAAATGTCCAGAACGCTCTTTTAGCTCTAACTTTGTGATTGTTATCATTATTCTTATTTGCATTTTTGATAATGTTCTCTATGAAGCCAAAAATACCTTCTTTCCTCCTAACACTCTTCGCTAGCAGTTTATCACCTAACATCTTTGAAACAGAACAACGCAAGTGCCTCTGACGTCTTGTATTGTGTCATGTTCATCCAGCCTCAGTGTGAAACTTACAGAACAAGCCATCTGAAAGGATTGCCAGCTGGTGAATGGAGATGGCCTTGATCCTAGTCCTTAGTCCAAGCTCAATTTGTGTCCTGTCAGGGTCAATTAACTGGAGCCGTACAATGGGATGTCCCTCCTATGCTGAGTTCCAGCCAATCTCTCCAGCATGCCTGGTGTCAGACCTGGACCCACACTCCTGGCCACTAAGCAGCCTTTGGAAAGCTGGCCAGCATCTTTTTGCTGCACTTGGGGGCTGGGAACCAAGAGAATTGCCTGCTTAGGTTGGGAGGTCAGCCAGGACCCTTGGGCAGTCTGGATCAAGGCTCTCCCTGGGACAGAGAACTAGGGTCAGTGGTGAAGGCCAATCACACAGCTAAACCAGGAAGGCTAACCCAAGGGGTAGATGGAGAGAGATGCCAAATATATGCCAAATGAAGCAAATAAGCAATGGATGGGGCTGTTAAAGGGATTTGTGTATGTTATACATGTACAAAAAAGTAAGATGTGAACACAGTAAAAAAAAAAAAAGGTTTCCAAAAACAAGGTACTTCCTCTTGATATGAATATTTTAACATGAATGCAAGCAACAGAAATTGTTCACGTGTTCATTTAACACATATTTAAATATAATTCTATGGGGGATACAGTGAACAAACAAAAACAAGACAAGATATGCCCTCTATCCTCCCAGAGCAAGTCAACTGTAAGAAGCTGAGAGAGAATACTCCTAGGCTATGTGGATGCCAAAAACGTTTCTAAATCAGCTTGGATTTTTCTTCTCTTACTATAGGGGAAAGAGCCTGGCTTGTTAATATGAGAAGGGCTGATAGTTACTTAAATATTTGTAACACATGTTGGTCATCGGGATTTTTAATAAAGCTGCTGTAAATCCAACTCTAGAACAAATTGATTAAGAAATGTAAATTCTGTAATTTTTCATAGCCTGAGGATTAAAGTGAGAAGCAAGAAATGAAGTAAAATTAATTTCAAGGCAACCCTTTTCAATTTCAACTGGTGTTGGAAAAAGGGGTGTTGACTTACTGGTCCAGTTACGCTAAGGTTCAAGTTTACAGTTGGAAAGAAAGAGGGAGAAGGTAAAAGTTACATTTTTCTTCTCTCCTCTAACACTAATGTCGGGTGGAATTTATAACATGAGGTTGGAAGGAACAGGACAAGAAACTAATATTTGTTGAACTTCACTTGGGCCCAAGCTGCAATCTTGGCATTTCAAGTACCTTAGCTTTTCGGTTGCTTAGAAACCAGTTGGAAAAGCTGCGTGAGGGTCCTCAAGTGGATAGTCCCCAGCCCTCAGATTTTGGGCAAATCCGTTTAACGTCAGGAGTTTGTACAAAACTTGACGTACTCGATACACAGATCTAATGGCATAATGTATGCAAAATTGAACACAATGCCTGGTAGAGAGCAAATGCTTCAGGGATCCCAGCCAGGGAATACTAGCTATGTTCTAGAAGGCTGTCTTTTCCAACACAGCAAGCCATTTCCTGGGTAGGGGGATTTAGATGCAGGAGTCAAGGGGAACCTGCCATTTATTAAATCATTATGATGAAAGTCACTGGCAAGAAGCAGTTCTGTTTTTAAATGACGAGCTAAGCCATTTTCTCATTGGAAGAGCTCATCTCAGAAACATACGATAGATAGATTGCAATGGTGCTTCAATCAGTGGGAATTACTGGGGATTGTGGAGATGTGGCGTTTGGTTAAAAGCATTCTTCAGCTTACTGAAATTTAACCCCCTAAATACGCGATGTTCATATTTTATGGAAATCAGGTGTCTCTTTTCCAACATTGTTCATTCTAAATGAAATCCAGCCAGAGGGGTGGACACAGAAGGGGCAAGAAAGGTGGCAAAGTCATTCTCAGGGACCTCTCTGGAGTCATCAGTTTGACAGCTGTTTTTAGCACGGCAATATTGAAACAGCTGAAAATTCCGTAGTTTTCGGATGGCCTGCGGCTCTAAACGGACTTCTAGTTTTAAACAAAAGGAAATATTTACGTCAATAGGAAAAACAAAAAAACAAAAAACCTCTGCCTTAAATTGCATCCTCTGGAGAAGTGTTTTAAAATACCTGTGATAGTTAAATATTCCAGATGCTTAAGGTTTTCTGTTATAAGCACATGCAAATAGCGGGCAATCAAACTGTCCTGCATTTGCAATAAAATGGAATCCATGGATTCTGAGACTGGCCAGAAGAGAAGGTGATGGGCACCTTCAAAAGAGACTTGTTCCGTCGGGATTTTGACACTTAGGGACACGGACTGAAACCGCAGTTTCCTGACAAACCAAAGAATTCTCCTTTAAGTTTTATGATTTTGCAGGTACTTTATCAAATCTGTTATCAAAAATTGGTAGCTTTACATATTTGTTCTGATTTTAAGGAACGCCAGCAAAAACATGCAGTAAATTGTATTTGCTTCTGCAGACCCTTCTGGCCTTTAAAGGGTTGAGGGGGGAGCCAGAGCTAGAAAACGAACCTTTAGTATCATTTATTTTTATTTATTTAGAACCACTGATGTTGCCTCTAGAGTTGCTGCCAAGGTGCGGCTCAGCATTTTTATTTAATTCCAAATACGTAAAAGTATTAAAAGCCCGATTTAATATGGCCCTGGTTCTCGGACATCTGCCCGAAGGCTGACATTTGATGTGACGTGCAAAGGGCCATTTCCTCTGACACCTATCACAAAATTTGTGAACCATTATGGCCACTCGGTTTTCAGTAAATTACAGGAGAAGCCCATTGGCTGTCCGTCTGCCCCACAGAGCAGGGCTCACATCTTTGGGTGTCCACCCACGGTAGGCTCGGGAGAACCTCACTGTAGCATGGGTTAGACCCTCATGATAGTACAGCCTGAGGCTCGGATTTCCTCATAGCTGGGGTGCCTTCTCCACGGCAGGTGCTGAACGATGGAAGGCTTCAGAGGCCATTGTGATATGGAACATCTATGCTATGGACCTCATCATTCTCAGCTCACAGATGTCCTCAGCCAATCATTTGTTCATTCACTCATTCATGCGTGCCAAGGTCACTGGGGACCGAAGATGGATGAGACACTCCCTGACCTTCAGGAGCTCACAGAACAACAGAACGTAGAACAGAACGTAGAACCCGTGTGATGGGGGTCTCCCTGAACTGTCACCAAGAGTGAGGGTGGCACAGATGCTCCGATAATTAATTCCACTTTGGAGACGCACACTTCTTCACAGAGAGTCAAGTCAGAGGGACCGGGCAGGCAGAAGGGGGAACATTACAAGCGGTGTTGGCCATGACCCGCAAGGAGGAGGCAGAGGCCAGCTGTGGGCACGTCAAGGGCCCATTGTCACTGGAGGAAAGCAGGGTGACAGCCTGCAGCCAGTGCTGAGTGGCCTGGCGAGCCCTATGGGTAGACCATTCAGTGGGCCCTGGGGAAACTTCACCAGACTTGAAAATTTTTAAATTTGACTTTTCTTTGGTGAAAGACATGGCTGGATAAAAAAGAAAGCCGTGTTGTTTATTTTGTTCAACAGAAGGGGCGTGTCACAGGAGCACTGCTTACACAGTAATTAAACGAACTTAGTCTCCAGCTCCAGTGTTAAAGAAAGGCTGCCAAAGTGCCCCTGACCTTTAAGAGGTCGAGAGCCTAAAATGGCTGTTTTCCCACCAAAGCCCCAGGGCTATTCTCTCCTCTGTCTTCTCTCCACGGAGCTCACCTTCTACTTCCGTCAGCTGTCCCGTGACCCTGAATGAGTGTCCAGCCCAGTCCTCTCACAACTTGGGGGATTTCTATCCTGCTGACTGGCGCAGGGCTCCCTCTCTGGGGAAATGTGATTTCTCTTTCTTTCTTTACTTCCTTCTCTCTTCCCTTTTCTGATCAGTCTCCGTACACAAGATATAAATCTGGGACTTCTACACCATAATAACATCAAGGCATATTTTCTCCAATGTATCATCCTTTACATATATTTTGGGTTGCAGATAAAAGCACAATTCAGTTGAATCGGGGACGCACTTCCATTACATAATCAGGCCAACAGGAAATGCCAAGCCAGCGAACGGTGGCCCTTACCTCGTTCGGTCTGTTAAGTCACCTGTGCACCTGTCCGCGTGCTGACGGGCCACACAACGTCGGCCCGCTGCTCCGAGGGAAAACACTGAACCATGCATTACGATCGGCTCATGACCTAACGGAAGCGAGGCTTTCTTCTAAGAGCCCACAACATGGTCATTCTTTTGACACTAAGAAGAAATGTAACTGCAATTTACCGATTTTGGCTTTTTTTTTTCTTCTAGAGGCAGAAAGGACGCAATGCCTCTTAAAGTCTCAAAAGTTTCCATTTTTCGGTGTAGGAGCTCTGTGGACAGACACTTTTCTCATGAGGGACCAGAACGCTTTAGGGACCGCAGGAATAGCTGGTGTTTTCCGGTGGCAAAGTGTGAGATGCTGCAGGGCCAGTGGAGGAAGCCTCACAGAGCCTTTGAGCCCGAGTGAGTCAGCATTCCGTCTGTAGCCTGGCCGGGATGCGTACGGGGCTACGGCTTGCTGAGTGCCTTTTATTACACAGCGTGTGATGCTCGCAGCTGGCGGACGTGCTCACAGAGACAAACACCACCCCCGTCCCATGCTGCTTGGCCTGCACTGTCCGTCTGGCTAAACGGTCCTGGCTTGCTGTCCCCCGGAGCCACAGCACTGGCTAGGGGATGTAAGAGCTCGCCGCAGGAGGGCTTGTGGCCTTAAAGTGCGTCAACACCACCATGACAACAAGGATCCTTTGGTGTTATGGACGCAGCTAGCTCACTTTTCTAAGGAGCTGGGACCGGAAGGAAAACAGCAACAGCAGGTGTGATGAGTGAGGTCTTCCCGGGTTTCAGGGGCGAGCCCCTTAAGGACCCCGCTGTGGTTGTCGACTTCTCCTCTGAGATGGAATGCAGGGAGGGAAACCAGAGCTGGAAGAGCCAGTGCAACTTACACAAGTTGGCTCCAGCAAGAATATTCTGGATAGAAGGGATTGGACCTACAGTCATCAACGGTAAGAGCACATCGAGGGATGACTAATCCCCTAGACAGTTTCCCCCACCACGTTAGTGACGTCGGGCAGTGCACCCAACGGGCCGCTTGTGACCAGCTTGTTCCAGGACATTCACCAACTCTGCTTCCTCCGCCAACAGCTTTGCTAGGAAAAAACATGCCAGCCAGACGAAATTGTGCCCAGTGGGCAGCTGTTCAGTTTGTCGCTCAAGCTGTGTCTCCCCACGACCGGCTGGCCAGCGGCCGGTCCGCACCTGTGGCCACTTGCGGCCACTGCTGCCTCGGATGGCACCTGGCTCCCTGAGGGGACGTGACGGGCACTGTCCGGGACGCCGCGAGCTGGTGGAACAGTGCCGGCAGGGGTCCATTCCACCGGCTCAGTGGGCTTTGTGCCAGTCTCTAATGTGCCGCTGGGAGAAAAGCCACTAGAAAAAGCCCCCCGCCCCACCGGACAGAAATGAGACGCGCCGGCCACATCTGTTTCACTCTTTGTGTGGAGACCAGCTCTTAGGACTCCATCAAATTCCACACGTGGAAACAAGGCAAAACGACCTCGCTCTTTGTGGGTACAGAATCGGCCGCACGAGTGTTCAAAACGGGGATACACATATTCGATTTCAAGAAAAGGGCTGTTAATCTCATTTCGCAAAACAGAAGTCGTACGAAATGTGAGTGCCTCGGCATCCTACCCCTTAACACGAGTGAAGGGCACACCCCGCGCAAAAAGCGTCAGGAATGCAAGTGTTTTTACCTTCCAGGTCACTCGGATGCTCTGAGATGAGATGGGCTCCAAGTGGACTTCCTGAGGTGGGCCGTCAGGAGCTGTGAAGACCAAAGCCCACAGGCCCGTTAGAGCCGAGTTCCAGAACCGACTGAAGTCTACACAACACGCAGGCCCAGAAGGCGCGCCCCCCCCCCCGCCCCCCGCCACACCCCCTGCCCCCCGCCACACCCCCCGGAAGCACAGAGAAACGTGTTTGCAGCTTCAGGGAGCAAATCAATTTGGCAGAGTCACTGGGTCCTAAACTTACCCCGTGTTTACCCAGTCCCAGGAACAATGAACCTTGGAGACGCGTCCTTCTGTCGCCTCCTCACCACGCCTTTGACGACGTGATTAATAAACCCTAAGTCTGAGCAAGTTCACAGGTAAAACAGGAAGTTGAAAAACAGCATTTCTTTTATAAACCTCTGCGGTGGCTGTTGGAGCGCCCTCTCTTTCCCTTGGAAGCTCGTGTTTAGCGACATGGTATTGGGGCCACGCAGGTTGTTCAGAGCTATTGGGGCAAAGCAAAAAAATCGGGATTCGTCTGCCTTTGAGTCTCTTAGACGACTTTAGTTTTTCGCACTCTCTGACTAAAAAACTCTCGTTACCCAAAGTCTGTCGCCTTGGAAGGCGGAAGAAGCAAAGTTGAAGAGTCAAAGCGTGCAAGTCGCATCACCTTATTTTCAACGGTTGTAGAGATTCCGATTACATTCCAGTTCCAGTCGGTCACTTAGCGTGAGCGACGTGCCGGCACTAAGCACACGGCGTAGAACTCAGAGGCGGAAAATATTTTTGTCCGCCGAGAGTTCGCGTGTTATCAGAACGGCGAATGCACGCTCTGGGAGAAAACCCACCGTACGGCAGACCAGATACTCAAGTGTCTTCCGAGAAGTGGAAGCAACTGGTAACCCAGGACTCCGAGGAAGAGACCCCCTCGGATGCAAACGTGCTGTCAGAATGACAATTCTGTGATCCCTGCTGAGCTGCACAAGGGCCACATCTATGGACTTGGAGATGCCCCTTTGCGGCAGGGGAAGGAGCACGTGGCAGGTAAGAAAGCAGAAACAGTGAATGTGAACTGGTCTGAAGGGTTCGCAAGTCAATGGCAGGGCTAAGATAAAGGTCAGATCAGGGGAGAGGGGAGGTCAAGGGAAACCTGTTTCCCTTGATTCAGGAGAAGCGTGAGCCATACTCGGATGGAGTTGCCAAGCTGGTGGGTGTCTAGGTCTTTCTGCCTGAGTTCAAATTCTGGCTGTTATCACTTAGTAGCTGTGTGGTACTTTGCAGGTGACTTAATTCTCTGTCTGTTTCCCTCGTTATTTAACAGGACAATAAAATGCATGTCCTAGGATTGCTGTGAAAATCATGGACTCTGTAAATACAAGCAATAATAGTTATTACCATTGAGTGTTTTGCATAAGGGGAAGTAAAGGGGGAAATTCACACAATGAAAAGAAAAGGTACACTTGAAGGAATAACGTGAGCACAGACGCAAGGGCTGTATCAGGAGCAGAGGTGGTAGGGGTCCCAGGGGGCGTCGGAGCAACCACCTCCGGGTGGGAGGAGGGAAGAAAGAATGGGGATGCTTTCGGGGGACTTGCTGGGTGAGGGAAGCAGGCTCAAACCTGATTGCATTTTCCCAGCTAAATCATAAGAGGCAAGGTCAGGAAGTCAGAATTGGAGCAGGAAGGAGGGCCGTGGGCTTTAGGAACACACAGGCTTGAGGAATGGCCTGCGGAAAAGCGTGCCCCATACAGCACAGAGGAGCAGGGACCCCCAGTTTGGCACATGAACATGACATGGGGAGAAGATCATGTGTGGGCCTTCATGAGGCCACCGACAGGTGCAGACGGAGTGTGCAGGTGGGCTGGGGTGAGCAGTGCACTGGGCAGGAAGAAGCTGGCACCCAACTTCTACTGGAGGACGGACCACAGGACCCTATGACTCCATACAGGGGGGAGAAGCGGGGGTAGGGAGCTGACTCCAGAGGCCAGGGCTGGTGGGACCAGGAGAGAGTAAGAATGCCAAGAGGGGAAGACGATTTTCCAGAAAAAATGGTTCCTCTCGCTTTAGAAATATGAACCAGGAGGGAATTGGAGATACCGGGTGTGCAATGAGCAGCTGGAAATGTTTACAAGGGCCGGGAGAGAGAGAGAGGAGTTGAGTCTGCACTTGGCTTCCTTCCCCCATGCCTCCTTCCGTCCTGCTCACGCCAGCCCTGAGGTCTGCCCTGTGGGTCTCCTTTCTGTGCTTGGTCGGCCGCTGTCCCCACGGAGGCTCTCAGCCTCACCCGACAGCCTGCTCCAGCCCCTCATCTATGGCTGGTGCCAGTTTCTTTCTTTTTTTTTTTTTTAAATTTTTTTTTTTTAACGTTTATTTATTTTTGAGACAGAGAGAGACAGAGCATGAATGGGGGAGGGGCAGAGAGAGAGGGAGACACAGAATCGGAAGCAGGCTCCAGGCTCTGAGCCATCAGCCCAGAGCCCGATGCGGGGCTCGAACTCGAGGACCGTGAGATCGTGACCTGAGCTGAAGTCGGACGCTTAACCGACTGAGCCACCCAGGCGCCCCTGGTGCCAGTTTCAAAGGGGACATGGGCCGAGAGCAGCCTTCAAACCACTCAGTCATCATACTGACTTCCCGGTGTTCTGTGTCCTGTGTCTTGCCTCCTTCTGCACACTTCCATTCTGCACCCCCATCCCCCACGCACCCTCATGTCTCAGCTGCCACCAACATCTCAGTGGAATCCAACCACATCTGCCCTAGGCAGATCTGACCTTCTCCCCCGGAGCTTTCTTTTCCCTCTGTCAGTGTTGCCTGCCTGCACCTGTGTGATGCCCACAGTGCACCCCATCTCAGCATCGGGACCGTCACAGTCACTGTGGTGCTGGGTACACACGTAGACTGTCTTCCCCTAGTGGACTCTAAGCTGAACAGCCTCCCGATCCGGGTCCAGAGCAAGTCCCCGCTTTGAAGGGGAAAGAAACGTGCAGACACTGAAACAAAGAGCACAGTTCTCTCTCCCCAGCAGGTCATGGGGACGGTTGGTTCGCCATGGGTGCTGTGGCCTCTTGGATCCATCGATGATCCTCCAATGAAAGCAATGTGCTAGCACTGAAGGGGACTCCAGAGCAGGGACCAAGGGAGGGGCTGGCCTCCAGCCACCTGCCATAATGGTTGTCATAGCTCTGCACCTAGATTCTGCTCACAGGGTCAGGCCTTGAATGCAGGAGCCTTCCACAGCAGCTCCAATGAATACCCGTGGGACAGGTTTCTCCCACATTGATGATTCTGTGGTTATCAGGAAGCACGGGGTTCGGGCCTGAAAATCCTTCTTGGAAAAATTACTTTGAGGTCTGACAGCTATATACTGGTGCCGAATTATTTTAATTTAATTGTGCTACATCAGATTTCATGAGGATCCCATTTGAGAGGCACAGGAGACAGTGTGGGGACAGCCCCGCATTCTGCGTCCTCTGGGTGTGTCTGGGCCGTGGCCTGTGGTGTGGTGGCACACAGTCTCAGGCTTCACATCCTTGACGACATGTAGTCAGGCTTAAAAACAAAGATGTGAGGACAGTGTTTATAAAATGGCCTGGATTTTATCAGAAAACATGAAGTCAATAATGCAGTCATGAACTGGGGAGGATTTGTTTTTCCAGGCTGGTCCCTTACTCTCCGAAGGCCCCCCCACCCCAGTCCCCGTCTCTAGGACAGACCTGACCATGTTTAAGAACATGGCACCTTTTTATGTAGCCTAGTGGTTTGTTAGTAACTCATTTATTGGTTGGCCTATTCTCTGAAGGGAATGGTTTCTGACCTCCCCTCTCTTAAAAATAAAGTGATAGAAGGGTGCCTGGGTGGCTCAGTCGGTTAAGCGTGTGACTAAGCTCAGGTCATGATCTCATGCTCCGTGAGTTCGAGCCCCACGTCTGGCTCTGTGCTGACAGCTCGGAGCCTGGAGCCTGCTTCGGATTCTGTGTCTTCCTCTCTCTCTGCCCCCTCCCCCTGCTCATGCTCATGCTCTCTCTCTCTCTCAAAAAATAAATTAACATTAAAAACAAACAAACAAACAAAGTAATAGAAAAAAAAGACAAGGGAGGAAAGAACAACCTACACACACACACACACATTAGCGCCATGCCCAATTAAACTAGGACGCATTTTTGGTTTTTTGAGCATTGAATTTTCCACTCTAAGTTTCTAAAGCATTATAGGAAAAACCTTTATTGAAAAAATTAGTCTGCTTTTGGAATTTGCATGCTTTCCTGAGCTGTAATTAGCCCCCGAGTCTTCATCTCATGGCAAACAGAGGATTTCTGTAAAGTTATAATCCAAGGCAGATTGAAATCCCAAATGCTGAAAGTATTCAAGATCAACCACTAGGTCCTCATTTATTTAACTAACTTTGAAAATCGTGTTGACATCTGACATTTAAGAATTTATGTACATGCTCTTGAACTGAAGCTATCACTATATATAGAAAGCATAGTTTCTTCTTTTTTCTAGCTTTTTCTTGCAAGCTGGGAGGTAAGAATTAAGAATGAATGTGATTTTTCAAAACAAACACTCTTTGTATTTCTATAGAAGCCCAAACTGTTCAACCTGCAAAACGATAGTAAGTGAAAATGATATTTCAGTTCCTCATGTTTTTCCTAGGCAAGGCAGCCTTTACTAATTCTGTCTGGCTCAAGACACAATGATGACGGACCCTTCCTAACTTCCAGACACGCAGACCTCTGCTCTTGATTTCCTCTTACGGGCACCAGGGCTGGCCTCTCATCCCTGCCTCCTGACACAGCCCCTCTCCTTCATCCTGCTAACCTGACCCCTTGTGGCTCTCAATGGACAGTCTCCACAGACAGTCCTCTCTCTCACTTCCCATCAGCAGATACCAAGACTCCAGCTGTGGCACACCCCTCTACCCTCGGAATATTCTCTCCTCCACAAAGCCATCTCCTGGCTTTATTCAGACTCTTGGAACCAAATCAATCATTTAACCTGGCTGAACCATCCCAGTGGGAATCTGTTCCAAGTTTCCACCTCTGGTTCCCTTACTGGGGAATTTACTGAGGGCTTACTCTGCACAGGTCCAAAAGTAGGCAAGGACTAGATATAAAAATGGGGTTAAAAAATGTCCAAGTTGGGGGGGCATCTGGGTGGCTCAGTGTATTGAGTGTCTGATTCTTGATCTCAGCTTAGGTCATGATCTCAAGGGCCTGAGTTCAAGCCCCGCACTGGGCTCCATGCTGGGCATGGAACCTACTTAAGAAAAATAAAAAAATAAGGAAAAAAAATGTCCGAGGGGCAACTGCACAATTCTACCACACATTCACTTCTGATGGAGGTATTGGGCATGAGAGCAATGTTCTTTGCTGGGAGAAGGAGACAAAGACAGTGTTTAATAAAAATCAAATTAACCAAAGAACAGTTGACCCCTACATGGGAAAAAAAGGAATTCACTTAATAACTATTTATCAAGTGAATAGTTTATTAATTTAACTTTTTAATTTAAGACTTATTATGTGCCAAACAGTATTCTAGGTGGCTGGGATGCAGCAATGAACCAAACAGGCAACTATTCCTGACCTTGTGGGAGGGACTAAAAATAGCTCATAAACAAAATAAATTGGTAGATTATATGCTATGTGGATGGCGAGTGATGCTATTTTTAAAAAATGAGAATGTTGAGGAAGGGAGGGGACCTAGTATGCTTGAGCAGGCAGTGGGTTGGACCAAACACCTGAGGAGTTGTGGGAGGAGGGGGAAGAACATTCCAAACCATTCTAGAACATTCTAGGTTAGCCAGTGAGGGACTATAGGGCATGGATGAGGGACAGCGAGGCAGCCAATGATTTGTTTGGTTTAATTCTCAAAGTCTTTCAGTGGAAGCTGAAGAAAAACGACAGCCACGGGGGCAGATTGCTAAAGGCTCAGCGGCAGGGCGTGCCCGGTTCTTCCCTGTGGGCAGACGCTGTGCACTTGACCGCCTTCTGGAAGAACACGGTTGATGCCACACTGGGTCCTACTGTGCACTGACCTTCATGTATACTGTTACACGTGGATGCCTTTTATTCCTTAAGCCCTCATCATATCCTCTCCCTCTCAGCCCCCAGCTCAGCACAAAGAGGACACTCTTCCTCTGGATCACATCTTGTTTCTCTGGACTGTGATCAAGCCTGACGCCCAGGGCTGTTAACTTAGCACCAGATCCAATGGAAACCCAGCGACTCCATGTGGTGACCCTTCCGTCATCCTGACCTTCTCTCCTCTGGTGCGTCTGGAAAAAAATTCAGTGGTTTCTCTGTGAGCTCCTGCATATCTGAACTTCTGCATTCTATGGGCAGTTTCATAACAAAGACAGTGAAGGGATCAGCCACCCAACCTCGGGCACCGGCGCTGGTGACACATAGCGTTCGGAGCACAGCTGCTAATGGGGAAGCTGGTCTTGGGTGAGGGTCAGCTGTGGACGTGACGCGACGATCGGTGTTGAAGGAACTTGGTAAGACAGTGCGCCTCCGGTCCATTAGGATCTAATCCCATTAACTCTTGCCTGTGTCCCTACTTCCTCTCTCTCCTTCTGCTCTCTGAGGGGCTAGAGGCTGCTGAGGGAAGTCAGGAAGACAGCTCTAGACAGTGAGACCCCTGATGCATGTCAAGCATATACCAGGGTGTCTGACAAACGCATCTGTGAGCCCTCACATGAAAACACACTTGGGACTGTGGCATTGGAACCGTGCTATTTTCTAATGTTGGGTAAGGACACTGTGTAGGTGGCAGTGACACCTTCCGCACTAGGCTTTGTGACGGAAGATACAGCAGGAGTCCAGAACCCACATTCCCACCACGGCCTAAATTAGGGATCTGTAAACTTTTAAAACAATTTTATTTATTAATACTTTTGCGAGAGAGAGCGCGCGCACAAGTGGGGGAAGGACAGAGAGAGAGGGAGACACAGAATTGGAAGCAGACTCCAGGCTCCAAGATGTCAGCACGGAGCCCGATGCAGGGCTTGAACTCACGAACCGTGAGATCATGACCTGAGCTGAAGTTAGGCACTTAGCCAATTGAGCCCCCAGGTGCCCCTGGGATCTATAAACTTTTTACGTAAGGGGACAAGTAGTAAATATTTAGGCTTTGCAGGCCACAGGAGGTCTCTGTGACATATTCTTCTTTTTAAGATGAAAAACCTATTCTTAGCTTGAGGGTTGTAAGTGGGATTTGGCTCATGGGCTGTAATTTGCTGAACCGTTACATGAAAGAAGGGTGGGGCGATGATGAACTCAGGGGAGTATATGGTCAGCCTCCAGGTAACCTCTGTACCCTTGGCCCCAGCTGATTCTTGACAAGCAGGCACTCAGGAGGAATTGTTACTAGATTTTGATCTGAGTTTTCCAGATTTTAAAAACTGACACCTAAATTCAAAGATTGGCACGCTAATAGGCAGACCCGAGCCGAACACACACTCGGGCCTGCTGTGCTGTGGGCTGCAGTCTGTGACCGGGAACAAGGCCCAGCCCATCAGGACAGGGTCAGGAATCTCAGGCTGCTGGCTCTGGTGATGCCCGTGTCTTAGCTGGTGCTCGGACACATGTGGCTTCCTCTTCCTCCACCTTCCACCCCTTCTTCCCTTTTGCCTCTCTCTAATTTTCTTCTTTTATTTTTTTTAATCTTTACTTATTTTTGAGAGAGAGAGAGAGAGAGAGAGACAGAGTGCGAGTGCGAGAGGAACAGAGACAGAAGGAGACATAAAATCTGAAGCAGGTTCCAGGCTCGGAGCGTCAGCACAGAGCCCGACGCGGGGTTCGAACTCACAAACCGTGAGATCATGACCTGAGTGAAGACGCCTGACCGACTGAGCCACCCAGGTGCCCCTCTCCTTTTCTCTCCTCATGAGGCCCTTCAAAGCTTCAGTGCAAATATATCCTCATCGCACACACAGGGGGTTCACCGTTATACCCACTCTAACACAATCGTGTGAGGCATCTTCATGAATATTCCTCCCACATCAGAATTCCATGAAAGGTCTGCCTTGTGCCAGCCACACATGAAGAATGAGACCTGAGCAGCATGTAGCCCCTGATGATGAGGGGGGTCACGGCATCATCCGGGACACTGAGCTCCATGGAGAAATGATGATATGCCTCAAAGGCAACTGCCAGAAGGACTCCTGCTTGTGCTGGGGAGGAGCACTAATGTCATCCAGGGAGACGGGAACTTGGTTGCCCTTCCAGACAGAGGACTCAGCACACATGCACAGCATGGCAGGTGGGGGGCAGCAAAGGGCCAGAGGAAGCCGAGTGCAGCTTCCAAGTACAGGGGGTGTGGGGAGACCCGGACCTAACTAACCACCTCCCCGACTCATGTCCCCACCCAGGTGGGTACTGACCGATGTCCCCCGGTACCTCAGACTTGGGCAATGCCTCGCCATAAAAATGAGCGGGTCTACAGATTCCGGAAGTTTCCATCTGAGGATTCTTACTGCCTGAGAGGTGAATGTTTTTTTAATCTATTTTTGAGAGAGAGAGCATGCAGACAGGGGTGGGGCAGAGAGAGAGGGGGACAGAGGATCTGAAGCAGCTCTGTGCGGATGGCAGCGAGCCTGATGTGGAGCTCCAGCTCACGAACCGCGAGATCGTGACCTGAGCGGAAGTTGGACGCTCAACCGACTGAACCACCCAGGCTCCCTTGAGAAAATCTGCTTTTTAAAATTCCAGCCACAAAACCTATGCACCCAGACAAAGCCAAATTCTGTTTTGAAGCTTCACTCTGTTCCACCTGCTCCTCTCCTTGCATCTTCCCTTCGCTCATCTGAATAGTAAATGAGCGGGGCTGGCGGGAAGGAGCAGCCGACAGCAGCCAGCGTGCAGGTAAAATCCAAGAGGCCGCCCTGGAAGCCAAGGAGGTGGCTTCTGCATCTGAGCGTCTGCAGAGATGCTGGGAATCTGTACTGCAGGCCGGTGACCGGCGCGGCTGTTCGCCTGACCGCCCAGCCCGGAGGGACGCGCTGCCATGGCAACGGCCAGCTGCAGCAGAGGCCACGCAGAGCCAGAGAAAAGCAGCAGGATTCATAACGGCGATCAGGAAGGCAGCCCCAAGATGCACCAGGGGAAAATACAGTTTTCTTGAGAAGGCTGTCAAGACGGGGCAGCGTTAGGAAGGAAGGAGAAGTTTGCACAGTGCGTCAAAGATTACATTTTGGGGACAGTGTGTCTTCCCTAAATATACAACGTGATGACATTCCAGGAAGTTAGTGGGTTGTTGAAATATTTAAATAAAATTCTATTTCTGCAGGAGCGTGTTGATGCGCATTTCTCACTTGTTTGAGACCTACAGAGTGCTTTCACAGCCTGCCTTCCCCCCCCCCCCCCCCCGATGACCCGCACGGTTGGGGTCAGGAGGAGAAAGCCATCATTACATCTGTTTTGCAGATGAGCAATCACACCGAGTTTCTAAGTAATAGAAATGGCTCAGCCCCGGACACTCAAGCATAAAGCTATCCTATTGCCTGCCCTTAAAAACGGTTTTCAAGAACTGATGTGTTCCTGGGTTGAGAAAAAGTGCTCATCTCTAGTTCGGGAAGAGCTGTCCATTCCAACCCAGTATTGACAGAAGACGGTATTGATGTAATCAGAAGAATACGTGTTTGCATTTTTTTTTGAGCCAGCAACCTTACTTCCTGGAATTTCACCTAAAAAATAGCCTTAAATGTCAAAAGATATACCAGAAAGGATGTTCATCACAGTGGTGTTTGTAGTAATAAGAAATGGAAAATTTCTTATTACTAATAATAAGATCTATCTTATTATCTAATAAGATCTATATAAGATCTAATAAGATACGATTTATTAAGTAGATGGTGGAAGGTATCATTAGGAATCACAGACGAGTACTTAAGGGTTTACAAAAGCGATGTCCTTCCAGAAGGCCGCTAATGAGGGCCAAAGAGAAGTGCGTGGAAGGAAGAAAGTCAAGAACAGTCCTAATTCCCCCGGTGAAAGCTGAAACAGATCTCCCGTGGACTCTCACTCATTTGGGGATGATCCTCTTAACCCTGGTGATGAAGAAGGGATCTGAGACTAAGTTTCCAACTTTATTGCAGTGGTGGGTAGTAGCTGATTATCTCCAATTTCAGGCAGAGAAAGAAAAGCTAGGTTTGGGGCTGGACACTCTTCCTCCCAAGAGATGAAGCTGGCCTTGATTCCTTAGTTTTCCTTCCCCTTTTCCTGCCAGGAGGTGGGTTGACAGTCAGCTTTCTCAGTCCTCTACAAACTGGTTAATTCACCCCCTGGTAGCCATGCATGTGGGGGAGCGTGCACACGTGTGTGTGTGTGTGTGTGTGTGTGTGTGTGTGTGTGTGCGATGACTGATTTATGAGGTGGTATCGCCATGTTCACTGGTAGCTCTAGGTGGTGGGATTATGGAAGCAGTTTTACCTTCTACAAACTGCTGATCTCTAGCCTCTTAATTTTCTTTTAAAAAATTTTTTTTGACATTTATTTATTACTAAGAGACAGAGAGAGACAGGGCATGAGTATGGGAGGGGCAGAGAGAGGGGGAGACACAGAATCGGAGGCAGGCTCCAGGCTCCGAGCTGGCAGCACAGAGCCCAACGTGGGGCTCGAACCCACGAATCTCGAGATCATGACCTGAGCCGAAGTCGGCCGCTTAACCGCCTGAGCCACCCAAGAGCCCCTAGCCTCTTAATTTTTAACACTGACTATGAAATTCTTTGTAATAGGAAAAAGAACAGTAAAGTGTGCTATAGAAATATTGACATTTCTAACCAACAAAATATCTCCTACCACTGTCCCCCCAACTCCTCACGCACAGAGTTTTCTTGCCATTTTCTACTGAAGCGATCCTCTCACACCTGGGCTGCGTAGGGCCTTGGGCAAGACATACACTCAAGGCTCTCCTGTCAGCCTGGACTCCATGCATCCAAACCAAGGAAGTGTAAAAATGGCAGCTTTTACAATTGTAAAAGTAAACCGTAAACTGTAAAAGGCAATCGTAAAAGTGGTCGTGCAGCTCTTTAAATATCACCAGATTGTTAGTCTTCTAGGTTTGCCTTTTAATTCTTGGACACGAGAACCCTGAACGAAGTCTTATTTGAAGAGCAGCGCCTTCAAAGCAGGAGGCAAGGCACTGTCCGAGTCTCTAACAGGGCCTGGCGCCATGGAGGGAACCCTTCAAAGGCCAGACACAGGCAAAGGCCTGAGTCCTTGTTAGCTGCCTGAGCCCTGAGGGCCAGCTGGGGGGCTCTGGGGTGTGGGCCTCGCCCGGTCACACGCACCTGCCTCGTCCGCGGTGATGGAGAGCTCGTTGCTGGGCTCGCTCTTGCCAATCCGGTTCTTGGCGTACATGCGGATGCTGTAGGTGGAGGAAGGGTGGATGTCAATGATGGTGGCCGAGTTCAGTTGAGGGGAAACATCTTTGGTTCTCTGAGCAGAATCCCAGGAGTCTTTTGGGTTTTGTTTTTCAAAAAAGAAGAGATAGAGACGTGAGTTTTTTTTCTCTGCCTTTGACAGTTCACAACTAGGAATCAAACACACACACACACACACACACACACACACACACAGAAAGGAAGGAGGAAGGGAAGAAAGAAAAGTTAACAACTCTAAGTGAATTCTCAAAGCAATGCTCCCAGTGTGTTCCAGCGGGCTGGCCACCAGAGGGGGACATCATACTCTCGTTACCCACGCTGACGGGGACAAGGGCCGTGGGTGGCTGAGTCCGGGAGGACCTCGGAGGCAACCCCACCCATGTGCCCGTGGATATGAAGGAGGACAGTACACGCGGTAAAAGCACATGTCAGTGAGGCGGTAAACAGCCATAGCAAGGCACTCATTGTACAGAACAGCAAAGGGGATTACGGTTCAGGCACTGCCCCCTGCGCCCCCCCCCCCCCCAAATCCCTGGTTCTAAAAAGCATTTGAAGAGCAGAAAGACCTCTAGCCATATCAGATCCTTCCTTCTCCAGAAGCAGAGGGGTGAATGTGAAATACCTCCATAAACACGAATCTCAGTCTCTGGCGTCAATGTTTACTTTCAAAGAATTTATTGTAGGGATTCTTTTTCAACCACAGTAATATTAACAAGAACCTGTGCCCCATGTGAAGAGGGAGCATTGGAGAGGTGACAGTTTGTACCTGCTGATATTTAGGCTTCAACCAATAAGGAGCAAACAATTCTTATTTCAGAAGACATTTGGGCGGTTGTTAAGGGCGGGGGGTGAGGGATGAAGAGATGGGATCAGTTGTGGGAGAAAAAAGACAGGAGGTGGTGGACACAGATGACGCTTATGTACTCCCACAGCCCCCGGGGTCCCCTAGGGTGACGTTCGCTTGCAGGAACCCCACTGAGATTCTGCATTCCCTGCTGGATTCTGAGCTCCATGACAGCAGAGACCATGCTCGCCGTGTTCAATGCCGTGTCCCCAGTGTTTGCACAGTGCCTGATGCACAGCAGACAAGCCACGATTAAGCGCGTATTTAACAGATAGATACATAAATGGCACACACACAGACCTCCGAGCCCTGGGTTCGTTTCCCCCTTCCACGTTAATGATGAGCACGACGTTTAGAGGGCTGGTCTGCCTAAAGGTAGCCGTGAATGTTAAGAGGTCTTCTGGACCTTGTACCAAAATAGGTTTCTCCAAGGTGGCCTTGGAATGCTGTATCTTATCAGAGAACACAGCACAATGAATATCCATTGCACCTAAAAGGAAAACTGTCACTTGAGTCAAGAAGACTGAAGATAGAAGAACTCGGACGTAGAAGAAGCTGGTACAAAAATTCCAATGGTGGAAGGGAAGAGTGGGTTTCAACAGAGGAGCCCGAAGTGAGGGGATTAAGTACCAGTGGCCTGACACGTAGACACGAGCCTTGTCCTGCAAAGGAGAAAGCCAAGCCTTCTGGAGAAGACGTCTGGAACAAGCCTTCTGGAGAAGACGTCTACAGAGAAAGTAGCTAACCAGCCCTGGGAGGAAGCAGATACTTGTGGTGGTTGATGGCTCTGCCCAGGGCCGTGTGGAGGTTTCTGGAATTGCCAGGATGTGTCTGGGAGGTGGCCGAGAGCCCGAAGAGGCATAGTGACATCCACTGACCACCTCCTCCTCCTGCCAATCAATTCATGAGTAGTCCGTGGGGTCGTGGCCAAGGCCGGGGGTCATGGGCTGGAAGCAGAAGGTGTTTTTAGCTTCTTTCTTGCAGTTCTTACTCTTTGGCAGAAAAAAGGATGATGTCAACGATCATGATTATTAGAATAAGGCTCAAAACAACACAGGGTGGATTTTGAGCTGAAGGTCAAGAAGATGAGAAAGAATGTTTTATCCCGGAAGATTTGAAAGTAACCGAGTGGAGAAGGAGAAGAAAGCGTAGTTCAATCCACCAGACACCCTCTGGCAAATGATACGGCATCAAAGGAGGAATAAAAACAAGGAGGTGACTGCCCAGGAGAAAAGAGTCGGGACAGGGCTTGGAGATGCGGCTTCTGATCTCAGACGCCGACGTGCGGACAGGCAGGACGTGGATTATTAGCAGAGTGTGCTGGAGAATGCAACCCTGGGCGTTGCAAACAACCACAGAGCGATCCCGGCACTTGGGAGGCTGGAAATGCACACTGAAATGCAAATACAACTAGGAAGGGTGTACCACGGACAAAATACAGAAACTTAGGGGTACGTCACAAGCAGAAATGCAGGCTGGGGAATCTGAGAGGCCTGGGATGCAGGCATGAATGGAGAGTACTGACTGGTTAAGGGCACGGACGGGAAGAGGCAAGGAATGAAATTGTCAGGGGAATTTATCACGGCTCTCCCTGCCCAGTGGAGGAAGGGGACGGTGCTGTCCGGATGCAGAGAACGGACGCAGTGTAAGGAGGGTTTGTAAGTCACGCTGGAAGATCGTTCACGAGGGACCATTTGCCAAGGTGTGGGCTGGGCTACAGGAGCTTGCAGAGGTTGCTCACACTCCCAGCATCTAGCAAGAGTGTGGAGCTGCTCCCTCTGCGTCGGGAGGGCCAAGGGATGGGACAGCGTGGTCGGAGTCCAGACAGGGCTGGAACCTCAGAAGAAGAGCCCAATAGAAGCTGCATACACAGAACGCAGCGGCTGCCAGGATCCTTGTCTGATCATTCTCTGTGCCTGGCACTGGGTGAAGCCAAGGGGAGGTCAGAGGGAAGAAAATCTGTGTTGTAGTCTTGGAGGTCAGCCTCCCCGAGAAGGGCAGACGATGGGTTTGTGCGGCGGGTCAAGGCGGCAGCCAGAGAACAACCAGCGGCACAGGGAACTCGTGTTTGTGGAGTAGGACCTGGTCGCCCAGTACTGTGCGGGGCAATTTACAAATGTGACTCCTGCCGTCCCCGAATGTGTGGGCGCAGTGGAAACACCCTGGAGCTTTCTGACAATGGCACTTTCAGACCTACCGAATCAGAATCACCGGGTAATGGTGCCCAGGAACCTGTACTTTTAAAAAGCCTCTCTCTGGGGCGCCTGGGTGGTTAATTCTGTTAAGCATCCGACTCCGGCTCAGGTCACAATCTCGTGGACTGTGAGTTCGAGCCCCGCGTCGGGCTCTGTGCTGACAGCTCAGAGCCTGGAGCCTGTTTCGGATTCTGTGTCTCCTTCTCTCTCTGCCCCTCCCCTGCTTGCGCTCTGACTCTCTCTCAAAAATAAACATTAAGAAAAATTAAAATAAATGAAAACAAAAAGGCTCTCTCTGGGTCATTCTGATGCATGGCTAGAGTTTGGAGTCATTTATTTGGCTGAATTATTACAACATCCTGGTGAGGTAAGGATTTTTATTTTCATCGTGAAGGTCCAGAAACTCAGGCCATTGACACGGCCGCTCTGAGCTGGGGCTGGGCTTTGACCTCACCTGTGTTACCTTGAAGCTCCAGGTCATTTTCCTGTAGCATATCACCTCCACATATTCTCTGCAGAACACCTAATGAGATTGGGTTTCAATTTTCTAGACACGTGCTGAACATCTCTTATGTTCAGATGCAGGCTTTCTGACAAGTGTGTGACTTGGCTGACTGACGAGGAGTTTGGCCAAGTACAAGAGAGGGGACTCTGGCCAAGAATGAATGTAGTGACTATGGATATGTAGAACAAGGGTCTGGAGGGCTGCGCACGAGGTTTAGACAGGGCATGTCAGAAGCGTTCTTGGACAAAGTGGGCAGGGTTCCCTGATCTGCCCCAGAGAGATGGAGGAGTTCACAGTCATATTCCTGCCTCTGAAACTCCAAGCAATCCCTGTGGGAAAGGACTGAGGGAGCCCACAGGGACCAGGGTGCTTGTACGGGATTAGGGATGCTCGCTGGGGAGCCCCACTTGGGGGTCCAATACCCTAAGTCAGGGGTCAGCAGATCACCAAGGACAAACCTAAGAAGGGTGAACTTGATCTAAAGAAGTGTTCGTTGTTAGAGGCCAAAGACCAGGAGGCATGACGGTGACCAGAAGGGCTTTTCTGGAGACAAAATGACACTAAATGCTTAAAAATTTAGAGGCAGCTCAGAGAAGGACCAGTTCCACTGCATTAGTTAATAGAAGGGAGACGTAGCACATAGGGAAAGCCTCTTTTGCTCTGTCTGCTCCATGGAGGAGAATGTTCTTGGGGTGAGAGGGAGAAGGGAGGCTGGAGAAAGAAGAAAGTTCTGGAAGACAGCACCTACCTGCATAAGAGAGTTTGTGCTTCCTGGGGGCTGGGTGGTTACATTCTGGGACAAGAGAGCACGCCAAGGCACTGGGGTCCGCTGGGCAATCTGTGGGGCACGGTGGAGGAGGAGACGGGTGCCAGAAGAGGGGACGTGGGCATGAGGCAGGCTACCTTCCAAAGAGGGGAAGGAAGTGAGCTGCTGAGCTGGCGGCACACACAGAGTGAGATGCTGGAATTGTTTGGCGAAGGGGTTCTTTGTGTCCATCCGGAGGAGAAGCAACGGTCATTAGGAACCAAGTAACGTGGAAGACAAAGCAGCCAGTGGAACTGGTTGAACTACATGAACAGACCTCGATGATACTGGCATGGCCAGACTGAGATGGTCGGGAGGGTGTCGCAGGAGATACCAGTAAGGGGACTTGGGATATTTTCTTTTTCCTGCTAAACAGAAAACCAAGAGAGTCATCTGCCTTCAAATCCTGGAAGGGATAGCATTTGACCAAAGGTTTTAGGGGTGGGAAGAGGGCCACCGGACTCAGGAAGGTCTGTGTTGGTGCAAGAAATGTGAGAATTCTGACAGTCGTGGCTGGGTCAAGGCAGAATGGTGCTTCCTTGGGGCTAGTGAGTTCCCACTGCTGGGACTGTCCAAGCACAGATGGAATGACGGCTTGCAGGGACCCGCTCTGTTAAGAACACAAAGTACAGCCACACGTAAATTAACAAAGAGTAGAGGAAAGTGCCTTTTGGGTGTGATTTCAGTGCTTAAAACAGAGAATGAGAATCAACACGCTAACAAATGTTTACTACAAGTTTCATTTGTATGATGCTCGCTGTGGGGGATGCAGGCTCATAGCACAGGGCTGCAGGGGGATTACAGGGGTCCCCCAGGGGGTCAAGAGAGCCCTCAGAGGGACAACTTCCCAGCAGGGGAGACGGATCTTAAGTATCTTCCCAGTAGAGGATCCAGGTACTAAAGAAGCAGTCAGAAGCCGACCAAATGTTCCAAGGCGTTTAGGATGCTCTATGAGTAGACAAAGGAGCACACTATAAAATGGGTGGTCAGGGAAGGCTTCCTGGAGGAAGTGACATTTAAGCTGTGATTTGAAGGACCAGTTTTCTATGTACGCAGCCTTAAATTAACTATCTTAAATTATGGTTGTCCCTTTCATACACCCCAAATCTAATGTGGAGGCAACAAATACGAGAAAAGCCCAGACCAACATGCTTTTTTACAGCAGTGGATACAGTTACTGCCAGCTGCCAACGCGGATCTTCTGTCCAGGCCTTTCGCACTGAAAGAGGTGGACCGTCTGGAGGGCCCTCCTGGAAATCTGAGGTCATGGAGTCCGGGTTCCTCCCCAGTGACTCTCCTGGGACGCATTCTATCTCAAACTGGGTTCACCGCGCTCCAGGGCTGCGTGAACATCTCAGCCACCCACCAGGCTGGTCCTGTGTGTGGCTGAAAGAGAGGATGACAGATGGATGGAACCTGACTGCAGCCACATCACAGAGAAGGAGCTCTCCTACCTGCGTGATGTAGAGCCCGATCAGTTTGTAATTTGGAAATGCCGTGGAGAGGATTCTTAGATTTGGGTCGCAGGTAAATTAAGTGCCATCAGTATTTACTGAGTGCTCCCAACATGACAGGCACCATGCTAGATGTTGGGACCTAGGGGCACACGATCCCAGAGTTCCTGCCTTCAGGGAACTTATGGGGAGCGCTGGGGGGGGGGCGCGCGCACTGAGGACTCTTAAATGGGCGACACCGACGGTTTTGGAGGCATTCGATCCCTAAGCACTGGGTGCGCGCTAGAGTAAGAGTGAAAGCTGCTATTTAATAGAGGTTTGCCATCTGCCAGACACAGGGGAAAGTGTTTTAAAGCAGCTCCCGTCTTTAAAGAGTATTCACCAAATACGCATTGGGTGCCCACAGCATGCTGGGTGCTGTGCTGGGTGTTGGGGAAACGGGTTGGGGGAAACTCAATCTGGTGGCACGGGGACTTCCGGCCCAGTGAAGATGGCACACCCACCAGCAAGTCACGCTTGCAGTGGCCCTCATCCCACGGAAGGTGGCATTTGTGGTAGCAGGGCTTAGAACTTCTCGGTGGGCAAAACGCAACCCACGACCGCGTCATAAAAGTGTCGGTCCTCCCTCAGGTCATTAACAAGTCTGATGCAATCCCAGCAGCAATGCCAAGAATATTTTTATGGAGCTAGACAGGTTGATGCGGATGGCTCCGTGTGTAGAAAGCGAATAAGACACGGAAAGGAAAAGTCGTAAGGGTGAACCAGGGCCACCAGAAGTGGAACCACAAAGCCTGCGTGACTACCGCAGTCTGGTGCCGAGGCAGAGATGGACAAAACGGTGGCATTGACTAGAAAGTCCAGAAAGAGACACAGGTGCACGTGGAAAGCCAGGGGGCGATAAAAGTGACATCTGGAACCAGTGGGGAAAGGTGGGCTTTTTAGTAAATCATGTTGGGGCAGGAGGATTCCCATCTGGGAAAAGGTCAAAGTAGAGCCACATCTCCCAGCATACCCAGGAATCAACTCCAAATGGATTAGAGATCTCAATTTTAAAGAGCAAGAGAAAGAAACCATACACGTAGGAAGCAGGGGAGATCGTTTTATAGCCCGGCCGTAGACAACAGCTTTTCTAACTTGACTCGACATCCAGATGCGATAAAAGGAAACGTTGATAAACGTGGGAACAGAAAACACAAACAAACTGCCCACCACAGCCCAGCCGGGAAAGAAAGGAGATGATGCTCTAGGAGCACGCGAGCGGGAGGCCAGAAATGCGTCCTTGCAGAGGTGACGTGAGGAGTGGGGTCTAAGGAGCAGGTGGGGGTAAGCATGGGAACCGTGTGGTCCAGGGAAGGGGGGCGGTTCTCCAGCCGGAGGACAGCCTGTGACCTTTGAAGGACTCGTCACAGGGAGAGGTTGTGGAGTCCCATGTCACAGAGGGGAATGCTGAGGGCAGGGGACCAGTGAAGGCACACAGCCAGGTAGAGACAGGGCCAGCGGCGGAGCCAGGACAGGTTGTGCAACCACTGGACCATCACCGGCACCTGGACACCGGCACCGAGGCACTGACCCTGCTGTCCTGGGAGCCTGCCTGGGGACCCACGCCAAGAGTACAGAAGCCCGGGGTCCCGCAGTCAGTGCTCGGCCAGAGGCTGGCGGGGCCATCCCTCCCCCGCCCAGGACTCTGTGGACTGTCCCCATGATGTGCGCGTGCGTTTCTCTGGAGAGCTCACTGTTACCATCAGTTTCGGGGCCACTCTCTGCTAGGCACATGCTGGCTTCACTAAGGAGTGTTTCCTTTCCTTCAAGACGGGCATGGCGGACCTTGGGATCCCTGGGCTCCTTCCTGACCTAGGTCTTTAGAACAAAGGCAGGGCCTCCTTGCTTCCCTTTGGCCCTGGAAACCCGTTTCTCCCAGTTCCTGAAAGAGCCCTGTTTGGGCCAGCACCGTCTCCAGCCTGCTGGCCGTCACTGTGCCCCCGCCTCCAGCCTGCGCTGGCTGTCCTATCCGCTGATGACAGTGCCCCAGGCAGCCATGGAGGGCCTCTCCCGAAGCCCCACCGGGCCCCGTGCACGCATGGCTCACTGCCAGGTCTCTGTTGGGACTCTGGGTCACAAGCTGCTCTAGCGTGCGTTCCCAACCCAGCTGCGCACTGCAAGTCTCAAGTGCTGTTTCTAAAACCCCCGTTCTTGGGAGTTCTTAGCGTTCACGCGTTGCTTCGGGGACACTCCACCCTTGGCCGTCCTTTCCAGCTCCTGCCACCCTCTCGTCCTGCCCCTTGCTCACTCGTCCTGAAGCATTCCTCACTCGTGACCTGCCTCCAGCTGCCCCGAGCTTTGGTTGTCACCAGGGTCTCAGCTCAAAAGATACTGTGCAGGTCACGGACAGTGTCACCTAAAGTCTGGTGGCCAGAAAGGAAACAATAAGGCTATGCATGGTCTGCGAGGAACTTGTTAACCCTACACATGCTGGCGAGGCTCTGATTCCTCTTATGAGAGGCAGGAAAAGTTCCCGCCAGAGGCCACACTGAGGTGTTCTCCCCTCGGCCTGATGGATCATAAAGTTCCAAGTGACCCTGGCATTCGTGATCCCTTTAAGGGGATAAACGGACACACCTGTCACGGTCCTGACACTGGGTCTGTTTTACTCATGGCCCCTCTGCCGACCTGGCCGAACGCGGGCCTGTCCCTGCGGTCCTTCCAGGACGTCCCCTGCAGGGTCAGCGCCCGTCTCCGCCAGGAGCAGCTCTCCTGCCTCTGCACAGACTCGGCCCACGGACTCCAAGCACAGCTGGAGCCCAGGCTCTGGACGGAGTCCCCGTAGCGAGCAGCCACAGGGAAAATGGCACGTGAGGACAGCAAGGGGGGGGTGGCAGGAAAGAGGACATCAGTGGCCAGTGGCCAGGTGCTGTCCGTAGCTGCCCCCCTGCCGGCTGGTGGCAAGAACGCCAGGGTGGCGGGCAGGGAGCAAGCCCGGGGCCCGGAGAGAAAGGAGGGGGCCCTGAGGCAGAGACAGGCCCCTGCACACAGACCGCACCCCAGAAAGGAAATGTGGAGTCCTTTGTGCAAGAAGAGAGACAAACCGGTAAAAGGAGCCCCCTCGGAGTTTCCGTGGAGTTCAGGTTTATTCTCACAGGTGATCGTGAATAACAAAGGAGAGCAGTAACAGGGCCTTTTGAAGTGGAAGTAAAGCTGGAGGGAATAAAGAGCTTACCTGATTTATTTTTGCACTCAATATCGTAGCCCGTGATGGGGCTGTTGCCGTCAAACCCCATGGTCCACCTGAGGGTGATTGTGCGAGCTTTCACGTCTTTGATCTCAATTTCGGGAGGGTCTGGGGGCTCTGCGCAATCGACAGGAAAACCCGGGCTTAGTTCAAACATGGCTCAGACAGAGGACGCGGGTGGAAATGCTGACTACGGCTCCCGAAAAGCCCTGTCAGCCTTTGACAGCAGCTGAAACTTTTACCTGGAAGCAATTTTTTTTCCTATTCGCATAGCAGGGACGAGAAATTCCACTTTTCCCCAAATGCCAATGTTTACAGCAGGGCTCTGTAAGCAGGCTTTTATCGCGGGGCTGGGCCACCAAACAAGGATGTCACTCTTCTGGTTTGGAATCTTGAACTCAAAAGAATGTCTGGGCTTCAAATGTTAAACTTCCCGTGTCATTTGCACCGTTTGGCGTAAGGATTCCTAAAGGTGGGCTGACCAGGCACACTGTTACACGTGGTGCACTCCGTGGGCCCGCAGGGTCACCTGACCCAATTCCTTTAAGGATTTGCTCCCTGTGTTTTGGGGGCTGCACCTTGACATCCTCATGGGCACTGCAAGAAACTGTTTTGACACCAGCTGTGTGCATGTTCAACATTTTCTGGGAATCAGGAGCTGTTACGTAGCAAGCTGAGCCCACACAGGGGTCTGAGCCTGGGCATACACTTGGGGATGGGGGGGGGCATGGGACAAGCTGAGGGCAAAATACAGGCTGGCACACCACCCCCCGCCCCCAGTGGAATATGTGTGATATTCCTCGGACAGTCCTGGCGGCCCAAGAACAAAGGAAAGGGGTTTAGGTGCGTGCCATGGTGATGTGGGGAAACTAAGGCAAATGAAAAATGAAGTTCCCTACTGCCTACAGCCCACTGACAAGTCCTTGAGACCAGCAGAGTGCCTTCCCTCTAGGAGCTCAGCTGCCTCAAGGATGACACTTTGCTGGGGACAAAAGGGAATCTTGCCTTAACATTGTCCCAACCTCGAGGACCCTGTAAGTCTGCTTCCTTTACCTCAACTCCCCCAAGATATACGCTGGTGACCCTACTCCAAGCTTCTGGCCCCTGATATAGATCTGAAGGGGCTCGTGACTGAGGTTTTATTAAATGGTAATAAATGGTGTTTCCTTAGCAACAGCTAGCCCCTCAAGGTCCTGGAAACCTTGCTTCCAAAATACCTTAGAGACTTACTCTATCCTGGAGCCCCTCCCAACCTGAGGGTAGAGAACGAGCTACCCCTCACGACCCCAGTGCAGCTCTTCCTGTCCAGGGGTTCTGTCCCCGTGCTTTCATAAAATCACCTTTTTGCACCAAAGACGTCTTCAAGGATTCTTTCTTGGCTATCAGCTCCAGACCACCCCACCGCCATCCCCAAACCTCCTCACTTACTGTCCTAAAAGCCGTGTTTTCCCCCAATTTGGTCTCCTTCCTACCTTGCACTGTGAGCTGAATTATTCCACGGTCCTCCCCATAAGAATTGATAGCATGACAGGAGAAGAAGCCAGAATCTTCTCTAACAGTTGGCAAAATCTATGTGTAAAGCAGAAAGAAATCCATCTTATCCAGTAGTATGGAGCAAGGACAACTAAAAGGACTTTTGATGATAAAAATCTCTCCATTGCTACCCTTCCGGTCCCCAGCACACCCGCACACGTGCACACACACCCCCGAGAGCAAATTATTTCAGTGCAATTGTAACGGTGTAGATGGATAGGTTCGACGTATGTTATCAGTGTCAGCTGGTCCTCGTTAAATTGGATGTGTAATTTATGTAGGATGCCATGGTCAGGTTGATGTATATTCCATATATATATATATATATATATTTTTTTTTTTTTTTTTTTTTTTTTTTCTCATGGTGTGTGCTTAGAGTATCCAGAGTGCCTAAAGAAGCAGACCTATAAATCCTGCAGTAAATGCTTGGTCCTACAGGACCCTCATTAGAGTTCTCTCTAGAAGGACTCTAGGATTGGACCTGTGAGTGAATCAATATCAGTGTTTCAAACACAGGGCTTTTTTTTTTTTCTCTGTGTGGGCTATAGCACCATTCACCCCACCCCCCGCCACTAAAAACACCACTCAGTTAACTACCACTAGTACTAAAAAAATCTAAGAGGGGCGCCTGGGTGGCTCAGTCGGTTAAGCGGCCGACTTCGGCTCAGGTCGTGATCTTGTGGTCCGTGAGTTCAAGCCCCGCATCGGGCTTTGTGCTGACAGCTCAGAGCCTGGAGCCTGTTTCGGATTCTGTGTCTCCCTCTCTCTGGCCCTCCCCCCTTCATGCTTTGTCTTTCTCTGTCTCAAAAATAAATAAACGTTAAAAAAATTAAAAAAAATAAAATAAAAAAAAAATAAAAAAATCTAAGAGACGACAATACTTTTTTTCTAGTTTTTGTGATCCTATGTGAAAGACAGAAGCTTTTCTGTTGGATTTGTCCAAGAAAAGCAAACCACTTTTCCTTAGAAAGCCCATCCAATTTGTTTCTTTTTACAGCATGTTAAAACATGTGCACAGCATAAGATGCCATTTTTCTGGGATTAATTATCATTAAGAGACTCGATTCCTACCTTTTTTTTTTTTTTTTTTTTTTTGGTTTTTACTACCGTTGGGTTCCCTGCCATGCTCATTGTAATTTTATTCTTAATAACATTTAAAGTAAAGCACTGTTTTTGCAGGCTGCTCAGGAATCTTGCTGTAAGAAGTGGGAAAGAAATGGTAGTCCTGGAAGATTATCTGCTGTTCATCACCCGCATGCCCCCGCTTAGGTCAAAGGACAGGATTATTCTGCTGACAAAGTTAGATGCTGATCCGCTGTGTTTGACGCGTTTTACCTGCAGCGTTGAGATCACTTCCTCTCCCACCTCCTTGGTGGACACAAGGTAACGGGCCATCTCGGGGTTAATGATACGGTCCTCCTTCTCCCAGCGGACGATGATGGGCTTCTCGCCATGGGCTGCACAGCTCATTTCCTTCTTTTGACCCTGAGTGGCTAGGGTCGTATTTGGATAGGACGTTATCATCGCAGGAACTGAAAATCCAAGAAGGACACGACTTATTTGGCAAAGCAGGATTCTTGACTTCCCACCTCAACACTCAGCTAAATCTGGCTTAAAGGGGTGTTTCCTTGAGGGGCATCTGGGGGGGCTCAGTCGGTTAAGTGTCCAACTCTTGGTTTTGGCTCAGCTCACGATCTCACGGTTTTGTCAGTTCAAGCCCTGCGTCAGGCTCTGCACTGACAGTGTGGAGCCTCCTCGGGATTTTCTCTCTCTCTCTCTCTGCCCCTCCCCACCCACATTGTGCTTTCTTTCTCTCAAAATAAATAAATAAACATTTTTACAAAAGAGCTGTTTCTTTGAAATAAAATGTATTCAAGAAACCGCTGAGCACGAATCATGAACAGAAAAGGGGCAAGGTGGCAGAAAAGTGAAACCTGACGAAATGAGCCCTAAGCTCATTCATTCAGAAGTTGTCATGGGATTTCATATTCAGGGGGCGCTGCTCTCTTCCCGGCCCACCGAGGGCACACGTCGGTCACGGAATATAGCCTGTGTCCCCGAGGACACATAGGAAAACAATTTTACTTGCTGAACAGATGGGAGAGGGGGCTTCCAGTAGCAAATGACAGTTTCTGACCCTGATTTTCAACTGTGGAACTCTGAAACCTTATCGAGCAACTTAGGCTGGGGCCCTGATCGCTGCTGACCCATCCTCGAAGTGACTTCTAGATATACCCACCGTTGTCACAAACTGTCACCGTCGCCCGGAGACCCCAGACCCACCCTTCTCCCGTAACATATGGCAGGCCATCTCATCCCCAGCGCACCAAGAAAACAGAAACCTCTCTTTGTGCAACTTCTCAGGTTCCCTGTCTCCCACCTCAAAATTCATCTAAAGACCTCCACTCTTGGCCATGTGCTGGGTGACGTAGGACTCTGCTCCCACCCCATACACCACTTAGAGATGCAGGGCGGCGCAAAACAAGCATCCTTTTAAATGCGCACGCAGCTTCTAAGAAAGTGAGAGAAATCCCAGGAGCCGGAAGCAGAAGTGGCTGTTGAAAGGCCAGAGGTATTATGATGTTGGAGGCAGGGAGTTGAAAGTGGGACCTTCAAACCAGGCTGCTCAAAGGGCCCTACCTTCAGAGCGAGGACCTGCAACAAGGACAACCAGACCCACACGGGGGGAAGGGAAAAGCAAACAGCCTTGGCTTGTGTTATGGACGAAGAGAAAAAAAAAAAAAAGCCTTCCCGGAAAACCCACAGCTGGTCTGCCTCTATGTGGGTTTGGGGTTAAATTCACGCTAAAGGGGCAATACGCTGGTGTTCCTACTTGGGCCGTGGGCCCGAAGATCCTAGCGAAAGAGACACGAACACACCCCAGTGGGAGGCACACTCCATCCATGCCCATCGGATCTCTCCTGGCCCGTGCTGGGTCCCGTCTTCCCCACAGCGTACCGGAGTGGGTTGAGACATACCACAACGAGTAAGAAACCTACCGGCTCTGTAGCCTGGACGCCCGCAGGAGAACCCACACTTTGAAGTTTCTCTACAGTCGGCGGGTGTGTGGCAGAGATTAGGAGGCGTGGAGTGGACAGACTAACTGAAGGGAAGAAACACCGTGGGCCCCGCATTTTATCCTCGGTGGTGGTGAGATCCCCCTTCCAGCACAACTGAGGGAAAGCCAGACTGGCGCATGGGCCCCAGCCTTCGGTCCCGATCACTCACTTCCTCTAGCCGCTTCAAGAAAAAAATTTAATCTTTACCAACAGCTTTTTTGAGGTCTTATTTACATGCCATAATATTTACCTGTTTTAAGTGCACAGGGGAAAGGGTTTGTCCATTGTAGTAGTTTTCTAGGAGAGCTGAAACAAATCACCACGAGCTGGGTGGCTTCCAACAACAGAAATCTGTTCTCTCACAGTTCTGGAGGCCAGTCCAAAATCAAGGTGAAGGCAGGGCCATGCTCCCTCCGAACTTCTAGGGAAGAATCATTCCCTGCCTCTTCCAGCTTCCGCTGGCCCCCACGATCCTTGGCTTGTGGCCACAACTCTCCCATCTCTGCCCACACTCACGTCATGTTCTTCCTTAAGGGTTTCCCTGGGTCTTCATGTGGATTTCTTATAAGGATACCAGTCATTGGATTTAGGACCCACCCTCACGCAGTATGACTTCATCTTAACTAATTATATCTGCAAAGACCTTATTTCCACACGAATTCACATTCTGAGGTTCATGTAGGCATGAGTTTTTTTGGGGGGGCTCATACACATATATTTGTATTATCCAACACACACACACACACACACACACACACACACACACACACACACTATTACAACCCAACAGAAGTACATACAGTTGTATAGTTACCACCACATCAAATTTGGTTTTATTTTTTTTTAAAGGAAAATCATTTTAGTAAGTTTATTTTTGAGAGAGACAGGGAGAGAGGGAGAGAGAGAGAGAGAGAGACAGGGAGAGGGAGAGAGAGAGCAGAGGATGGCAGAGAGAGAGGGAGAAGAGAATCCCGAGCTGACAGCACAGAGCCTGATGTGGGGTTCTATCTCATGAACTGCGAGATCGTGACCTGAGCCCAAATCAAAAGTCAGATCCTTAGCTGACTGAGCAACCCAGGCGCCCCAACCATATCAATTTTTAGAGCATGTACATTATCCCAAAAGGATTCCCCTGTCCATTTATAGTCCTTTCCTACTCCCCATTCCAGGCAAACAGTAATCAATATTCTGTCCTTCTAGATTTGCCTTTTCTGGACATTTCCTACAAATGGGATCCCATAGTAGGTATTCTTTTGTGTCTAATTTTTGCCTTTTTTCCCCCACTGAGAATGTTTTCCAGGTTAAGCCATAGTGTAGCATGTATCAGCATTTTCCCTTTTTAAAAAAAATTTTTATACATTTTTAAAAAATATTTATTTATCTTTGAGAGAGAGAGAGAGAGAGAGTGTGAGACAGGGAGGGGCAGAGAGAGAGGGAGACACAGAATCCAAAGCAAGCTCCAGGCTCTAAGCTGTCAGCACAGAGCCTGATGTGGGGCTCGAACCCACGAACTGTGAGATTGTGACCTGAGCCGAAGTTGGACGCTTAACCAACTGAGTCACCCAGGCGCCCTTATCAGAGCTTCTTTTTTGTTGATGAATAATACTGCATTGCACGGGATTAACACATTTCGTTTATTCATTCACAGTTGACACACATTGGAACTGTTTCCACTTTTGGGATATTATGAATAATGCTGCTACCAAGATTTGCATGAAGGTTCTCGCTTAGACCTATGGTTTCACTTTTCCCAGGTAGATCTCTACTAGAGAAACCGCTGTGTCACACGGAAATTCTACGTTTCACGTTCTGACGAACTGCCACATTGTCATCCCAAGTGGCTTCACCATTTTTACAATCTCTGTGTCAGAAGACGGAGCACAGAAGAGGAAGTGGGGGGAATGTTTCCCGTGAACCATAAAAGCAGGGTGAAGCTATAGGTGAGCTCCAGCTTGATGCTCACTGGCTGCAGAAAGCTCAGCGCCAACCCAGTGCTGCCACCACACAGGTGAGGGTGGTGAGGAAGGTTCCAGGAGAGGCTGACCCATGCCAACTGGGAGAATGAGGCAAACACAGGGGATGGAGCCCCTCCTCCTCTGAGATCAGGGCCTGCGAGCAGCATGAGAAGGCTCCACTGAGCTATGATCCTGGGACAACAGATGGGGACCTTCTCAGTGTATTCCAATTCCTCACCCCACTGAGGGGAAGGGACTACAGCCCTGGGAGTTCACCAGCCCCATTCGCTGGTCCAGATAGTCACCAACTGAGGGGCCCTACCCAGACAGGGGGCTGAATGTGCATGCCATTTGGAGGGGCCGAAGGGAGACACGGTGTCCCTCCCCAAGGGCATCCTCCAAGGGGGAGGCTCTAGGGGGAGCAGGCAGTAGAGTGGACCACTCCCTCTTATTTGATACTCCTGCCTGCAACTTTGCACCATTCTTTGTCAAGGGTTTGAAGGCTACAGAAAACCTCTGCACAGGACAGGAGGCATGGAACTTGGACATCTGGTGTGCAGAAGGGCAGCTGAAAGGGAAAACTCCCACCCTGACCAAGGGAGAAGTGGACAGGTGCACTGAATATTTGCGCCTGGGGCAGTGCGGGGGACATCCGCTTTCTTGCATGGAGCCTTGTGTGTGATCCCACCCTGCCCAGTGCACTGTGATGCAAGCTCATTATAGTGCAGGGGACCACTTTCTGGAACATAGTTATGGGGAGAGGCCAGACCAGCCTGTGAGGCTCTTCCCATATGTCTCCTTATCACTTTCCCTTTAAGCACAGAGTGAGGATTTCGTTTAGAGTGGCACTGTTTCAGAAAACCCCAGCCACAGGAAATATATTTAAGGGGAAAAGGAAGCAATCATAAATTGTGTCTAAGAACGCCCAAATAGCCCTAAAATATCTACAAAATGCAAACATGTTAGCAGTAGGAGAAACTGGATGCTCTTTCAAAGTCTCTTCGTGTTCATGGGCAGAACAGATGAGTATAGTTCAATTACTTTCCTGCCTACGGCAGATTAACACCCTCCCTGGAGACAGCAGCTGGCTATTCCCCGGGTAGAACCAGAAAGAAAAGCGGAACTGCCCAAGAGCTGACATGAGAGATGATGGCGGAATGACACAAATCCCGAGATCATGGTGACCAGGCCCACGTGGGCTCGCAAACACGATGTCTCTCTTCCCCGCACCCTGTGCTCAACATGCCCCCATACCAAGAAGACCATTACTCCATCATCATGGGTTTCCAAATGATGACCCTCGACCATTGAGAAAATGTTACACTGGCCTGGTGTGGTTTGCTTAATAAGAGATAGGACTATTTTAAGTATTCGAGAAGATTCCTTTCCAAAATGGTTAATAAAAACATTTTAAGTGTCCAAGAGGGTAGGAGAAATAAGTTGTGTAGACATTTTATTCATGCAAAGGCGTGGGATGAACTCAACATCTCTCTATGAGCATCCTTCAATGTCTTCCCTTGAAAATAGGCCAGGAAGGAAGGGGGTAGCAACCATTTTCCCCCAAGAGATTTGGAGAAAGAATCAGGGGCACCTGTTGAATACTGGAAGTGTCAGTTGAACATCGACCCTTGGCAAATGTCCTCAGCGGTGGGGTGCTGGCTACGTAGGATGTATTCAGGCATGCTCATTAATGCATTAAGTCAGGGTCTTTGCCACTGTGAAAAATTCCTTTCTGTGATCATGGTAAACTCCGTATTTGTGTATGTTATCAAATTACTTAGACATGTGAAATGCAGTTGAGTTTTTAATTAAAAAAATGTTCTACGGATCCAAATTATTTGAGAATCTCCCAAGAGGCTTTCTTTTGCTCCAACAACCACACGATCTTTTAAAGACAGGAATTGGGGGGCGCCTGGGTGGCTCAGTCGGTTAAGCGTCCCACTTCGGCTCAGGTCACGATCTCACGGTCCGTGAGTTCGAGCCCTGCGTCGGGCTCTGGGTTGATGGCTCAGAGCCTGGAGCCTGCTTCCGATTCTGTGTCTCCCTCTCTCTCTGCCCCTCCCCCGTTCATGCTCTGTCTCTCTCTGTCCCAAAAATAAATAAACGTTAAAAAAAAATTAAAAAAAATACAGACAGGAATTGGTTGCCTACTGTAAGACTCACTGGATAAAACTGAGGGCAAAAAATGTGGATAGAAATAGGAAAAATGATTCAAATATCCGAGATCAAGACAGTCTCTGTTATGTCTAACCCATAATTGTCAACTTGTTGCTAAAAAAGACACGTAGATAACAACATATTTGCTCTCACTTGGGATGTATGTTGATGTGTGGATTTATCTGGGGGTTAAAGCAAAGGGTCCCTTGGCGGCTTTGCATCCACTAGGCCTGTGACAACCATCGTGGACCTCACTGTAACAGATGTTGAACAATGGGGGCGTCTGGGGTGAGGGAGTGAGCCAAGGTGTACTGGTGGGGACGTGTGTAATGTTGATTGGTGGCTTCTGCATTTTAAATCCAACGCAGGTGGAGACCTCGGCAGCAACACCCAGGGCTGCAGGGATTTGGGGCCCTGGATGGGCTTGTTTGGCATCTCAAGCAGACACCAGTGGATTTGTATAGAACCACAGAGGGTGGGACTTAGGAGTTAATGAGTCAGTGCCTGTCCGCTCTTATAGATGCTACACCATCAGGCTCGGTTTATTGTTTTGCGGATTGTCTGGATTTTAAAAAGGGATGGAGAAGAAGTTAATGGCAAAGATTAAACGCCTGAAGCTATTACATTTTACATAGTGCCAAGTATTGCGAAACCATCCTTCCAGGATGCAAGGTTCAGCAAAGAAGTCTGATGCATCTGATTCAGCAAACAGTTCCCTCGCACCATTGACAAATGAATGACATTCCCCAATACTTCCTCCTGTTTTACTTCTGTCTTCCTTGTTACTGCAAATAAAAGCACCAAGAAACCTTTGCCTCGGAACAACACTGTTCAGTAGGAACAGCCCTGTGGTAGCTACAGACACAAGGGTTCACAGAAAGGCAGCTAACGTATTTTATGAGAAGGAGTTGGCTCAATGGAATTGATGAGGCTGATATGGCCTATTTTATTATTATTTGTACATTTTGTTTTGGGGATCTGGTGGTTCAACGTTTCCTAGTGTACTGTTGGATGTATGCAGAAAAATTTGCAGACCAGAAAAAATAATACCAGCTGTCAAAATGGGCAGGTGGCTGTTGGGGGAAATTCTTCCGTGTGGGGGGGACCTTGTATGAAAGCAACACTTCTAACCCCTCCCCCGAATGGAGGGGCAATGACTAACCTGACTTGAGGGTTGGGGAGGAACTGACAAGTGTGACCCAGTTCCTTCCAGATATCTGTTGGCAGAGGGTACATGTTCCGATCTACAAACTTCCTGTAGTGAAAGAAGACGTGCCTGAGTGAGAGGTGTGTGCATCTCCAGCCTGGGCAGAGACTGGGGTAAGTCTCCCTAATTCTAGAATGTAGCATCTGCAAACACACATCTTCCAGAAAGCTAGTATCCAACCACTCTACTTCTGTGTCTATCTCTTGCTTGATTCTGAACTCAGGGGTATTATTTTGGGGGGCCCTCTTAAACTGTGACAGTAGGTATGGACTGTTCACCAAGCAGAAATTTCTAGTTACCTCTGGAAGCCCAGGTTCCTCTTTCCCCAGTTTTTAGCAAGAGACATTATTAAAAATATACCCTAATAAAAGAATGTATTTCCAAGTTCTTCTTGTAGTTGGGTGTTGCCAGCTCAAGCCAATGATGCATCCAGGTGTCCTAGGAGTTGAGCTCCCTTTAGGCTTTCTCGGTTTCCTCCTGTGCCAGCCTGACATCAGGGTCTGATACCTGGAGTTCCAGCTCCCATCTTGGACCTTGAGATGACTCTGGAGATGGGAGCCTGGGTCCTTGCTGACACCGTGAAGCTGTCATGCCCAAGCTGGCCCGCCTAACTCCAGAAAATAGTTATATGAGAAAGAAGCAAACTATTATGTTTATTTATTATTATTTGGGGCTTTTCTATAATAGGAGATTAAGAATTGTTTTGAGCTGACCTTAATCATGGGTCTTGACTCTTTAGGATGATATGGCAGATGTTCCATACTGAAAAAAACAGTTTCTTTTTTAAAAATTTTTTAGAGAGAAAGAATGAATGAGTAGGGGAGAGGGGCGGGGGAGACAGAGGGGGAGAGAGGGAGAGAGAGAGAGAGAGAGAGAGAGAGAGAGAGAGAGAGAGAGAGAGAGAGAATCTTAAGAAGACTGCATGCTCAGTGCAGAGCCTGATGCAGGGATCAATCCCACGCCCCTGGGATCAAGACTTGAACTGAAATCAAGAGTCTGTCAACCGAGAGATCTACCCAGGCGCCACCCCAAAAAGCAATTTCTATTGGATGGCTTTGCAGAGAAAGATACAATGTGCAGCATATATAGTTTCCAAAGTGATCTTCAGTTGCCAACTCATGATTATAGGATGGGTTACCATCAGCCTATATAACAAGGTCGTTGCCCAAGTGTGAATCCTAGGTGTGCCACTTGTTTCCTGAGTGGCCCCAGATAGTCACTTAACTACACTGTGCCTCACTCAGTTTTGTTCTTTGTCCCAGGGAGACAATGATCGTTGAGAGGATTAAAGAGGCCAGCCCGCAGCAGGGTCAGTGCTAGATAAGCATAGACTGATGGCATCCCCATGTGTCTGATGGCAGGGACTTGTGACGTCTTCAGATGAGGAATGGATGTGGACTTTTGTTTGGGGTCTGTGGTCTGCTCAGGACTTGGGGCACATCTTTTAGTAAAGACATTTTCAGTTTGGGCTCAAATCCATTAACCAAGATTTTTTTTCTCACAAGTGCCAAGTTCGAATTCATGGTAATTAAAGATTCCAGGGCCACAAAAGTGACCTTGAAAAAAAAAACTGTGAATAAATCTGTTGTAGGTCCAAGAAGAAGAATATACTGACTTCTCCGTTTTCCTCTCCAAGCTGGGGAGTATGAATCAGAAACTGAAACTCACATATAATTTAGCTTTGAGACATGACCCCCCGGTCCCTCCAGTCAGGAGCCTGATTCCCGCAGACCCCTGAGTGGAGCACAGGATGGAGAAATTTTGGTAGCAGAGCTGGGTTCTAGAAACACGTCCATATTAGTGCCTCACAGTGTCAGGGGTGTGTAAAGGCTACGACGGAGAGGGCTCCCTGATGGGCAGGAAAAAAGTTTGTAAAATGCCAGACGAGGAAAACAGAGAGAGTTCCCGTGGGGATATGGCATTTTATTCCCCGGATCGGGGCATTTTATCATTTCTCCTTCTCCTCCTTCTCCTTCTTTGGAGAGTGAACCAGTTCTGAAATAAGGGTTTCTGTCTTACCTCACGAGATGCTATGCAGGGAAGCAAATGCTCGGTGAAGCTTGCTGTTCACCCAGAATGTAATTTCCTATTCCTTAAAAATAAAAACCCATGGAAGAACATGTTACTGCTCCCCATGAAAAACACAGCATCGCTTTGAGAAGTTGTTTTCTGTTCTTTCCTTTTCCTAATAAGGAGAGGTTTAATTGCATTCCACATGGGAGCGATGCCTTGACAAAACCACCCGCCTCTGGCTTGTTAATGGTTTGCCCGTCTTCCTCTTCCAAAGATGCTCTCTTTCTACTCACATTTGCCCTTTGGAAGACTGCCCCACCAAAATAGGTATTTAGCTCTGGTGAATAAACTCTGTATTGAGTCACGAATGTTATGACCAGCTCATGTTTCCCTGGTCCACCCACATATTTTCAGCCTTTTAAAGAAATGGTCAAAAAGATTTTTTTTTTTAAAAAAGGATCATTACCATGGCTCCTTGCAATGCTAATGTTTGAAGGGATGACCTTTTCACCTGTCACAGTCATGGATGCTGAGAGATGACAACGTATCAGCGGAGCAGTGCTTTTTGCACGGATTTCTGAAGCGTAACAAACGGATGGGGTAATTTAACAGGGATTGGTACCACGCAGAGGCTGTGGGCAAACCCTGCTAGCAAGGGCAAAGGAAAGCCAGACCAGGAAAGCTTTGTTCAGAGAGTGTGTGCTGTGCGCTTTTCCTGCCAAGTTACCCGCTACGGAAGGTGCCATTTTCACATTGTGATATGTTGGCTTGTAGATTTCCATCATACACCACGATACCATCTAATAGCACCTCCCTGTTCAGGAAATCTGTGCTCTTATGGCACAAGGGGGCATCATCTGACCTACTTGCTTGCAGCATAAAGATGCAGGTGTCCGGTGGGGCCTCTGACACTGGCCGGGAAAAGTTGTGCGCACTGAGGCCCAACTCACACTCGTGGGACGTGAGCTAGGTAGCCTGAAGTGTGAACAGTGGGAGAATTTACACCACAGGCATTGGCAAACCCTAGAAATCAGGACTCTCTTCCTTCCCTCCACCTACAACAGTTTTTCCTCTTAAATACAGACCACAAAACAGCACAGGGGAGTGTGTCACTATACTGATGACTTTAAGGAGTGTTCCCATAATACAGGGGGCACTGAGGAGGCGGTGAGTTCACCTGAGAACAGTAACTAATCTTATTCATAAGAGTAAACCCTACCGATGTGAACAGCTCATCACTGTGTGTTGACATGTAATTCAGCAAAGAGTCCACACATACGTTGCTTTTTCAACTTAGGGATACAGAAGAGGGGACGGTTCTATTAATAAGCTGGTGATATTCAAGACGAGTTCTAAACATTACTCTCCTTTTTTAACGGCACAAAACCAATTCTAATACATTTTTGTCTTTTTTCCTCCCTCCCCAGCTCTGCTGAAACTAGCACTGAAAAAGGAACAAAATGAAATACCGAGAAGCCTAGATAATCTCTAACTAGACAACTTGCCTGTCATGGTCGTCTGGTTCAATCCCTTCATTTTACAGAGAAGGAAAGACGAGCCCGGAATAGAGAAGTGGGTGTCAAAGTTTCAGGAGAGGAGTCAACCAGGATCTGACTTAAACAAGGTCTACTCTAGCCCCATCATTACCATCGTCAATACTCATCCCAACATAGAAAGTGGCCGATCTTTCTGGGTGCCCAGGACTCCCTCTATTGGAGCAGACAAGCCCTGTCTCCTGGGGGTCCCCCTCAGTGCCTCCACTCTGTCAGAACAGAGGTGGCAGAAGAGGGTATGGTCCAAGGATGAAGCAACAAAGCCCAAACTGGAAAACAGAGTCAGGGACACAAGGGTTCATGCTTGGGAGGACCAGGGAGGCAGATGTTCTGAGACGTGAACACGTATTTTAAACCTGCTTCTTCAAGGACATTTTTTTTAACATCCCCCACCTCCCCCTACCCCCACCTCAACATTTGTCTGGGAAAAAAAATCAAACATACAGAAAGTTGAACAGCCATATACCCACTGCCTGGATTCCACAATGAATATTTCATGCGCAGACTTGAATCTAAATTTATTTCAGTGTTCTCTCATCAGCCAATCAAACTTTACTGAATACAGAATTTTCATTATTCTATTTTAAAATAGACCTGGCGAAAACATGACTCAGTGAGCATCTGGAAGATGGCGAAGGCACTAAGATGGCACCCTTCTTCCTGAAATCTGCTGCCCTGGGGGGAGACGGACGGCACGTGCCTCACTCTGGACTCTGCAGATGTGACTTGAGGTCTGGTGCCACTCTCACATGTGTCATATCGGAGGAAGAGGTGTGAAGGGGACTCGGAGCAAGGCGCCTGGGCTCCAGCCTCATACTGTCCAGGACATGCTATGAGTGGGCAAGACCACTGACTGTCCTGAGCCTCTTTCTTCTCGTGTGACTCCTAGGAGGGCTGCCTGGGACCGGATGCTGTCAACCTGGGCAGCACCTCAGAAGCTGGAGTCAACCTGAGTAGTTTTTAAAATAGACTAGTGCCCAGGCCCTACCCCAGGCCAACGGAGTCAGAGTCTCTGGGGGCAGGGCCCCGGAATGGGTTTATATGAAGCTCTCCAAGGGATTCTCACATACAGCCTGCGTTGCAACAACTCTACAGGGTGATCAGGGGTCTGTGACAGCCCTAATTCTCCTCCACTGTCCCTGTCCCTTTCCTTTCCATTTTGTCCCCTTATCCCCCTCCCCTCCTTCCTTATTTTTCTACCCTTCTTCTCTTTCTCTCACAATTCCATCATCATCACCATCATCATTGCTAACTTGCATGAGTGCTGACTTACATCTAGAACTTTTTCACATGCCCTGCGTGTATTTAACCCATATAGCAACTTGACGGGATAGACATTCTGGTCATAGAAATGGCCCAAGACCTATTTATAAGTTCCACTGTAAGTAGATTCTAAATTATGCTATAAAGATGTGTGAGAGATGCAGAAATAACGTTTTTAGCACATTCATTGGATTTAAATTTATATTAACAGATGTCCATGCAGATGATCCAAGAGAACCAGACACCAAATACCTATTTTGAAGTGGGGAAAAATAAAGAATAGAGCCCAAGCGAATGAAAGGATTCATTTAATATCTGGCCTCTTCTCCCCTTTGCCTTTATTTATAAGCAAGGAAACAGAGAACAAGAAGATTTATGACTGGCTAAACTGGAACACGTTTTCTTTGTGCCTCTACTTACCCCTAATCCAAAGGTCTGCTTCATCTAGTAGTCATGTTAATCTCTAACATGAACAGTTTTCCCTCCCCTCCCCTCCCTGCTTTGTCTTTTCCCTCCTGGTTCTTCCTTTCTTCTTCCAGGGCCTGCAGAAGCTAAGCGGGTCTAAGCCAAGCCACATGAAATTCATAATTCATCCATGCCTCTCACTCTTTCAGTTGCGTGACCATTTTCACAAACATGATCTCACGGCAACACCCGTGTTCTCAGTAGAGCAGAGAATTCTTAATTCCATTTACATGAACCAAAATAGGATCAGGGAAGGGACGTAATAAGCCTAGAGCCATGCAACTAGGAGGTAAGTAGAAAATCTAGAAGGAGACCCTAGATCTCCTGAATCCAAGTGCAAAGCCTCTTTGGACCAGAGGCTGGCCCACCTCTGACTACAGGGCATGGAGTAGCCAGGGCATCCTTGGAAGCCCCTTGACCCCAGGGCTGGGTCCACTCAGGGGAGACTCCCTATGACATCTTTGATAGCTCCAATTCCTCAGCTGCAAAATAACATGCCTTCTGTAAGCCCACTGCATATTTGAGACTGCTTGGTAGGACTGGCTATGTGATTTGTAGGACCCAGAGCAAAATGGAAATGTGGGGCCCTTGTTCAAAAAGCAGGAAAAAGGTGCCATTAAAGTTATTTTGGGGGGGGTGTACCTCACGTTATTTTTTTTAATATGAAATTTATCGTCAAATTGGTTTCCATACAACACCCAGTGCTCATCCCAATAAGTGCCCTCCTCAATACCCATCACTTCCTTCCCCTCCCACCCCCCATCAACCCTCAGTTTATTCTCAGTTTTTAAGAGTCTCTTATGGTTTGGCTCCCTCCCTCTCTAACTTTTTTTCCCCCTAAAATATAAGGCTTTTTCTTTATACTGCGGTCTCTCTCTCTCTCTCATTCCTCCCCTGCCCCACATATCATGAGGGTTTGTATTTTCTGTTTAATGTTATGTTCCCCTGGACTTGGGGCTGGGCAAGTTCCATCCCTCCCAGGCATGAGGACAAGGCCTGGGAGGTGGCCTGCATATGTGCACACCACACTGGCTGCCAGGGTCCCCTTTCCACCAGAATGACAGCCATACCCAGGTCTTGAGTGGGTGGCCCCAATGGTATTTTGAGTCACGTTCTGAAAGCTCCTGGTGTTGCCACTTAAAGGCAGGGAGAGCAAGGAGATGCTGTGGGGAGCCTGACCTTTCTCTTCCGACACACACTAAGGTCCCCATGTGGGTAGGACCTCAGGGATTGTTGGGTAGAGAGCCCGGGGCCGGCTCAGGGAGACAGAGAAAGGAGAGACAGGTGGCCGTGGGAAGAGGATGACACCTAGGCTGAGGCTCAAGTGAACTGGGGAGTTCAAGCTCCACTCTTCCATCGGACTTCACTTACAAACACAAATTTAAAGATAAAGTTATTAAGAATTTCAAGATGGCAGCTGAAGAACATGAAACCCCAAGCACAGGGCTCTTGAGAGCTCAGGGGTTCATGCCACTGCACTGGTCACCTGCCCAGGACGCTGGCCCTGGAAGCTGATAAATACTCAGCTTCCTAGGCAGCCACTCCTGTCACCTAGTCACCTGAAGGGGGCAAAGAAGTTGGGAGGAGGCGGTCTCTTGGGCAAGACTTGGACATGACCAACCACAGTCTTGAAGAGGGAGCAGGGAGCCACTGACCTCCTCTTTCTCTGTTGCCATGTGCGCATACAGGGCAAGCCCTGAGTGGTTAGTCTCCTTTCTAATACAGCAAAACCTATCGACATTATCTTTCATTGTAATTATGGTTCCTGTCACAGCATCACCTGGGGCCTTCGATGAACCCACAGTCACATTTCCCAAGCACAGCAAACACATGTTCTCCCCAGCACACCTATCATCAAATTTACCACCTTAACCACTCTTCATTGTATAGGTCAGTGACGTTAGGCACACTCACACGGTCATACAACAATCCCCACCATCCATCTCCAGAACGTTTTCATCTTCCCAAACTGAAAGCGTGTCCCCAGTAAACACTAACTTCTATTCCCTCCCTCCAAGCCCCTGGCACCCATCATTCTATTTCCCATTTTTGTGGATTTGACCTCTTTAGGGGCCTCGTACAAGAGGAATCTTGCAGTATTTGTCCCTCTGTGACTGGCTAATCTGTTAGCATAATGTAATCATGGTTCATCCATGCTGTAGCGCATGTCAGAAAATCCTTCCTCTTATAGCCTGAGTAACATTCTATCGTGTCTATACGCCACATTTTGTCCATCCATCCGTCCATCCATCCATCCATCCATCCACGGACTCTTGTGTTACTTTCACCTTTCGGCCATTGTAAATAATGCTTCTATGATCATTGGTGTACAAAGTATTATTCTTGAAAATGTCTATAGCGTTTTGCTAGAGAAAATGGTTTGCGATCCTGTGTCTGCTTCATTCAAAGGCCGAGTGGCTTTTTCTCCATTTGGGGTCTCTGCCTCTTAGCTTCTTCTCCATTTCCTCATCTGTAAGAACAATGAGACCTCCAGCCTCCTGAGGCTGTGATCAGGATTAATGAGATTATGTTAGTGGAACCCACTGAGTGTGTCGGCAGAAAGGCCCCGCAGAAGCACAAAGTGCCTATTATCACTGCTGCTGAATCAAAAATTCCTCCTGTCCAAATACTTATTGTTCATAAAAGTTTTAGCAAGTAAGGCTACCTACTGGGCAGCTCTAATCCCCATAAAGAAAATGATTTCTCCAGCCAGGAATTAATAAGTTCTTAGCACACACTAAAATATCTTCTTGGCTGGCTTATTATGCTTACATAATGAAGTTACTTTGATTATAACCATTAATCAAATCCATGTTTCCAAGCTACAGTGGGCTTTATTTGATGTTAAACTTTAACAAGAATGGCAACATTTCCTCTTTCTGGAAGCTTTGCCAGGGTCTCCTAACGTGATTAAATGTGTCAGGGTAAAGACAGAAAACATTTAGGATTCATATTCTATTCACTCTGAACTTGTTTCAAGTGACATAGGAAGAAAGTTGATTTATTTTGCATGACAAGTATGAATATTAACCAAAATTTATTAAAAACAGTATTTTCCTCCAATTCACATAGATATAGGCAGAAATTTCTTCCTTTTTTTTTTTTTTATTCCTGTCTGGTCATGCACATAGATGTTATGTTTTACCTAACAAGACTTCCAGGTAATTAGAAAGAAGGAAAATGGTAAGTAAACTTTGATTTCCTGCTGACAGTGATAGTAAAAAATAAGTTTAAAAATATAAGAAAATAGGCTATGTCATCATGAAAAACTGGATGAGGTCTAGAATATTAATTAGAAAAAAAATCAGCGGTATTGACTGTCCCCCAAGGTGATTCCCAGTGGTCCTCGAATCCTGGTTTGCAAACCATTGTATAGCCTCTCCCACATTTTGCCAGACTCTTTGGTCTGCATGAACTATAGAATCCGGCAGAAGTGGTGGCAAATCACTCAGATTAGACTGCAGCTTTCATCTTGGGCACTGGAGCACCTGTGTGTGTCTGTGTGTGTGTGTGTGTGTGTGTGTGTGTGTGCGTGTGTGCGTGTGTGTGTGTGTCTGATCACTTGTTCCATGGAAGCCTGCCATCATGTCACCAGGACACGCAGGTGGCTGGAGAGGACCATGAGGAATGTTTCTGGCCAATAGCCTGTGAAGATCCCAGGCTGGCCAACAACCCATGTGGGATCTGGGAAATGGATGTCCCCCAGTCAAGCCCTCTTCCTCCTCACATATTCTGATATAGTTCTTGGAAGGCAAGAAGTTTCCATGGAAACAGAACCAGGAGCTCCCGTGGCTCGGGAATGGATACACAGAATAGTTGGGTCCAAAACCATGTTCTAACTTTTGAGCAAATGCTTTTCTGTCCAGCCACTTTTCAAAAGAAGCTCCAAGGGAGAAGATAAGCCATTATCTCCACTACACTTGTGGTGGCGGCCTCAGCCACATTCTGCTATCAGCTGCAACAGCGGATTGCCTTGTGACTCCCTGGAATTCAGGAAAGTGTGTCCTGGAAGTGCCACCTCCCTCTGTAGAGCATCCTTGGGGCTTCTCCACTGGAAGATTCTTGTCCAAGATGAGCCAGTGCCCAGGACCCGGATCCTGCCCTGAACCCTGCAATCCCCACCCTATTTTTAATTTCAGATGGTTCGCCTTTTCCTGGAAGCTATTTTGTCCACTTGATATTCATCCTGTTCAACATCCATTCTCACAGAGCCTTCTTTATTTGGCCTCTAATGTATGCTTCCATTTGCTTGTATAAATGCGTACGTGTTTTTGTTAATTTGGTTATCTGGATTTGGTTGTAAGATTTGGTTTCTGTCATTTGGCTTATCCATTTTTCCCTGCATGTCTTTTTCATTTGTTTATGCTAATATCAAGGACATAAAATGCCCTTTGAAAAACATCTCACGTAATAAAGATGATGGTAATTATAGCTAGCATGTATTAAGCCCTATGTTGAGAATGTTACCTGCTTTTCATTTTTACAGCAACCCTAGGAGGTAAGTGCTATTAATACCCTGATTTCAGGTGTGCAGAGCTGAGGCAAAGACAAACTGGGTGACTCATTCACAGTCACACAGGTAGTAAAGCAGGGGAACCAGAATTATGATGTAGGCAGCCTCTACTTTTCCTACCTGGTTTTGCATCCATGAGCAACTGGGTTTAGTCTCGCCTGTTCTTGAGTTGTCTATACAGTAGAATCATACTGTCTGCACTGTTTTGTGTCTTCCTTCTTTTATTCTGTTAGTGTTAAAAAAATTATTTTTAAGTAACCTCTATGTCCAACAAGGGGCTCACACTTACAACCCTGAGATCAAGAGTCACACGCTCCACCAACTAAACCAGCCAGGCACCCTTATTCTGTGTTTATATGACATCTACAACATATACGCATTGCCTGCAGGTGTTTTCACTGATGTATAATACTTTCTTTGTATGAATATTCCATGGTTTATTTATTTCAGAAGTTTCAGATTCCATACGACTATGACCCCTGGAAAAGTATGCACAAACTTGTTTAGGGAACGTAGAGAGGACTGAAATTTCCAGCTAAGGTATGTGTATTTCTCTAAATTTATGAGACAGTGCCAAGCAGCTCTCAAAAACAGTTGTACAGATTTATAGCCTCACCATCAATCTTTGTTATTCATTTGTCGACAACAGTGGTTCTTCAAGAGTCGCTCCTGGACCAGTAGCAGGAGCAGCACTTGGGAACTTTCTAGAAATGCAACCCTGGGGCTGGCGGCCTGAAGAACTCTCCATGAGATTCTGGTGCATGCCACACAGGAGCACCATGGCTTTAGAGCTATTCCTGGCATCCCCCCTGCCCCCCGCCCCCAACCCAATCACTCCCAATCACTGGGAAAGTGTTCTGCAGAAATAGTGCAGGATTTGGAATCAGAAGAGCTGACTGAGCTCTGGTTCCACCGATTTGTGGACTATAAACTTCCGGGAGTGTTTATACTCTGAGCCCGAGCCCTCAGTGGGTGCCATGGTGATGCCGCCTCAGTACAGAGCAGCTGCAAAGATCAAACGCACAGGAAGTCCTTTGTAGACTCTAGGCGTTTACAATGTTATTTTTTCTCTAGCTAATATCTGCATCCATGACTTGTTTTCCCAATTAGATTTATATTCCACCAAGGCTGAAGGAGCTTTTCCATATATGTATGTAGGCAAGGACCAGAAAAGGGGGGGGGGGGGTGGGAAACACAGCATTAGGGTGAAGGGATTGTAGAGATTTTAAAGCTCTAACTATGCCATGTGGTTTATATAACATTTGAGCGATAAATAAAACATATTTAAAAGTAAATTTCCCTTTTGTAGGTTCTAAATGAAATATTAATGGATTTGGCAAATAATATAATGGCTGTATCCATCACATCACCTGGATAATTGACAGCACAGGTTAAAAAAAAAGGAAAAAGAGAGTGTTTCCTACGTGCTAAATTCTGGTCCCCTGATATGAAGAAAATGGGGTGATGGACTGCTTACTTTCCAAGAAGAAGGTTTTGAGTGCTATTTTCTTCCTTATATTGTTTATTTTTTGAGAGCAACAGAACATAAGTCGGGGAGGGGCAGAACAAAGAGAGAGAGACACAGACTCGGAAGCAGCCTGCAGGCTCCGAGCTGTCAGCACACAGCCCGATGCGGGGCTCGGACCCACAAACTGTGAGATCATAACCTGAGCTGGAGTCGGACACCCAACCGACTGAGCCACCCAGGCACCCCTTGAGGGTTGTTTTCAAAGGGATTATTGCCTTAGATCACCAGAAGAGTCTATATTTGTACAGGTGTGTGGGTGCACGTGTACTCAGGTGTGCCCGTGTGATTGTGTATATGTGCATGCATTCGACATGTGCACAGTGTGCATATGTGTATGTGCACATGTGCAATCACGTGTGTGTGTGTGTGTGTGTGTGTGTGTGTGTGTATGTGTGTGTGTTGGAGGCATCCGGGGCAATTTCTAAGCCACTAGAGCATTTGATTATTTTAAGTTCTTTCTCCCCAATTTTATATGAAAGCCAAAATGACATGCATTTTTAATAATGTTTATTAGAAAATAAATATGCCATGATATATTTCCTTTTTGAGAGCTTTCTCCTTCAAGAAGCAAAAATAAATAAAGTGCTCAGATGGTCTCTTGGCCTCTTTGATAGGTTTGCTAAGGCAACATCTGTTCGGAAAAGAGCCTATGGAGATACAAAACGCACTGACGACTCTGCAGACAGAAAAACACCTTTTCTGAAGGAGCCAGCGGCACCGCTAAACACAGCCTTGTGGGAGCCTGAACCAGCTGCCTTCCCTTTCTTAACTCAAGGCGAGGGAAATTCTCTCCACGTACTGAATTGTAGGGTTAACGATACCGAAGGGTGGAGGTCACGTCCAAGCTCACACGTAAACGCCAGGATACGTGCACACCCGGGCGCACACAACAGCTGAAATCTGTGCCTTTTCCCTGCTTTGTGCTGTGGACTTGTGAGTTTCAGATCCAGGCATAAAATCAGTGAACCCTCACATGGCATGCTTGGGGGACGTTTTCAGCGTCAGCTGCTGGCAGGTGGCACCTCTTGGTGTCTTCTGTTTATGGCAGTCGATAAATCTTACGAAGGAAGAAACAGAAAGGAGCGGGGGATTTTTTGGCAAACGGCACTGTTAATCAGGAGGTATTTTATGACTGAGCGGCTCTCAGGGGGTTTTTAGATTTCAGAGGCTTGGGAAGTGCAATGCGTAACCGTCCCTCCCGGGGCAGGCGAGCAGGCACTAATTGAGGTATTGACAGCTCTAAATGAAGCAGAAACCCGCTAGGAGACTCAGCTCGGGCGAAGTGAGTGCTGCCGGGACACTCGCGGTTTTCACTCACTGCTCGTTCATGCACGGACGTGTGCACTTGAGCACGGGGGTCAGGCTCCCGCAGCACACGGCCTGAGCTGCAAAGCCACGAGAAATATTAACCAACGCATTAAAAACCTCTCCTTTAGGATGGCCCCAATTTGCTGTCTTTATAGGTGCATACTGATATTGTGTATTTCACCTTATCCATATACAAAACAGGCATAGGAAAAAGACAAGGAAAAAGAAAAATGTAGAAAAACAGGTATAGGGAATATTTAAGCCTGTCACGAGAGATTCAGGCACATTAAAGAACATTTAATAGCTTCCCACAAAGAAAGATGATAGCGGTGTTCTCTCCATCCCGTTTGAAGAATATTTATGAAACAGGCACCAGGTTTTGTTTTGTTTTGTTTTTTTGTTTTTTTTAAATTTTTTTTAATTTTTTTTTAACATTTATTTATTTTTGAGACAGCGAGAGACAGAGCATGAACGGGGGAGGGGCAGAGAGAGAGGGAGACACAGAATCGGAAGCAGGCTCCAGGCTCCGAGCCATCAGCCCAGAGCCCGACGCGGAGCTCGAACTCACGGACCGCGAGATCGTGACCTGCGCTGAAGTCGGACGCCTAACCGACTGAGCCACCCAGGCGCCCCTTGTTTTGTTTTTTTACCTCATTTGACCTCTGATATTTAACATGAGAGCATCAAGTCTGTAGATGCATCCTGGCACTGGCCGCAGCACCTGTTTCCTTCTCAGAGAGTCTTGGGTGCACAAGGAGGAGGGATGGTGAGTTTTGGCTCAACATTCAACCTGTCCCGCAAGGGCTTCCCTCTTTCTGAAATCCACCTGGTTCTAAGAATAAGTAATGTCAATGCATGTATGTAATGAGGGCTTTAAAACACACGTGTGTTTGTGTGTGCAAATGAGCTGTGATGAAAACGCCCGCATCCGAGTGGATGTGTCCCTAATGACAGGGACGGAATGTAAGGTGTAAACGGCTCGAAGCTGCCTGGGGGAAAGGCACTTGAGGTCCCGGCAGGGAGGCGGCTGTGTGCACAGCCAGAGAAGCGGTGTTCAGACTTGAGCCTGCTTCCCAATCAATGGCGGGTGTGTCACAGTACAGGTGACCTGGCCTCACTGAGTGTCTGATCCTACAGGTCTAGGGAGGGACCCCAGAGCCTGTATGCCCCGCAAGTTCCTGGCCACCACATATTGAAACCCACTGGCCCAGAGGACCGGGTGACTCTGGCACCAAATACGTCCTGCCCACTTTGACATGGCTAATTGGATGTGTTACACCAAAAAGTATAAACAGTGGGTTTTTTTTTTTTACAATTTTTTTAAATGTTTACTTTTTTTTAATAAAAATAAAAAATATTTTTTAATGTTTATATATTTATTTTTGAGAGAGAGAGAGAGAGAGAAACAGAGAGAGGGATGGAAACAGAGAATCCCAAGCAGGCTCCCAGCTGTCAGTGCAGAGCCCCACATGGGGCTCGAACTCACAAACCTTGAGGTCATGACTGGAGCCAAAATCAAGAGTTGGACAGATGCTCACCTGACTGAGCCGCCCAGGTGCCCCTGTTGTTTTTCATTTCAAATAATGGTGTGCCAAACATCCTTAACCTTGGTTTTCCTCATGATATTCACTCGGAAGAAATTTAGGTGAATATTTTGAGAAGAAGAAACAAAAATTATGTGCACGACATCCAAACCGGAAACTGTGCAGCAATAGCTTCGTAGATCTGTCTACACAACAATTTAAGAAATCTTTCTACTGATAAATAAGCAAACCTCTAAGCAAAACGTGAAAGGAAAATGGCAAATGGGAAAAGATACTGTAACATATGCCAGAGAAAGGATGATCACGTGATCAATATCCAGAGCAACAAGACATACTGGGAAAATGAAAAAGGATGCAGAGAAATTATTTAAAAAGAAGAAACTAAAATTTCAGCAAATATCAAGATACTCAACCTTTTCTGTTAGGAAGTTAAATGATCATTTTTGCCCACGAATGTAGAACATGTTAAAGACTGAAAGTGTCTGGTTTTCTAGGAGGTGGGGATGCTGGTACTTAAATCCTGCAAATGGAAATGCCGGTTGGCACAGCTTTTTTTGGGGGGGGGGGAAGCCAGTTTAGTTTGGCCACATGTGACACAATTTTGCACAAACACATCTTTTGACCCTGCAATACAATTTCTCCTATTTCACCCTAAGAATGATTTGATGGACGTGTATGTATAAGGATGCTTCTTTCAACCTTGCTCGTCATAAAAACAAATATTCATGATTGTTTAAATAAGTAACTACACAGCCATAGAATGGACTAGGAATCAGCCATTAAAACACTAAAGAAAAGATACCTGCACTGGTTTCATTGGGCTGCCATAACAATACACCAAAGACTTGGTGACTTAAATCACAGAACGAATTTTCTCACGGTTCTAGAGGCTGGAAGTCCAAGATCAAGATGTCTGCAGATTTGGCCCTCCTTGGCTTTGCCGATGGCCGCCTGTGTCTTCACCCGGCCTTTTCTCTGTGTGCCACACCCCTGGTGCCTTCCCCTCTTCTTACAATGACACCAGTCCTATTTCATTAGGGCCCCAGTCTCATGACATCATTCAACCTAAATTACCTGTTAAAGGCCCTCTCCCAGGGGCACACGGGTGGCTCAGTCTGTTAAATGTCCAGCTCTTGATTTTAGCTCAGATCATGATCTCACAGTTCAGGGGATCGAGCCCTGCGTCTGGCTCCTTGCAGACAGCATGGAGCCTGCTTGGAATTCTCTCTCTCCCTCTCTCTGTGCCCTGCTCATTCTCTCTCTCTGTCTCAAAATAAATAAACAAAACATTAAAAAAAATAAAGGCCCTCACCCAAATACAGTCACGCTGAGGGGGGCTGGACTTCAACATATGAATTTTGGCAGGGGGCAGGGGACAGAATTCAGTCCACAATACCAATAACATATTATCTGCTGGATAAAAAAGCCTATAAGGCATAGTCATTTTTTTGTTCTTAAAAATGTATTTAAGAACCTCTCTTTCTCACTCTCTCCTCCCCTCTCTCTTTGCATACAGACAAATCCTATATATCTCTATGTAGGAATAAAAATTTAAATGTCCTAAAAGATAGTCAATATGTTAACAGGAGGAATGATAGGTATATTCACTTCATTTATTTATTATATCATTATTCATTTATTTCTTTGATTTTTCTGAATCTTTTACGATAAACACATTTACTTTTATAAGCAGAAAGCATAGTTGTTTTGTTCTGTTTTTGTTTTTGACATGATATGAACTAATTGGCTTGAGTTTATGGTCCCAGTGAAACACCCCAGATTCAAGCATGATCAGTACAGGGATCACCCGGAAAAAAAAGGTGCAATAACACATCTTCAAGCCCCGGCTGAAGACTCTTCTGGAGGCCGCATCGCTGCGCCGAATCAGACCACAGTTCCACTGTCAAACAAATGAAAGAAAAATCTCCAGAGGTCTCCGGCTGGACACACAGACCCTCTCATTGAGCTAGAACTTTGTGTCTTTTTTTTTTTTTTTCCAAGGAGCTCAGATTGCTGCATGGTCAGGGATTCCCATCCAGTCGGGAGAAGCGGCAACAGTCCCTTTCCATCTTACACGCGAAGGAACACTTCGGGCACGGAGAGAACACGAACAAAGTGATCCTTAGATAACCACTGTCTATAGGAAGGTCCGATTTAGCACCGAATGAAATCCTCGTGGGTCGCACAGCCCACACAGGGAGAGACAGCTGCAGCCGCCTGTTTGGAGCCCCCCCATCTGTCCTCCCTCCCTCTTCTCACCCTCTTATTAAAAACCCAACAGCAACATAAAACAGGGCGATCTGATCCTCTAGGGAGACGTAAGAAGTGTTTGCCGGCGATGGGAAGCAGCCCTCCCCCTCCAGCTAAGGAAAAAGCCCTCAAAACAAACAGCCCCGAAGATCAGGTCTGAGCTGTTGTGATTTCTTTCTGGAAGCTCTAAGTGCAAGGGAGCTGACAGCTAGATGAGGGGGCACCATTTCGAGAACTTGCAATCAGGGTTAATTGTGGAGTCGAGGTTCTGGGGGTTTAGACTGCCTGTGGCCACTTGGACAAAGAGCGGTGTTCCCCTCATCCCTGGAGCCGGGGACGCTCAGGGCTGGTTGCTATGGCTGACGACGTGCACCTGACAACAGCCTGTGCCAGGAGCTCGTTAAGGAAGCAGGGGGGGTGAGGGAGCGCTCAGGCAGAGCAGGAAGCCAGGCCTGGTCCTGTCCAGGGGGATGCCAGGCAAAATGACAGAAGAAGGGTGGGGCGAGGAAGGGCGTCGTATTTTCTAGACCCTGTAGCGGGCACGCCTGCACGTGCAGAGGCTTCCACTCCTCCCTTCTGCATCGCCCCGTCCAGTCTCCCCCTTGCAGGTCTCATCCGCTTGGGCTGTGGCGGCGGGTTACTCCGGGACAGTGGCTCACCTGTCTTCAGCTGCTGTCTCACACCTCGGGAAGCGAGCCACAGACATCTGCAGACGGAGGGCACGCCACCTCCTCAACGTGGGCAAAGCGCAAGGTGGCGGCTTTCCCCCCAAAGTCTCTCCTCCCTATTCTTGCATCCCGGCCGGGATCGACCTTGGACTCACTCCGGGTCCCCATGCTCATCAGGGACCTGGTGCTCTTGGGTGAATGTTCACAGCATCGTTCACGTCCTTGGCACACAACTGTCACTTCCGTGCAAGCCTGTGCTGGGCTGTGACAATGGCGCTCGAACCCTTCGTCTCGCCCCACTCCGATCCACTCCCCACCTCCGCCGGGTTCAGCCCCCCAAAATGCCACCCCCAGTATGACAGTCTCTCACTTGCAATTTACGGCGGCTCCTACTATCTGCTCTCTGTTCCCACAGCTTGAAGTCCAAGGTGTTTGCAATCTCCCTGCAGACTGCGTTTCCACTGACCAGGTAACTCCTCCTTCAACCAAAAATTCTGCTTTCGCACCCGAACTCACTTTGAGTGTTCCGCCACCTCCCCGATCCCGTATGGGAACATACTTTCCCTTTTCCAGCACAGCTGGTTGGCAGTGCTCTAGCTTTCCCCAAGTCACCCCCATTTCTCCAGTCCGACTACCACCCAACCCTCCCGGGTAAACTCACATTCCTCCCCGCCCCCCACCTCACCTCTCCAGGATGATGTCTTCTCTGAACTCTCCCAACACTGTCATGTCCACACCACAAATGTGCTACATATCCACCTGCTATCTTTTTTTTTTCCTTTTGGCCTTATGTGTTTGGGGACATTACTTATTAAAAACGACTTATTTTGAGGGGCGCCTGGGTGGCTCGGTCGGTTGAGCGTCTGACTCCTGATTTCAGTTCGGGTCACGACCTCATGGTTTGTGGGATCGAGCCCCACGTGGGGCTCCACGCTGACAGCTTGGAGCCTGCTTGGGATTCTCTCTCTCCCACCCTTTCTGCCCCACCCCACCCCACCCCCACTCTCTCTCTCTCAAAATAAACAAACTTAAAAAAATTTACTTTGAAATACAGACTCACAGAGATTGCAAAACCAGTGTTGAGTCCTGTGCATCCTTCACCCAGCTTCTACCAATATTGAGATTTTACGTCACTGTGGCACAATGTGAAAACCAGGAAACTGGTGCTGGGACATTTCTATTAACTGAAATACATACCTTACTTGTTTTTCGCTACCGTTAAACCCACATTTGTGTGTGTGTGTGTGTGTGTGTGTGTGTGTTTTCATGTGTGTAGTTCTATGTAACTTTATCTAATTTAAAGCTGGGCACCCACCGTCGGTTTTATCACCACAAAAGAAGTCCCTGTTGCTACCTTTTTGTATTTGCACCGGGCCCCACCCCAACCTCTTTCCCTGTCTCCTAGAAACCACTAAATTATTCTCTACTTGTGCGGTTTTGTCCTTTGAGAATGTTACAAAACAGAACCAACTTTTGAGACCAACTCTTTTCCCTAAGCTTACGTACTACCCTTCAAGTCCATCTAGGTTGTTGCATTCACCCATAGTTTCTTCCTTGTTATCACTGGGTGCTATCCCATTGTATGGTTGGACCAGAGATTTTCAACCACTCTCCTATTAAAAGACATTCCCTCCCACCCCCCGAATTTGGCTACTATTAATGAAGCTTCTACGAACATTCATGAGTGGAGACTTTTGTGAACATTTTGTGAACATTTTCATGGCTCTGGGGTAAACGCCCAAGTATGTGATTGCTGGATCGTGTGGTAAGTGTACATGTGGTTTTATAAGAGATTGCCTGTTTGGTGAGGCATTATATTTTTTTAATGTTTATTTATTTTTGAGAGTGAGAGAGAGAGAGAGTGAGCGAGCTGGGGGAGGGGCAGAGAAAGAGGGAGACACAGAATCTGAAACAGGCTGTAGGTTCTGAGCTGTCAGCACAGAGCCCGATGTGGGGCTCGAATTGAACTCAAGAACTGCGAGTAATGACCTGAGCTGAAGTCGGACCCTCAACCTACTGAGCCACCCAGGCTCCTGCCTCACTCCTTTCTTGCTACCTCTCCCCTCCAGACTATAAATTCCTTGAGGTCAAAGATTCTGTCTTAATTTTATATACTCCAGTGACTGGCACATGGTAGCTGCTCTATGAATACAGACGTTTGTTGCATGAGAAGAAAATACTAGAACTTTTATCCAAAGGAAGGTGTTCAAGGCAGAGAGGGCAGGCATTCAAAGGCACAGAGGTGTACTTGTGTGGCTCAGGTGAGCTGCTGAAGGGGTTTCCCGATAACCGACTGCAGAGTAAAACATCAAAAAGGGGTCAGGCCATGAAGCACGCTCTGGGACAGGCCAGGGTATCTGGATTGAACATAAAGGAAGTGAAGATCTACTTTAGAATTTGAAGCGGGAGTCAAACAACCAAGTTTTCATGCATTGTAGTCAAAGAACATAGACTGTAGAATGCATTTTATTTGATTTTTTGGTTTGAAATGGAGTTTCTCCTTTGCCTTTGATATTCTGTTATTAATTTAATTATTATATCATTTAAGTTATGTGTGCATTTATTTTTTTAATTAATTAATTTATTTTTTTTAAGAGCAAAGGTTCACAGCAGATCAAGAGGGGAAAGCACAGGGACTCCCACATACGGCCTGACCTTTGTTAGGTTCCACTGGACTTTTGCTGGGAAGCATGTGCTGAAATCCTCAGCATTCTGATTCTGTCACTTCCTGCTATATTCTAGCTGGTTTTTCATGCTTGAATACCACAATTAGTTTATAAAGTCTCCCTGGCTCACTCTGTGGGTTATCGTCCATCCATTTGCTCAACAAAGGACCACCTTATTTTTCTGGGTAAGTGCTTTCTTCCTGGCTTCTATTTTGCTGGAGACAAAGATTGCACAGTTTGCTTTTAAGTGTGTCCATTTCCATGTGCTCTTGCCACTGTTTCTGAGAAGCTGTTCTCTCCTCTGAGAGGCTTTCTGCTTCTGACGCGGCAGATTCTCTGAGGTACAAAGAAAAGATGTCGTTCTTTGGGTTCTTCCAGGTACTGAAGTTCTTTGAGTCCTCCACCAAAGGGCAGAGGACCACCACTGCCTCTCTGCACCGCGGCACTGAAGAATGGCCTTCCACCCTCCAATCTTAGAGATTTGGTGATATAGCTCTTTCGTTTCATTTTTTTTTTCTTGTAGCACTTCTCCAACCTCCTGAGATTCTGATTCCAGTCCATCAGGTCAGCAGATACTGGACCCATGTCCTTTTGGAGATGCCTATGGCTTTATTCCCTCATCAAACTTACCTGCTTCTTTTCCCTTAGTCAGTATGTGGTGCCAGAACACCTCCAGAGGACATGCTCCATCAGACCCTAGTGTCTCTGAATCCCAGAAGTTGACATAGCAGGTCAAAGTGACCTTCTGCTATTCCGGTTATCAGTGAAGGTAACCGAGTGTTTGGTATACCAGATGTCCGTCTGTAAGCCAGCAGCTTTCCTACAGACCAGGTATGGCTTCCTGGGAGTTATCCTGGTAGGTGATCACATTTTCCAGTGGCAGCATGAACCCATACCAATTTCATCATATTTTTATATTGAATGCTGTTATATGTACTCTTACAATCTATTAGGAAATATTTCATTCCCATACAGCGAAACACAGAATAACAAATGAACATCCATATGCTTTTATGGATAAACACTGCCATCATGTGGCCCCAGGTCACTGCTAACCTCTACTCTCCTGACCCTTAGTTTTTATCGGGACATCAGGGCCATTCGTTCTGGGGGCAACACAGTGAGAGGCAACCACAAAATATTTATTGTTGCAATATTCTCATGTGCTCAGTTTTTTTTAAAGAGATTTTTGTTTTCTTAGAGCAGTTTTAGGTTTACAATATAATTGAGACCAAGGTACAGAGATTTCCAATATACCTCCTGCCCCCACAGTTGCACAACCTCCCCGTTATCAACATCACTCGCCAGAATCATACATTTTGTTCTTAACCAAGGATGAACCTACGTTGACACATCATAATTACCCAAAGTCCACAGTTTACCCAAGGTTTACTCTTGGTGCTGTGCAGTCAATGAGTCTGGACGAATAAATGTATAATGACATCTGTCCATCGTTATAACATCATACAGACTATCTTCACTGCCCTAAAAATCTTCTGTGTTCTGCCTGTTCATCTCTCTCCCCACCCACCCCTGGCAGCCACTGATCTTCTTATTGTCTTCATAGTTTTTCCTTTTCAGGAATGTCATATAGTTGGAATCATACAGTACGTAGCCTTCTCATACTTGCTTCCTTCAGAAATAGGCATTTAAGGTTCTTCCATGACTATTGGCTTGACAGCTCATCTCTTTGTAGCATTGAATAACATTCCACTCTCCAGTTGTACCACTATTTGTTCATCCATTCACCTACTGAAAGACATCTTGGTTGCTTCCACGTTTTGGTAATTATGAAAAAAGCTGCTATACACATCTAAGTGCTTTGTGTGTGTGTGTGTATGTGGACATAAATTTTTAGCTCCTTTGGGCAAATACAAAGGAGAGATACTGCTGGGTGGTATGGCTAAGGTTATGTTTAGTTTTATATGGACAGCTCATACAATGTATGAGAGTTCCTGTTGTCCCCCATTGTTGACAGAATTCGGTACTTTTGAGTGTTCTGGTTTTTTCCATTTTGACAGGCGTGTAGTGGTATCTCATCGATGTTTTCGCCTGCATTTTCCTGATGACATAAGATGTAGAACATCTTTTCATAGGTTTGATTACCAACTGTGTATCTTCTTTGGTGAGGTACCTGTTAGGATCTCTGGTCACTCCTCATCAGGGAAATACAAATCAAAGCCACACTGAGATACCACCTCATGTCAGTCAGGGTGGCTAAAATGAACAAACAAGGAGACTACAGATGCTGGAGAGGATGCGGAGATGTGGAGGTTCCTCAAAAAAAAGAAAACAGATCTACCCTATGACCCAGCAATAACACCGCTAGGAATGTACCCAAGGGATACAGGAGGGCTGATGCATAGGGGCACTTGGACCCCAATGTTTATAGCAGCACTTTCAACAACAGCCAAATTATGGAAAGAGCCTGAATGTGCATCCACTGATGAATGGAAAAAGAAACTGTGGTTTATATACACAATGGAATATTACGTGGCAATGAGAAAGAATGAAATATGGCCTATTGTAGCAACATGGATAGAACTAGAGAGTGTTATGCTAAGTGAAATAAGTCATAGAGAGAAAGACAGATACCATATGTTTTCACTCTTATGTAGATCCTGAGAAACTTACCAGCAGACCATGGGGGAGGGGAAGGAAAAAAAAAAGAAAGGTTAGAGAGTGAGGGAGCCAAACCATAATAGACTCTTAAAAACTGAGAATAAACTGAGGGTTGATGGGGAGTGGGAGGGAGGGGAGGGTGGGTGATGGGCATTGAGGAGGGCACCTGTTGGGATGAGCACTGGGTGTTGTACGGAAACCAATTTGACAATAAATTTCATATTAAAAAAAAGAAATAACAAAAAAAAAAAGATCTTCGGCCTATTTTTCAATTGGGTTGTTAGTTTTCTTATTGCTGGTTTTAAGAATTCTTTGTATATTTTGGATAACAGTTCTTTATCAGATGTGACTTCTGCAAATATTTTTTCCAGTCTGTGGCTTGTGTTCTAATTAACAGTATTTCTACTGTTAATCGAAAATAAGAATTTTTTAACTTCAATGAAGCCCATCTTATCAATTAGTCACTTTCATGGATCATGTCTTTGGTATTATAGATAAAAAGTCATCACCATACCCAAGGTCATGTAGGTGTTCTCGTGTGTTATCTTCCAGGAGTTTTATAGTTTTGCATTTTATATTTAGTCCCATGACCCACTTAGAGTTAATCTTTCTGAAGGAGGTAAGGTTTGTGTCTAGATTAATTTTTTACGCATATAAACATCCAGTTATTCCAGCACCATTTGTCAAAGAGACTATGTTTGCTCCACCGCATTGCCTTGGCTCCTTTGTCAAAGATTAGTTGACAATATTAATGTGGGTCTATTTCTGGGCTCTCTATTTTGTTCCATTGATCTACTTGTCTGTTCTTCTGCTAACACCACACTGTCTTGATTAGTGTAGCTTTATAGTAAGTTTTGAAGCCGGGTTGCATTAGTCTTGCAGCTTTGTTCTTCTCCTTCAATATTGTGTTGGCTACTCTGGGTCTTTTGCCTGTCCATATAAATTTTGGAATCAGTTTGTCAACATCCATAAAATAACTTCTTAACATATGTATTAGGATTGCACTGAATCTATAAATCCATTTGAGAAGAACTGACATTGGGTTTTCCTACCATGAACATGAAATCTCTCTCCATTTATTTAATTATTTGATTTTATCAGAGTTTGGAATTTTCCTCATATATACATTTTGCATATATTTTGTGAAACTTATACCTAGGTAATTCGGTTTTTGGATGCTAATATAAATGGCACTGTATTTTTAAATTTTAAATTCTACCTGTTCATTGTTTGTATATAGGAAAGAAATGACTTATATATTGAACTGGTATTTTAAAACCCTAGTTTAAACTTTTATTAGTTTTGGGAGTCTTTTGTCCATTCTTTGAGATTTTCTACAGAGATGAACATGACATCTGCAAACAAAGACAACTTTATGTTTTCCTTCTCAATCTATATACCTTTTATTTCCTTTTCTTGCCTTATTGCATTGTCAAGGACTTCTAGGACAGTGTTGAAAAAGAGTGGTGAGAAAGGGCATTTTGCCTTGTTCCTGATCTGGAAAGCTTCAAGTTTCTCACCATTAAGTATGATGTTAGCTGAAAGTTTGGTTTACAGACAATCTTTTATCAAGTTGAAAAAAAGTTCTTCTCTATTCCTACTCTACTGCTTTATAGAGAGTTTTATCATGATTGATGTTGAATTTTGTCAAATGCTCTTTTTATTTCCTCTACATCTGTTGATGATGTAGGGAAAATAAAATAATCATGTGATTTTTCTTTTTTAGAGTGTTGAAGTGATGGATTACATTTTTTAATTTTCAAATGTGGGATAAATCCCACTTGGTTATGGTATAGAATTATTTTCTTTTAAACTTTTTAAGATTCAATTTGCTAACATTTTGTTGATGACTTTTGCATTTATTTTATAAGATATAATGGTCTTAGTTTTCTTTTCCTGGAATATCTTTGTCTGATTTTTGTATTAGGGTAATGCTGGTCTTACAGAATGAGTTAAGAAGTATTCTTTCTGCTGCTGCTTTTTTTTAATGTTTATTATTATTATTATTATTATTACTATTATTATTATTATTATTATTATTTTGAGAAAGAGAGACAGAGCATGAACGGGAGAGGGGCAGAGAGTGAGAGAGACACAGAATCATAATCAGAAGTGGGCTCTGATTTGTCAGCACACAGACCTTGAGCTCATGAGCCATGAGATCATGACCTCAGCTAAAGTCAGATGCTCAACTGACTAAGCCACTCAGCTGCTCCTATTATCTCTGCTTCTTTTTTTTTCAATTTTTTAAATGTTTATTCATTTTTAAGAGAGAGAGAGTGTGAGCTGGGGAGGGGCAGCAGGCTCCAGGCTCTGAGCTGTAAGCACAGGCCTGATGTGGGACCTGAACTCATGAACAATGAGACCATGACCTGAGCCGAAGTCTGTTGCCCAACCAACTGAGCCACCCAGGCACCCCTATTCTCTCTGCTTCTAGTCTTTCACAGAGATTGTAGAGAATTGGTATAATTTATTCTTTAAATGTTTGATATAATTCACCAGTGAATTCCTCTGGGCCTGGCACTTTCTGTCTTGGAAGGTTGTTATTGACTGATACAGACCTTTTCAAGTTGTCTATTTCTTGTTGAGTGAGTTTTGGCAGATTGTATCTTTCAAGGAATTAGCCCATTGCATCTGGCTTTCCCAGGCAGAGATAAACTGGGGGGGGGCAGGAACAGAGGGAACGAACCCTATCTATGGCATATACTCAAATCTCAGGACCAGCTGGCCATGGCCAGACATATGATGAACATGTATCACACACCGATGAGGAGTACAATGATAAAGTGTCCACATTTGTCCATCTAGAACCCTGTGGGAGGTGTTATTAACTCTCATGTTTCCAGAATGTTCTTTCCTAAAATTATACCTCAGCTCTTGCACTATCTTCCCGAGAAAGAGTTTCAGCTTCCTTTCTTCTATCACCCACACTCAAATGTAAACTGTGCACAAATAAATTTATTACATGTAATATATTTTATGTATCTAACAATCAAAAGGAAGCTACTATTTCTATTTCTTCAACATTGTCTACTGGTAGAGGGAGTATATAGGGTCAAACACAAAGGGTTCCAAGAATCCAAGAGATACAGCACTTGTAAAGCTACCTATGCCGGCATAGAGCAGAAATATTTACTTATCATAGGAATTCATGACAGGGCTCCGCAGGTCCTTAGGGGGTCACAAATAGAATTCCAACTTGTATGGATATAGTTGATTTTCTATGGCAAGAAGCCAGAGCTATCCTCCAATGTTTCAAAGAGTCCCTGGCCCCCAAATTTCCAAATTTTTGCTTTAAAGCCCCAGATCGTTCCAGAGCTGCAAGCTTTGGCTATGACCTAACTATAAACCTATACAGAAATCTAGAGAAAAAAGGTGTCATTATGAAGGGAGTTGACAGCTATGCAAGCAAACAAGAAAGTGCACATGGAAGCAGGGAAGGAGCTGCCCATGTTCCTTCCAGAACAGAGATATCTGGACCCCAAAATGTCAAGGATTAGGGTTGGACTGGCAAAGCTTCCACAGCAGAAGGCAATGCAGAGCGGTCCTGTTGGTCAGCACTGTTAAATTCTAGGTTTCTGTTTCTAGGGCCCTCTGTTGTGATTCTAGTCATCATGCCAAGCCCTCTCTGGCAGTCGTCTTCTCATGTGGCTCCATCTACTGAAAGGGGGAACAGCTATTCTTCTCATGAAGTAATTAGTCTCCTGTATTTGGCTGATCTGAGGAGAAACCCACTATCAATGCCCAAATGCAGTCCTGAGCTGAGAAGCGAGAGTCATGGCCGTCTCACCAGCATCGAACGACTCTCTGTAGGATTTCTCAGAAGGAGGTGCTATCAATAGTGCCTCGCATCGTTGTGGAGCCAGCGCCTTTTCTAGAAACTTCTGTGACGGAGCAACACCGAGGGGTGCTATATCGTGATGGTAATCTATTGCTGTTCACAAACCTGACATTCACAGGGATTTTTTAATCCATAACAATGGATTTCTGGAGATGAGAAACAGGGACGCCACCGTAAACGCGCGGCAAGCCCTCTGTCACTCTCTCCCAACAGTATCCTCAAGGCACATCAATCCCGCTCATTTCCCCATGAACCTAATGAAGTTAAATTGCTCAGACAGTCATCATGGTGCCAGAAGGGAAGAGACAGTGAACTAGGAAATAAGGCTTGAAAATGCCCTACTTGTCCCAGCATTCTGTGTTGAGTTCTCAGGACGTCATCCTTACTGGGAAATGCTTTTACGACAGCTACCGTTGCTTTCCTTCGTGAGCTGTGAGAATGCCTATCACTCATGGCAACAGGATGACACATCCCTCTGCACATCCTAAGCTGCTTCTGACACAAGGGCACACATTCTCACACAAGGGCACACATCTGCTTTGTGAGGCCTCTCTCAGATGCCGTGATGCTGAGGCATTTACATCATTGGCAATAAAACTATTCTTTTTAAAAATTTTTTAATGTTTATTTATTTGGGGGGGGGGAGGGGCAGAGAGAGAGGGAGACACAGAATCTGAAGCAGGCTCCAGGCTCCGAGCTGTCAGCACAGAGCCTGACGTGGGGCTTGAATCCACGAACCGAGAGATCATGACCTGAGCTGAAGTCAGATGCTTAACTGACAGAGCCACCCAGGCACCTGGCAATAAAACTATCCTTTAGGAAGGTCGATATTTTCCATTTTAACTAATTAATTAATTAACGTATTTATTTTTGAGAGAGAGCATAAGACAGAGAGAGAAGGAGAGAGCATGAACATGAATGGGGGAGGGTAAGAGGGCCAGAGAGAACAATCTTAAGCAGGCTCCATGCCAATTACAGAGCCCAACACGGGGCTTGATCTCACGACCATGAGATCATGACCTGAGCTGAAATCAAGAGTCAGACACTTAACGGACTGACCACCTAGGCACCCCTGTTTTCCATTTTAATTTTCATCCATGCCTTGGGTTGAATTGTGAGCTGCCAAATATACATCCACATTCTAAGCCCTGGATCCCCAGAATGTGAACTTATTTGGAATAAGGGTCTTTGCAGATTCAATAAGGTAAGGACCTCTAGATGAGATCATCCAGAATTAGGGTAGGTCCTAAATCCAATGCTGAGTGTCTTCATAAGAGACAGAAGAGGAGAAGGGCACAGAGATGCAGGAAAGAAAGTCACATGTGGTCAGGGACAGATCCTGGAGCGACACATCTAAAGCCAAGGAATACCAAGGGTTGCTGGAAGCCACCAGAAGCTAGGGGAGAGGTAAGAATGAATTCTCCTTCAGAAACTCCAGAAGAAGCTAACTCTGGTGACATCTTGATCTCAGACTTCCGGTCCCCCAAACTGTGAGAGGATACATTTCTTTTGTTTTAAGTCACCGATTTGTGGGAATTTGTTCCGGCAGCCCTAGAAGATGAAGGCAACCCCCCCAAATAATTTAAATATCATTTCATGAAAACTTACTATTCTGTGTTTTTTACTTCCTATTATACGAATTGCTTTATTTTGTGTATCAGGGTTTCTGAGGTATTTTTGTTTCTAATCCTAGGAGCATGAACATAATAACCAGATGTGGTTAAAAAAGTGCACCCTGAGCCAGCAATCAAGTGAAGTGACCTACTGCTTCTTCATGGCCTCTGCCTCCCCGGGTACCTCAATGGTTTCCAATCAGGCTCTGGTGTTAGGTGTGTCAGGAAGGCGCATGAACAAGGCAGCTTTAGAAACAGCTTGTAAGCGGCCACCAAAATACATGTTAAGAAGTTGTTTCTGCCATACATTACTTTCTTTCTTTTAATGTTTATTTATTTATTTTGAAAGGGGGGAGGGGGGAGGAGAGAGAGAGAGAGAATGAGAATCCCAAGCAGGCTCCACACTGCCAGTGCAGAGCCCAACACGGGGCTGGAACTCACGAACCATGAGATCATGACCTGAGCTGAAATGAATACTTGGAAGCTTAGCCAACTGAGCCCCCCCAGACGCCCCTCCACCATACATTCCTACTCACTTACTTAGATAGATGAAAGATAGATAGACAGAGATACATAGATATGGATACCTGTAGGTAGCATTGCCATGAGTAATATATGATAGTTGTAGAGAAGTCCCATTTAACTTATTGAGTTCTTACTTGGGTTCTATGTAGGAGGGGTCTTAGCGGCCACTACAGATTATTTCCAGAAGCTAAGAGACACTGCTGGGTTGCTGGCGTGGAGATGGAGGGGAGAAGAAGGCTACGATGGAACTGATTAGAGAAGACACGGAAGGACGGACTCCTTCTCTTGAAAATAAGCTGAGGCAAAGAAGGTTCCTGGAGGAGGGGGATAAGGAGGCCAGCTCCAGGAGTGCTATAGGGTTTCTCCCCTGAAGGGGTAACCCCTGGGTCTCTACCTTTCAGCTTCTGTCCTCTAGGGGCACCTCAGGGCCTTGGCCTGGTCATTGAGGGTCATTCCAACCTGTAGCTAAGGGACAGCCATGTTGGAAGGCAAAGTCTCTTTAGCAAACTCTGATGCTGCTGGGCTCTAGGCATCTGGCCCCCTAGCTTTCAACAACATGGCACAATGCTCTTCCTTTTCCACTTTATTTCCAGAATCTTCCACTTAAGTAGAGGCAGGTGGCGGGGACAGAGGGAGCAGTTCATGCTTCTTCCGCTTCCACCCAATTAACCTCCAATCCTGTCTTCCTGCAACTCACCACATGTGAGCTGGAAGGGTGTGGACACTGGGTTTGCTTCTGACCTTAGTCTGAGTTCATTGGCCCTAGAGCTGCTTTGCTCCATGGACTATGGTTCATGTAGGAGTCCTGATGCAAGACTCACCTTCCTCTCACTTTCTCCATGATTAGCCCTAATGTGCAGGGCAGTTGCTCAACAAACATCCCCTTCCCTTCTCTGCAGCTTTCTATGAGACTGAACTGTGGATATGCAGATGTCACATGAGCCAAAACCACACTCTCCTCTCAAACCACTATTGATTTTGGTTGTTTTTAATTGCTACCGAACCCGTGTCCTAATTTTTGTGCCACTGCCTGTCTTTGTCTTGGTTTCACCCCATGTTTCTAGGGTGGGAGCAGGGAAGTTTCTCCTCTGAAGACCTCACCCCTGCCTTTGGGGGTCCCATGCTTCCCTGCATGTGTCTTTCCTTTACAACATGTCAGAGCTCTGACCCTGCTCTGTCCCACTGCCCCTATAGACATTCCGGGTTTTTTAAAATTTGCTTTGGGTTCAAACGCTATTCTGGGCAGTAGCTTGGTCTCCGCCAGTAGGCATGTGCTGGTGTGTGAGGCCTCACTATGGGGCATGCACTCCCTCATTTAGCTAGTCAACTCAACCACCTTGTTCCTCATCTATTCAATCATTCCTTCAATTTTGCAAGTATTCATCAGGCACCCACTGTGTCAGGCACTACACCAGGTGCCGGCACCACGGCAGTGGTCAAGGTCTTCAGAATCTCTATCCGTTTGCAGCTTCCCTTCCTAGACAGATGGCAAAACAACCCACACACATAGGGTGAGGTGTCGGGCAGTCAGTGATACCTGGGTTTGCAAAACAAAGCCTCCCTCCCTTTCTCTCCTGCTCATAATGTTTTTCAGGTAGTTTGCTGCCCAGTCCACTCTGGCTGGATAGGATCGCTGCCTTCTCCCCAGCCAGTCAGAACTGCCAACCAGCCTCGCCACCTGGAGCCATCCTCCTGCAGAGACTCCTAATTTACATATTGTTAGCACAGTCATTCACTATAGATTTTCAAATATACTAGACTCCACATTTCATATTTTATCTTATGTACATATCCACTCTTGAGTCTTGCCTACCTACTTCTGGACCAAGGGCATCCTCAGAACATAGGCTCCCTATCTCCAGGAGGACTTTCAATTTTTCTTTTTCTTACTGAGCCAACTTTCTTGAGTCCCAGAGTATCATTTCCAGAGTCTTTCTAGAGAAGGAACCAGACATTAAAATGCATTTTATTCCAATATTCCTTCTGTAGAACAGTGATAAGCATAAGTGCCTCAAGGCACACCATGATTTCTCTCGGACTCCTATCAGACCTATGATCCATTTTTTATGAAATTTATATGGAATCGGTTGCTTCCTGAAAAGCTCTTAGAAACATCTGGAGGCAAGGTCAGCCGACTTTAGAATGTTTGAAATCACAGCGATTTCTATATGTGGATATCTATAATCAACACTTTCTGTTAATCTACAGTCAGTTATACTACCAGAGTGAGAGGGGAGGGGTAGAAAATGTCACTCCACTGTTGACAGCTAAGTTTGTACAGCCATAGGTGAACTCATTTGAATAGTTCATCAGAGGATCACAGAATTTTGCACCTGGAAGACAGGACTTGGCTTATTGAATAGCACGGGTGATGCCCAGCAGTGTGGCTGGGGACCACTCGTACAGATGACCAGGGCAGACCGGGGATGAGAAGGTGGTTGGATGCCTGGTCTCTTGCCTGGAGCCACTGTCCTGCTCCAGGGTGACAGCAGAGATGAGATGCCTCAGTAGGGCCTAATGACAAATGTCTCTTCCCGGCTAAGAATTTAATGTCATTTGCCTTATTTTTCAAAGTCAGTTTCCATAAGTGGAAAACAAAGATCGCTGGATCTGAAAAAATTCAACAGAACTAATGATCGCCCCCCTTTGTGGGGAGAAAGGCCCAGATAGATTTCTCTCATATGACTACGAAAAACACCCCGACTTTCTACAAGAGAACATTCCTTATCCCTTTTTCAAAAAATATTATGACAAAGGTTTTTATTATTTCAAGATTATTTCATATCCAGTGACTCAGAGGACAATGCGTATTTCATAATATTTTATTACATTTCTTGATTAATTTTCCCTGATGGCAAACCAGAAGAGTGATTTAGAAAATTTGGAAAATGCAGCAAAATATGGAGAAGCACGTCCTAGTTTGGGCTGCCATAAAAAATATACCAGAGATGGGGGGTTTTATTTATTTATTTATTAATGTTTATTTGTTTTTGACAGAGACAGAGCATGAGCGGGAGAAGGGCAGAGAGAGAGGGAGACCCAGAATCGGAAGCAGGCTCCAGGCCCGATGAGGGGCTTGAACTCATGGACCGCAAGACCACGACCTGAGCCGAAGTTGGACGCTCAACTGACTGAGTCACCAGGCACCCCATAGAGATGGGGTGTTTTAAATGGCAGAGATGTATGTCTCACAGCTCTGGAGGCTTTGAGTCTGAGATCAGGACTCCCTTCCTGATGTGCAGAGGGCCAACCCTCTCGCGGCCCGTCCCTGGCAGCCAGGGGCAGGTCTGGTCTCAGCCTCATCTTATGGACACTAATTCCTTCGTGGGGGTCCTGCTTCCCTGACCTTCTCTAAACTGACTTCCCTTCCACAGGCCCCGCCTCCACACACCATCAGCCTGGGGGTCAGGGCTTCAACATACAGATTTGGGGTGGATTCATTCAGCTCAGTCCACAAGGAAGCACAAAAATACATCATCCGTAATCCTGATCCACAGAAGCTAATGTTTTTAACACTGACATTTCCTGCTCGTGTTTTCCACGCACTTTTCCTCACACTGTTAAGATTATTGTATCGTTTATGCCTTCCATGTCCTGTTTTTTAATAATTTAGCTGTACCATATGACTTTCCCCGACACTAAGGAAACTTTTGAAAAGCATCATTTAAAATTATCTGTTTAATTAGGTCGAGGCACCATAAAGTTCACATACGCATTCACTTAATTGGCTATGCAAAGAGACATTTTTTATTATTATAAAGGGCCATGTTGACTCTTCCTACATAAATCTTAGTCTACACACTTTATTTCTTTGGTATGGATAATTAAGGATGAAATTAGTGGATCACAAGAAATGAACATTTTTATGCCTTTTGATACATGTTGTCAAATTGCCTTAGAGAAAGCTTCCTGCTGAACGCCATATCCGAACGCGTACCTTTGTACATTCCTGCCGGCATTCCATTTTATCAATTTTTTTGAAGTTTCCCTACGTGTTTATTAGTCCAGCCAGTGCTCCATAAGTTGTGGAATTAAGTAAAATTCTTTTTAGATAGTACTCAACTTCATAAGCAATATATCTGTTGTTGTGAATTAATACGAGTTTCAATATATTGAGACTGGCCACGTGTTTTACGTTGTTATATATACCGAATAATATTTTTGGGATAGGCTGGATGGAGACCAAACACAAATTTTCTTTCTCTCCATAAAAGATATTGAACAGTTTGGGGAAATTAGCTTTAAGCATCTATGGAACTTCCGTAAAGTCATTAAGGTGTTAACGCACTATGGTCTCAGTCGTGCGTCACAATGAGACAGAGGAGACTGGAATCTCTTGGATCTAAGGAGTTAATGTACTTTTTCTAACATCTGTAGATGGTTGACAGTGTTTGGTGGGTTAAGTTGTGTTCTATCTTCTTCTTTTTTTTTTCTTTTTTTTTCCTCTGACAGGAAAGACTGGGTGATATTAATTTGCCTTGCAGCCCTTGGGTGGCTCAGTTGGTTAAGCACCAACTTCGGCTCAGGTCATGATCTCACAGTTTGTGAGTTGAGGCCCCACGTCAGGCTCTGTGCTGGCAGCCTGGAGCCTGGAGCCTGCTTTGGATTCTGTGTCTCCCTCTCTCTCTGCCCCTCCCTAGCTCACACTCGCACTCTCTCTCTCTCTCTCTGAGAGAGTTTAAATAAATAAAGTTTAAATAAAATAAAGTTTAAATAAACTTAAAAAAAAAGTATTTTTCTCCATGATATGTATATTGAGTGTAAACGAACTGGATGTCTTGTATACTCTGCTGTGATAAAGTCTAATACTTCATAATCCTATTTATAAAAAGTCTCCATAATCTTGGTGCCATACAATGATGAGAAAGTATGACACTCTCTCCATGCGAGTTCACTGTTCTGTCACCAAGGAAACAGGCGGGGGACCCAATTCTTCCCTCACACAATTCTTCCCTGGGTGTTTGTGCACAGACCCAAAGCTGGAGGCAATGGGAGAAGCCCTCACCCACAGGCCTACCCCTCCACTCAGCCCGAGGGGGGCCATCCCGCCTGTGTTCCTTTCTGCGCTCAGAGGACCGTGAGGCTGGAGGAGACTACTTTTATAAGGTATCTGGTGAAACCTCTCCATCAGAGGATTTTCCATCTCATTAATCTTCACGCAGTCCTAGGAGTTGGCTTTGCATTATCTCCACTTCACAGATGCAGAAACTGAGGCTCAGAGGCATTTGGACACATGCTACAGATCACCCAGCGGATGAGAAGGAAAGTCAGGACGTCAGTGCATTTTTCTCTGATTCCAGTACCTCTGTTCATTATTATGCAAAAGGACGAAGCCTCATTAGTGTCACAAGAATAACAGAATGGTCCCGCTGGCATTATGCTACCTGCCCACCTATGGCGTACCCCTACCCTACAACCTGCAGAGAACCCTAAAATCCAACCTGGTTGGATTGCTCAGATTTGAGATTTGTATAACCTGAAAAATATTAACATAAGTGGGTGATGGGCATTGAGGAGGGCACCTGTTGGGATGAGCACTGGGGGCTGTATGGAAACCAGTTTGTCAATAAATTCTCTAAAAAAATAAATAAAATAAAATAAATATGTATTTGTAAACACACACGCACATAAAACAATGGTAGGATTTTTCTCTATCAACTGTTCTCAGATGACCTTGGGTATGGTCAGCACATACCTGGTATCTCCAAGAATCTTTCAGGGGACCTGTGAGATTAAAAGGTGTTTTCAGAATAAGACGAAGAAATGGATCGTGGCCATGCCGCGGCCGTCATCAGGTGGTGACGTTATCCTGCCTTGGTGGCCCGCGTCCTCGCCAGCAAAAACACTCACAGCAAAAACAAACGCAGTGCTTACCACTTAAGCTCCACTTAAGTATGTCCTTGACAAGGCAGTAACAACCCTTTCGTTTCATTCCATTGTGACCCTTGAGGACACGTCCCTTTAATATTCCATGTGACAGAGTGGCAAGCACACATGACGTGAGCGTGTGCGGGCGGTCAAGAGAAAGAGCTGCTGTGAGACGCATTGGCTGCTTTCATCGTGCAACTGCGTTTTTATGGAAAGGAAGCTGAAGAACCGTTTTTTGGGTATTTGACACGCATGTTCTCGAAATGAATGAAGCGGGCTGTCACTTCAGGGAAAACCAGAGAATGTATTTGTTGCCACGGATAAAAAATCTGAGCTTTCAAGTCGAAATTCAGTTTTGAAAAACTTGCATTCTCCATCATGCACATAATATAATTTCCTAATATTTAAAGACTTTTGGATGATTTTAGTCATGATATTAAAAACTGCGCCTTTAAGAAATGTTGTCTAATGCAATATATCAACATTTGGAATACCCACACAAACTTTTCAAATCAATATTTCCCAAAAATCCAATGTTGGGTGCCACAAAACCATGCATGTGCAAAAGACCCATTCCAGGGGTGCCTGGGTGGCTCAGTTGGTTGAGCATCCCACTTCGGCTCAGGTCATGATCTCATGGTTCATGGGTTCAGGGCCCTGCATAGGGCTCTGTGCTGACAGCTTGAAGCCTAGAGCCTGCTTCAGATTCTGATTCTCCTTCTCTCTCTGCCCCTCCCCCACTCATGCTCTGTCTCTCTCTCTCTCTCTCTCTCAAAAATAAATAACATAAAAATTTAAAAAAAAAGATCCATTCCAAGTGCAAAGTAAACCAATAGATTTTAATGTAATAGTGCAAATAAGGCTGTTGATACGGTTTCTGGTTATTTTTATTATTATTTTTAATGTTTATTCATTTTTGAGAGAGAGGGGGAGAGAGAGAGAGAAACAGAGAGTGAGATGGGGAGAATCTGAAGCAGACTCCAGGCTCTAAGCTGTCAGCACAGAGCCTGATGTGGGGCTCAAACTCAGGAACCATGAGATCATGACCTGAGCTGAAGTTGGACACTCTACCAACTGAGCACCCCCCTTAGGTTGCCCCTCGTTTCTGATTCTGTGTGGCAACTAGCCTTTAAAGACTACCACCTGTCCAATTTTGGTGGCGTATAAAGAGGAACGGCCACAATGATCTCACAAGGCTATTATTACACCTTCCTTTTACAGCTACATCTCGGCGTGTGGCTATATTCTCTTCACATACTCCAACCAAGATAACACGTCACAGGAGACTGAACGCAGAAGTTGCTATGCTGTCCAGCTGTAGCCAGACTCTCAGAATGTAAAAGTGATGCCTCTTTTGTCACTAAATTTTGTTTTTGTTTTGGACAATATAATTTTTTTCAATACCAAGTGGTATCTATGGTAATAGGTCTGTTTATTACTGTCATTTAAATGTTTTTCTTTTAAATTCTCAGTTGGATTTGTTTTTTGTTTTTTGTTTTAAGTTTGTTTTGAGAGACAGAGACAACATGAAAAGGGGAGGGGGAGGGGGAGAGGGAGAGGGAGAGGGAGAGAGAGAGAGAGAGAGAGAGAGAGAGAGAGAGAGAATCCCAAGCGGGCTCTACACTGTCAGTGCAGAGCCCAACACGGGGCTCAAACTCATAAACTGTGAGATCATGACATGAGCTGAAACTGAGAGTCAGCTGCTTAACCTTAGACTGAGCCACCCAGGAGCCCCATCAGTTGGAGTTCTAATACAATAAATACTGGTAGATATAACCTACATCAATAAAAGCATGTTGGGGTTCTCAATAATTTTTGAAAGTATAAAGCTATCCTGAGACCAGCATGTTTGAGGAGTGCCCGTCTATGTAATTAGGAAGGCTTACAAACTCAAACTCTGTCTTGATGTGCTTCCAAGGCTTAGAGCCTCGTGGAAGTTTTTCCAATTAAACTTTAACGCCTGGGACTGTTCTTGGTTCTCTCCTGCCCTGGGCCCATCCCCCACAGCTTTGTAAGTCATGATGTTTGCCTTGCTGGGCATGTGGGCAGCAGGCTCTGCAGGAGGGCCTTCGAGTCTCCCCCTGCGCTCCCCCTCCCCCCAGAGCCCCTAACCCTGGGTAAGAGCTCAGAGAGGCACCTCCCACCTGTTCAGACAGGCTGGGGGTTTGTGAAGGATGGAAAGTTTCAAGATGCACACCCCCCGCCCCCCATGCTGGGGGTCCCTGTGCATTCCCTAAATTTCAGAAAGAAGAAACAACCACATGAGGAGGAAGCAAAATCCACAGGACCCTCACAACATCTGCACAAGGTAATTGAGAAAACATGTGCCTAAGTACAGATACGACGGGAATTTTTTTTTATTAAAAAGAAAACCTCTTTAAATATCCTACAACCCAATCTATTTTCCTTCCCAAGACATTGGGGCATATAATCTTTCATTAGCTAATCCCTGGTGCGCTGTTTAAATTTTTTTTAACATTTACTTATTTTTGAGAGACAATGCGAGACAGAGCATAAGTGGGGGAGGGGCAGAGAGAGAGAGGGAGACACAGAATCTGAAACAGGCTCCAGGCTCTGAGTTATCAGCACAGAGCCCGACGCGACACGGGGCTTGAACTCACAGACCGCGAGATCATGACCTGAGCCGAAGTCCGATGCTTAGCCGACTGAGCCACCCAGGCACCCCCACTGATGTGCTATTTAGAACTAACATTGTTTCAAAGAGGATTTGGTTAAGTTACATGGGAGAATACATCTGGGGACACACAGATATACATTTAAGAGTTCTGGTAGTTTTGAACTTAGTCAACAGTTTAAATGACCGTTAAAAAGAAAGGAAAGAAATTGATTTGACTGCCTATGAAACCAATACTTTGAAATGGGTCTGTCTTTTACAACAACACTTCATGAGAAATGCTAGGTGTCAGGACAGAGCCCATGACACCTACGGGGAGACTCTTCTGACTGGGAAAGATGAGCCAGGGTACCCAGTTTTTCCCTGTGTGCACTAAGATTCTCTGTAACATCAATGAATGTGAGTTTAATTCCATAAATAAATATCGATGCTTAAATGTGCAAAGTACAATACTGGCGGCGGTAAAGAAATCCCTCGAATTCTTATTGGAAGTTTCGGTATAGTCACAAATGAAAAAGTTAAAAACTGACTTTCCTGTTTTCTAAAGTTGGTATCTGAGACTATATCACTTCAAGTGACATTAATTAGGACAACTGTCTGAAGGGCTACACACACACACACACACGCACGCACACACACACACACACAACACGCCAGAGAGTTTCCAAACTAAATATGCCACCTACTTGAAAAAGATAAATAAGTAATGCTTCTTGTCTTAGTTGAATTGTCAGTTGCTGAAATCGTTGATCTCTAGTGTGGTTGACCATGGGCTCTTGATAACCTCAATTGGACTGAATTAAAGACTACCTTTTTATTATTTATTTACTTTAATGTTTATTTATTTTGAAGAGAGAGAGAGACAGAGTGAGCAGGGGAGGGGCAGAGAGAGAGAGAGACAGAGAATCCGAAGCAGGCTCCAGGCTCTGAGCCGTCAGCACAGAGCTCGACAAGGGGCTCCAACTCAGGAGACGTGAGATCATGACCTGAGACGAGGTCGGACGCTTAGCCGACTGAGCCACCCAGGCGCCCCATAAAGACTACCCTTTAAAAGCAGTATGTTACATGCTGTGAGGTGCTGGTACACAGCATACATGTATCATACATACATGACGTACTCATGTTGCTTATTGGTAAATGACGAAAGCTGCCAGTTCAAGGGAGTCTAGCCAAGCCAAATGGGTAAAAATCCCCGCCCATTCTCAGACACAGACCTTCCCCCCCACAATGCCCATAGGAAATTAACATGCATACATGTACATATATATTTTTCTCTCCTGTTTACTGTCTTTGTTCCTGTTTGCAAGACCTTCCCTGACTACCTGGACTTCACCAACACTCAGTGGCCTTTGAGGTCAAGCCCAAGAGACCCACCTGGTGTTGGGAAGCTCATCTCCAACTGAACCCCAACCCCCAGTTTCCCCAGTCATGGCCCCTCAACACCCCCCAGCCACCCACACCACTGCTTCTCCAACACTCCACAAGTTCTCATGTTTCTACCTTCCATTTTCTTACCCTTATGCCCTTTCTTACCCTCCTTCTCACATCTTCAAAACGCCTAAGGTCGACCACATGTGCGAGAAACGGGGGCATCTTCTTTCCCATCCCTGTCTGTGTGAGCTCGATAGCCACCTTCCGGGTCCCTCAGGTAAGAGGCCACCCATAAGCCCTGCTAAAGTGCGAAGCTTGGGGGTAAAGTCTCTGCCACCCAGGAGGCAAGCTGCTGCTCCTTCCTTCTCAACCTCTACCCCTGTGGCTCCTGGGTCTACTGCATTTCACTGGGATGGTGGGGGGGAGGGTGACAAATAGTGGCCCCCTTCACCAACCTCCTTAAGCTCTACCTGGGCCAACACCTTCTTGGAATCAGACACCAGTATGTTGGTGCTGCTGCACCGGCCATGAAACCACAGTCCCATCATCACTTTGACGTAGTCCAATTTTGAATGATGCCGATTCCAACACAGAAACACATCCATTCTTACATAGGTTTGCTAATAACCCCTCACATGTCAGTAGAACCTATCTACTGAGTGTGTGACATATACTTTCTCTTGTATATCCACACATCAGTCCAATGAGGTGGGTTCTCATTATTCCTGTTGTAGAGGTGAGGACACTGAGGCACAGAAAGTTACTACACGGCAGACCTGGGATACCAATCCAGACAGTTTGGTTCCTACAATCTGTGCCCTTGACCTTACCTCCGGATGATAATCTCTAATGATAATCTAATCATGATAATCTAATGAGTAGATAATCTAATGATTATCTAACGATAATCTCTAAATGACGGCTACCTATGAAATTAAGAATGCAGGTCAGACGCACAGGGAATTGGAGGACAAAATGCAGATGTAAACGCGGAATCCATCATTTCACTTACTATTTGGTAAGTAATTCTTTGTAACTCATGGGTTGCCAGCACTTTCTTGGGCTGAACCAGAAAACTCCCCCATGAATACTGACTTTACAGTGGCTAGGTCCACTGTCTCGCATTTTTTTTGGAAGCCATATTTCACTGCTGAGAGAGATTATCAAGCCGCAGATAAAACGTGGTATTAAAATGATACTGATGATTCCACTTGGCTGCCAAATGCAAGGAAGACAGCTACATGCTGAGTGTAGGGAGCCTGCAGGCCACAAAATGTTCCAACCCCGTGAAGCAGCCGTCCACAAAGACCTGACCGGCTGTGCCAAGTTGTAACACAGGAACCCAAATCATACTCAAATGTTCGGGAGCCTCTTTGAAGTGTAGCGATATATTTTAAAAGGTGCATTTGCTACTTTTGTTGGTCGCGATCATGCACGCTCTCTCAGGCATTTTGGAAGGGAAGAAATCACTTAAGGATCAAGGACTGATGCTCATATGAGCAGGGGGTGATGAGCTACGGCTCATGTAGAGGCTCCATCCCTGAACAAGCAGCACTGGAATGTTCCAGGCTTTCAGAGAAGAGTGACGGCCACAGTGTAACAGCACAGTCCCCAACCCCACCTTCCTGAAGGTGGTGGAAGGCAGCTCAAAACATTTTAACCAAGTCTTTCAAAAAGGGCCATTTTTGTAGCCCTTCACAAAACTGAAGTTTATGGGAAGGGCTGCTACGCTAGACAGCATGTAGGGCAAACTGTTTCATAAATGCCCAGCATTTGTGCCCAGATCATTCTGTCAATTTTCTCAGAATCCGGAGTGCCTCCACTCTATCCTGAGATCAGACCTGTTTGTGGAGAAATGCAGCTAAAAGTCCTTGCACTCTCCCCACTCCCACCTAACTCATCCACCTAGGGGAGGATGCCTCTGCTTTGCTGTTATTTTTTGTTTGTTTGTTTTGTTTTAAATGAACTTAACATTTTAGGAGGTAATTAGATTTATAGGCAAGTTGGGATAATACAGAGAACTGCTCATGTAAGTTACACCCAGCTTCTCCTGTTATGTATACATCTTACATTATACAATGATTAAATGACCATTTTCACATGATTAATTTCATAGTTTATTCAGATTTCCTTTGGTTTTTTTTTTTTTTGCAAGGAAGCACTTTATTTATTTATTAGTTATTTATTTGAATTTATTTACTTAAACTCAAGTTAGCTAACATACAGTGTAGTCTTGGCTTCAGGAGTAGAACCCAGTGATTCATCATTTACGTGTAACACCCAGTGCTCATCCCAACAGATGCCCTCCTTAATGCCCCATCCCCCATCTAGCCCCCCCCACTGCCGCCCCGCCATTCAACTCCCCTCCAGCAACCCCCAGTTGTTCTCTGTATTCAAGAGTCTCTTATGGTTTGTCTCTCTCTCTCTGTTTTTATATTATTTTTCTTTCCCCTCCCCCATGTTCATCTGTTGGGCTTCTTAAATTCCACCCATGAGTTAAATCATACGGTTCTTGTCTTTCTCTGCCTGACTTATTTTGCTTAGCATAATACACTCTAGTTCCATCCACGTTGTTGCAAATGACAAGATTTCATTCTTTTTGATTGTTGTGTAATATTCCATTATATATATATATATACGTGTATATATATGTGTATATATATATATATATATACGTATATATATATATATGTGTGTGTGTGTGTGTGTATTCTTATTTATTTATTCAATCATTTATTTATAGCACTGTGGACTCAAGGATATTTATTTTATTCTTTGGATTATAATCCAACACTATTTATTTTCTTTCTCAAATTGTTCCAGATTTAGCCACTGAGTACCATTTTGGCTGACTCCAGCATCCCTCTGACATACCACCACTACTGTTTTCCCTTTTTTCTCTCTCTTTTCTTCCCTTCCTTCCTTCAACAGTGTACAATAGCACATGTTTACAAAACGGAATTTCCTCCCTTTGTATCAGCAGACCTATACCCTGAACAGGAGTTTGACAAAGTCATGCATTATGCATTAAGATACTGAATTATATTTGTTGTTATGACCCTAAAGGCAGAGGGATGTGGAAAAATTCAAAGATAATAGAGCCCAACATGGATGTGTTAAATCAAATCAAGTGGTTCAGCAGCATAAGAGTGGCAGACTTATGGCACAGCCATGGAGTCAGGCAATGCGTAACGTGACTTTAGGGAGAATGGAGTACGACAAACCCCATTTGAGGAGCCTTAATTCAGCAGCCATAGAATAGGGTGGGAGTGAGTTTCAAAATCAAAGAACCAGCCAGTGTATCTACAAGGGGGTTCCTTGATAAAGAAACTTCAGTCCACTGGGGCGCCTGAGTGGCTCAGTCAGTTAAGCATCTGACTCTTGATTTTGGCTCATGTCATGATCTCAGGGTTCATGAGTTCAAGCCCGCACTGGGTTCTGCCATGACAGTGTGGAGACTGCTTGGGATTCTCTCTCTCCTTCTCTCTCTGCCTCTCCCTCTCTCAAAATAAATAAAGAAAATAAAGAAAAAAAAAAAGAGAAGAAAAATAGAAACTTCAGTCCACCAAGAAAATGCCCCTGAAGATTCCAAGGAAGCTTCCCCCTAAATCGTTGACATGTCATGTTTCCTCAGCAAATAAATATCTCTACCACCAGAAAGAGCTAGAATACAGTATAGCAATGTTGTAGAGAAGAAAATTCACATATTATGTTTGTGAGAATAAGTGCAGTTTCTATGTTTATGAGATGTATTAGTATTCCATATCAGACTTTTAATTCTAACTCTAATGTACAATGGAGTAATTGATTTAGATAGGCAAGAGTAGGTGGGACGCTTACCAAGGTTGGGTACAATCATATAACATTGAAAAAATTACAAGAATAACTAAATTTACTTGTAAGTTTAATGTATTTGATTTACAAAAGTTATTTGGATGCCTGGAAATCTTTAGTTAGTCAGATCACTGGAGGACTTAAAAAGGAAATCAAGTACACTTAATTTATAACCATAGTTAAGTCCACAAAGATGAAAAACGAACTGAATTTATTAATGGAAGAAAACATTAATCAAAAGTCCCTTAAAAGTACTTGTTCAAATTGTATATATATGTTACATATATATATTATACATATATTATATACATATATATGTACATGTATATATATTATACACATATGTATATAACATATATATGTAACATATATATACAGTAAGATTATTGAGTTGGACTAAAAGTTAAAGGAAGATAGAGGGTTTTTGCACTGATAACTTTAATAAATGGCCATATTAATTTTTAAGACCAAAGTAATCATTTAAACCATCTTTTTCTCCATTCAAAAGTAGCTGAAGGCTGCAAGAACCCTAACCACATACTTACACTTGAAGAAGAAAACGAAGATCATTTAAAACTAAGCCACCTCAATGAGAAAGAACGAAATATGGCCCTTTGTAGCAACGTGGATGGAACTGGAGAGTGTGATGCTAAGTGAAATAAGCCATACAGAGAAAGACAGATACCATATGTTTTCACTCTTATGTGGATCCTGAGAAACTTAACAGAAACCCATGGGGGAGGGGAAGGAAAAAAAAAAAAAAGAGGTTAGAGTGGGAGAGAGCCAAAGCATAAGAGACTGTTAAAAACTGAGAACAAACTGAGGGTTGATGGGGGGGGTGGGAGGGAGGGGAGGGTGGGTGATGGGTATTGAGGAGGGCAACTTTTGGGATGAGCACTGGGTGTTGCATGGAAACCAATTTGACAATAAATTTCATATATTGGAAAAAAAATAAAAATAAAAAATAAAACTAAGCCATCTCAAAACAATTACCGCCCATGTTCTGGGGACCATATTTTCACAGCCCTTTTTACGTATGCAGGTGCACACATGCGCACACACACGATTACGTAATTGTGATTAAATGCAGATGCATCTTATATCCTGTTTATCTAATGACATACATTTCCTTTCTTCTCTTCCCTCCACAGGAACACACTCTCTCTCACCTCTGCCCTGAGAACACTCTGTTGTAACCGCCAGTAGGTCTTTCTAGATTATTCTCTGTATCCAAACAGTCCCCCCAACACACGCACAGCACATATGTGCACAGTGCAGTGTTTTGGTCATGGTTCATTTGCCAAAAGGGTATCTTCTGCACCTATTTCTCTGCGTATTGCTTTTCCCACACAGCAATAGCTCAGGGCAATTGCACGGACCCTGGTACAGCCCCGCTTCCCTTTCATTCATTGCTGCGCAATATTCCTTGCAGGTGAAGATGCTTCCAGATGTGCAGACACCTGACAGCCTCAGGGACAGACTGCACACTCCTCTCTGCCTCACTCTGGCCGCGGTATGACCCCCTTGGCCCCGTCCACCTCTTCCTGCCTCCTGTCTCAGCTCTCAGGCGAAACACGACCACAGCTGATACCCAGAGGCCCACGCTTACACACACACAGAAGCACAAGAAAGTCCTTGCACAAAGTCAGCCTGCGGAACCAGGGAGGCTTAAATGTGCCTGTGCTCTCCTAACGTCATCTTTGTCTTACAATATCTACTTGGCTTAATGTTTGTCCTTTAGGATAAAGTACTTTCTTTGGATGACTTAGTATTACGTGTCAAGGCAAATGAAGTTATCCTGCTGAGTTGGAATCCAGTCGAGTTAAGTTGTCCAGGGGAGTTGTCAAGAGGGTGGGCTTTGAACCCATGCAGCCTCGACGTCAAATCCAGTCTGCGGTATGGAATTGCTCTGTGGCTTTGGGCAAGTTGCTCAACATCTCTGAGTCGCAGTTTCTTCATCTGTAAAATGGAGGTCATGGCCACAACCACCTCAAGAGGCTGATGCATGGGTATGATAAGCAGACCACCTCCCACTGGGCCTGACCCTTCGTGGACAATTAGTAAATGAAGCTATTATGTGCTTTTCCATTCTTGGTAATGTTGGCACAAGATGTGGTTGGTTTTCCAATTTTTATAAAATAAGGCAGGTGAAAAATTCTGTGACTATCTTGACTCCTGTCTGCAGTGACCTTACTGCTTCTGTTTCCTGCTTCCTCTCTCTGTTCCTTGCTACTCCGTGATGTTTTCCTTGATCCAGCTCACTGCCCCATCTTCTCTCAATTTTCTGTGATGTCCCAGTCCCTGTCATCCCTCCTGGAACAATTTATTTTTTTTAAGTTTATTTATTGAGAGAGAGATTGAGAGAACAAGTAGGGAAGGGGCAGAGAGAGAGGGAAAGACAGAATCTCAAGGAGGCTCCATACCATCAGCATGGAGCCCGATGTGGGACTCGAACTCATGAACTGTGAGATCATGACCTGAGCCGAAACCAAGAGCCGAACGCTCAACCGACTGAGCCACCCAGGTGCTCCAGTTCCTGGAGCATTTCGAAGAATTCAACTGGCAATTCTTTGGGTGCATCCGTGTTTCTATTTTTACGTGGCTTTACCTCTCACATCCTGACCCGCCTCCATGAGTTGTTTTTCCTAACGTGCAATGGGAATATGACATATCCATATAAAGCCCAGGACTAGAGGCAGGTCATACATCCCGAGGGTGGGTCTTCTCCTCTTCTCTCAAACAAGAGGCTTCAATCGGCTCAACTTCTCAGTCCCTTTCCAGCTCCTCACCTTTACATGCACACCAGAGATATCATGACTTCATTGGCCTGAGTCTATTAATAAGATCACTGTCACCTGTCCACACTCTGATGAAACCGGCCTTTTCAGAAATGTGATAGTGTTGGGGATAATTGACATGCCTTTGTGGCTGAAACCCTCCTATGGACTGCACACAGCAGACTGGACATTTTCATATTGTTCTGTGGGGGTGGGGACATATTACTGTGGAACTATTCACCTTTATCCCACTGAGACAACAGGACATATTTAGGGGCCAAGAGTGGCCACAGAACCAATATATACGTGAAACCCAAAATAGTCAGCGGCTTTATGTTCCATGGTAATCATCTGTGAGGCCCACCATAGTGAAATACATTTTACTTACAAAGCAGGAAAACATGAGAGAAAAATGTCAGGTCAGCAAAAATATGATATACCTTCTGTCATATTTCATGTGAAGAATGTTACAGAAATTCCAATAATTAAGACTAAAAGAGCTGCTATTTAAAACTATGTAAGGCTCTTTCTGACCCCTTAATTCACCTTGTCCCTCTTCAGCAAGAAAGCTCAGTCAATGAGATGGGAAATAGAATTCAGTCCATTTGGAGGGAAGAAAATGGAACCACATCCATCAGGGTCAAATACTGCCTTCCATTCAAATCTCATCTTTTCTTCCCCTGCTTAGGGCCACCTCTTCTGTCACTTCTTCAAATGTGTTCATTTACAAGCAAATTCAGTTTCACTCTGGATAACAATGCAACCAAAAAGTTAATGATAACGCATCAGGCTTGCGTTTCTTTTCAGGAAAAAAAAATCAGATCTATTTACACCGTGCTAGAGGCCATCATCATTATATATAGAGCTCTGTCACGTTAGATATGATAAACATATGTTTGCACCATGAATGGAACTAAGAAAAGAAAGCTCACTATCACATGGGTAATTTTTCCATTACTCAAAATGAAGGTTGTTGTGCTCAAATAAAAATTACCAAAGCCCCAGGTAATGAAGTACCCGTGGGGATCTATTACTAAGCATTATATTGGGGTTGGAAACAGCATAGTTCTTCTGTATGTCTGCTCTGATCTGTACACCATAATAGAAAACAATTTGTTTCTTCCTACACAACTACGTATATTATAATGGAATTCTAAACCTTGAATTTGGCTGCCATGTTTCCCGCCCACATTCTAGAAATGGCTCCCCGTTCTGTATGGTATTCCAAGCACAGAGCCCAAGGGTTGGCACAAAGTGTAGGCTCAACCAACATCGGATGAGCAGATAAGTCAAAATGCTCTCCCCACAGTGCCCACTCTGAAGGGTGTCTGAGCTTCCGTCATCTTTTTATCATGTTACACGGTCACCTTCGCCAATGGCTTCCTGGCTCTTTTCTATTCCGATGATTGTCGGCAGGTGTGGGCTAGTTTGTCATTCCATAATTTTATGGAACTTTTGGTTCTGTAGGGTACTATTCCAGTGGGACAAACATATGCGGTAAGAATCTAGACCTCAGTCCCTGTGGCTGGAGGAAGGACATCACCCAGGCCAGCAGGGATGTGGCAAGCCAGGGTTCAACTGAAGACCCCTGAGAACATGCTACTCAGACATGCATCCTGGCTTTGCCTCAATCAAGCCCAGTGGTCTTAAGTTCTATGAGTCTCAGTTCTGTCAGTTTTTCTTCCTTCCTTCCTTCCTTCCTTCCTTCCTTCCTTCCTTCCTTCCTTCCTTCCTTCTTTCTTTCAAAATTTATTTTCAGAGACAGAGAGACAGAGACAGAGAGAGAGAGAGAGAGAGAGACAGCATGAGTGGGGGAGGGTCAGAGAGAGAGGGGGAGAGAATCCCAAGTGGGCACCTCACTGTCAGAAGAAAGCCCTACATGGGGCTGGAACTCATGAACTGTGAGATCATGATCTGAACCAAAATCAAGAGTCAGACATTTAACTGACTGAGCCACCCAGGTGCCCCTAAAATGGGGCTAATAACTGTACCTACAACATCGTGATGGAATAATGATTCAACAAGTTAATATTGCTAAAGAGCTTGGGGGAATGACTGGTACACAGTCATTAAATAAGCATTAAATAAGTTTCCACTGGATTACTATCAGTGAGTCGCAGATGCTCTATTTTATCAATGTCTGAGAGGAGGCCATGGCCGCCAATGTCACTGGGCTGGGCATCTGGGAGAACTGGATGGGAAGCACATGGGGAAGCTTTATTTGAGTCCTGCCATGAAACATCTCACAACAACTGGACACTTGTCCAACTTTCCTGTCAATGCCAGGAGCACCGGAGCCCCAGTGCCCATCCCTCACTCCCAGACCTTGCATGTTGTCTGTTGCATGAAGACTGTTCATCAAGCTTTGCCAGAAACAGTGCTGCAAAAATGCTAGGGGGTTATATCAATTTGTTACTGCTGCTGTGACAAGGTATCCCAAACTTAGTGACTTAACCCTAATGCATTCTCTTACACTTCTGGTGGGTAGAAGTCTAAATTCAGGGTGCCAGCAGGGCTATCTATGTTCCTTCTGGAGGCTCTAAGGGAAAGCATGTGTCCTTGCTTCTTCCACATTCTAGAGGCACCTGCATTCCTTGCCTCTTGGCCCCTCCTCCATCTTCAACACCCCACCCTCGACTCCAACCTCTGCTTGCATTGTCACATCCTGTTCTTTGACTTTGATGCTGTTATCTCTCTCTTATAAAGACCCCTATGACTACACTGCCGCCCCCCCCCAATAATACAGGGATCTCTTCATATCAAGACCCTTCAGAAAATCACAGCTGTAAAGTCACATTGCCATGCAAGGTGACGTATTGTCAGATTCCATGGGTGAGGCGTAGACATCTTTGGGAAGGTCATCACCCTGTCCACCAGAGTCTACCACAGAGGTTTTGCAAGTTTGAGAGAAAAATCAATTTGTGTGGGTCTCTGTGGGAGTAAACAATGGAAATATGGAGTTTTGAGGACAAGACTGATTCAGAGTTGAGTGTTCAAACAGAAAAAGGCCAATTATTGGTGCATCTGTGGATGAAGGTCAACGTGGGCACACGAGTGCAGTTTCACCCAAAGCCAAGAGCCGGGTCTAGGCTTCTTCTCTAGGACTGACAGCCAGGTCTAGGCTTCTTCTCTAGGAACAGAGGAGTTGAGAGATTGGAGACAATGAAGGAACTAGGGTCAAATGGGCAAAAACAGTGACCTCAAGGGTCAGGTTCAATAGATAAACCAAATAATGAGAAGAGAGAGAAGGAACACTCAGGAGACCTTTATGACTGTTTGAGCAATGTATTTCTGGGCACCTTTAATTAATTTAATACACAATCTGGGTATGGTCAGCAGCCCCTTGAATATCTTTTATGGCATTAAATCATTTGGTGTCTTGAATGTATTTCATACGTTGTAAATGTGGGAGGCATACCCTACAAGGGAGGTCACAGCTCCCCACTGTGGCAAACATGGAGACTATGGGAAGGAACGGAAGTAGGAGCCTGACCAGTGCAGCATGGTGGGTGGGGAGCCTGTATATCAAACCACACTTTTGTTCAGGAATAATTAGTGAGAATTGGGGCGAGACCATGAAGGGACACTAGACTGACTCAAGTACAGAGCTTCTCCTTTAGGAACACGAGGACTTCGAACAGCTGATAGGACGGTCATCACGGAATCGCCTTCAACAAACCCGGTCGGGAAATCCGACTTCACCTCTTGTGGGCTGAGTGACTGGGAAAATCATGTCACCACTCTGAGAGCTGGTTTCAGAGGGACTACGTACAAGATAAAGCTGATCATACATCATTCTTGGGGGTTACTGAAAACAAAGTATGAGCAGAAAATGCCATCAGTGTCTAAAGTCTTGTCTTAGAGATCCCTTGGGCAGTGCCAGTCATTCCTTTCTTGTGTTTTGTGTTCATTTGGCCTGATGGACACATGACTCTCGGTGGTTTGGGACTGTGGGCCTCTCCCACGCCCGGGGTCTACAGCCTGACCCTCGTGAGATCCTCCTGCTTAAGTGGTAGTTCATAGCCCTTGCTTCTGGGGTTGGGAGAGCTGGATAGCTGTTGGGGACATTGGGTCTAATGGTGATGAGGGGAGAGGGAAGACGTGTTTAACCCCCAAACTCTAGCTGGTGGCTGGAATAAACACGAAACATGCAGGGTCGGCCTGGTTGGCCTCTAGGAGGGAGAGGAATGAACAAGGTACTCTAAGTGGGTAAGCTTCTGTTGCCTCTCACCCACTCCATGGGATGCATTCATGGCAGCAGGAAGAAAGGAAAATTAACTAATTTGTGTATTGTCTAAATAAACAATAACATCAGGCAGCACGTCCTTCCTTCTTGAGGCCTAAATCTAACCACTGGCTTTGCATGGGCCTAATGGGATGCTGGTGTTCTTTTTTTGTGACAGCCACCAGAGATGACAGTGCAGTGTCTGGGAAAAAAATAAAAGCCCTTCCATGATTTTCTAGAACGTGACCCTTCTTTTCTCTTCTTTTCTCTGAGTATAGTTGACACACAAGGTTACCTTACTTTCAGGTGTATGACAGAAAAAGGGGGACCCTCGCGCACTGTTAGCGGGAATGAAAACTAGTGCAGCCACTCTGGAAAACAGTATGGAGGTTCCTCAAAAAATTAAAAACAGAAATAACATATGGTCCAGTAATTCAACTATGGGGTAACTACCCAAAGAAACAGAACCTTACCACTTTCAAGGGGGAGCATGGCTGTACCCTTCTCACCTGAGTCTCTGACAGGGATACAAGTCCCCATTAGAGGTGACTTTCCCATTTCCTTGGAATTGGGAGGAGCAGAAGTACCTTTCTGAAAAAGAGCGAGTTTTAATATGTTCATCACGTGTACCATTCATTTTCTAATTTATAATCCTTTAAAGTTTCCCCATGAACGACTTCAGATACGGAGAACAGTTTATGTGTCCAGAGGGGAATCAAGCAATTATTATGGGTTTTCACTGATTTCCCCATCTCTAGAAGGTCTGCTTCAAAGGTCTTTTCTGCAGAGAAGAATAGGCAACATTTCAGGATGTCGAAATCCTAAATACTATTAAGATTGTTAAGATATTGAAAGATAATTTTGGCTCTAGTGAAGGAGAGAGAAATTAGTCTTTTACAAAGTGAGGACATATAACAACAGTAAGTACTGGAAACAGGATTTCTGACATCACAAATCTCTCAGGAAGAGAAGGTAATAATAAAGAAGGCTCAAGGCTACAGTGACTTTGATTTAGATCACAGGACGAAGAAGGGGGCCCGTTTCAGAGACATTCTTTCTTAAATATGACTTAGTCGCTTTTTTGTGCAGGATGAAACCAGCAAAAAGCAATGCTGAACTAAGGGACACCTTCTAAGTTTTTAAAGGAAATAAACTACGGAGGAGAAGAAACAAAATGTAATGCTTTTTCCAGCCTCAGGTGGATTATATTGTTTAGATTAGGTAGCTGTCCTATGCTGGTAAGAAGTTACTTAACTGAGCATAGCTGCCTAGATTCTTACAGGGAACTTCCAAAGGCACTTGACCTAGCATAGGCGAGATTCAATATGGCCGCTTGCCCTGGAAGTGGCATAGCCAATGGCAGTAGTTATATAATCCAGCTCTGAAAGGGTCCACAAAGCATCCAAAAGTTGGTAATTACAAACGGAGAAGGACTTAGATATTGGAGATGTTTTAACAGCGACCTTGAGTGCTCTCATACTGGCCACTTTTTAATGTGTTCAGAACTTGCCTAATCTCTGTCAATTTCAGGGGTCTATCTGCAGGGTCCTGGTTGTGCTCTCCCCAGGGTGACTGTATCAGGGCTCTTGGAAGGTCAGGAAGGCTAAATGAAGTCATAAAGGTGGGGGTCTAAACTGGCAGCATGGTGGACTTATATGAAGAGGAAGAGATCTTTTTCTTTCTACACACACACACACACACACACACACACACACACACACACACCATGTTGAGGGCAAAGCAGGAAGATGGATATCTGACAACAAGGAAGAAAACCCTCACCAGGAACTGAATTGGCCAGTACCTTGATCTTGGACTTCTAGTCTCCAGAACTAAGAGAAATAAATGTTTGTAGTTTAAGCCCCTGGTCTACTGTATTTTGTTCTGGCTTCCTCAGTACAGTAACACACCATAGCTTCCCAGACTTCAATGTGCAGACAAATTTCCCAGGGATCTTGACAGAGCACAGACTTCCTAGCCCCATTCCAAGAGAATTTAAAGACACCAGTAATGGTGATGCTGATGCTCTGGGTCCCTAGACCCCACTTTGTATGATTATATGAGGGAACCATCATGATTAAGGCTCAACCTGAGGAGGTGAAAGTTTGCCACCTGCATGTGCCTCTGCCATGGGGACCTCCACCCCAGCAAGGTCTGTATCACCATTGACACCCCTGACGTTCACCTCCTGTGATGGTTAGTCAACTTGGCCCATGTTAAACATCGCCCAGATTAAACATTACTTATGAGTGTGCCAGTGAGGGTGTTTCCGAATGAGATTAGCATTTGAATCAGTGGAATCAGGAAAGTAGATTGCCCTCCCCAGTGTGTGGGGGGGAGCATCATCCAATCCCCTGAGGGTCTAAAGAGAGCAAAAAGGTGGAGGAAGAAGGGATTTTCCCCTTTTGCCCCTCAGACTGGAATTGGTTTTCTTGGGTCTCTGGCTTGCAGATGTCAGATAGTGGAACTTCTCAACCTCCATTATGTGGGCCAACTTCTCATTGTCTGCCTGTCTGTCTGTCTGTCTGTCCATCTATCTATCTACCTACCTACCTACCATGTTATCTGTAACTTCTCCCTTTTTGTAACAATGAAGAGGCGAGTGAGTGCTCAGAGTCGGGCCTGAGGCTAAACCTACAGTTGCCCTCCATGGGTGCTACCTGCTCCCCTTCCTCCATTCTTGTCTGGTCACTGTCGTTTTTATTGACCTCCCCTCCTGACAGCTCTTATTCTGTCCTGGCCTTCCTATCACCTTACCTGTGGGGAGTAAACATTTATCACCTCATGTCTAGATTATTGCAACAGTCTCCTTACTAGCTTACTCCATTTTTATTCCACTTACTCCATGTATTCCCAACCATATTGCATATAGACAGATGTTAATGACTTTTCCATAAGAACTTCTCTTATGATGTCTTCTCTGCTCTCACAAGTATTCAGCATCTTCCACAGGTTGATAGTAGATCATGTTTGCTTTTTTTCTATTTAAAATATCTTGTTTTCTACCTTCTAGGTTTTTGTTCAGGCTATTCCCCATGTCAGAAATGCCTTTCCCACCAACCTCCTTATCTTTCTGCTTATTGCAACTGCATACATTCTTAATATGCAGCTCCAATGCTACCTCCTCTATGAAGGCATCCACTGATGTGCCTATGAAAAAATGTTGGCTTTCCTTCTCTAAACTCCCATGGCAAACTGCCTGCATGGTATACATGACATTTGTGACACAAGGCTCCCTTCCTCACAAAGTATGTGCAGCTCCTCCAACAAACATAAACTCTTTAAATGCAGAGATCTGGATGACTCCATTAAGGTTTAGCATCACATCCTGCACACAAAAAAATGGCTATTTTTTAGATGGACTCCTGGAGTTATGGATGGAGAGATGGATGGATGGATGGAGGGATGGATGGATGGATAGATGGATGGACAGACACATGGAGTGATGGATTGATGGATGGAGGGATGGATGGAGGGATGGATGGAGGGATGGAGTAATAGAGTGATGGAGTGGTGGGTGGGTGGGTGGATGGATGGATGGATGGACGGACGGACAGATGGAGTGATGGATTGATGGATGGAGGGATGGATGGAGGGATGGAGTGATGGATGGAAGGATGGATGGACAGATGGAGTAATAGATGGAGTGATGGAGTGGTGGGTGGGTGGATGGATGGGTGAGCGGATGGATGGAGTGATGGACTGATGGATGGAGGGATAGATGGAGGGATGGATGGATGGATGGATGGATGGACACATGGAGTGATGGACTGATGGATGGAAGGATGGATGGAGGGATGGAGTAATAGATGGAGTGATGGAGTGGTGGGTGGATGGATGGACGGATGGAGAGATGGAGTGATGGATTGATGGATGGAGGGATGGAGTGATGGATGGACAGATGGAGTAATAGATGGAGTGATGGAGTGGTGGGTGGGTGGATAGATGGATGGATGGATGGTCAAAACAATCAAGTACAAAAGTCATATTTTAGCCTTTGTAAGGGTCATTAATGCTGTTCACCATAGGCCTCAGGTCTTCTACCTTCTGAGCACCCGGGAGATTTGCTCTTCTGGGTCCCTTGTGGTTGGTGATGACAGGAGACAGTTGGTAGGTGACTAGCTACGGCCACTGAGTTGTGAGCAAAAGTGACATGTAGCTTCCAGGCTGAAATGTCTACTTACTAGGATGAAACCATTGAGAACACACTTGCTCACTGGCATGGTGACAGGCAACTTTGAGATGGTGCCTGCTTTATCATCTGGGAACCTGAGAGACTCCCACTAAAAGGAGCAGGGCCCCATGTTCTCCCTATGGTGGGCATATCATGTGCATGACAAACCAAGAAAACTCTGTTTTAAGCTGCTGAGAGCTGGGGGTTACCTGTTACTGGGGCATAGCCTCTCTATCCTAACGTGTGCAAGCCCCTGGGGCTCTCTTCCTCTCTGCTCATTTCTACCTCCCGATGAACCCTTCCAACCATAACCATGACCTTGGTGGTGACCCCTCATCACCATTGTAGTTTGGCAACCTGACAGCCCTTCCCTGTCTCTGAGTCTTTGCACCTTATTTTCTGTTTACAGCTAATGACCTCTGGGCCCAGCTCACAGCTGGGCCTTCTGTGTGCCCAAGCTCTGGGATCACCCCTAACGTGAATGTGCTACATACGGCTAATGTTCTTGAATGTTCATGCCAACTCTGGAACATTGAAGCTCGGGAAGAAAGGTCTTCCTGCAAGAGTCTTGTTACATTTCACAGTTTAGAATTAAAGCAAATGAACATATCATAAGTAAAGAGAAAAAAGAAAAGTAACAAAATGTTTTTTTTTTCAGAGAGAAAAATAAAGTCCTTGGGGGAGGAGATGTTCAGGGGTCATGGGCCCTGAATTTGTTGGCTTGTTTTACTCTGGTAAAGAGATCCAGAACTCCTTTTCCTTTTTCTTTCTTTTTTAAAAGTTTATCTACTGGGGCGCATGGGTGGCTCAGTCGGTTAAGCGTCTGACTTCAGCTCAGGTCATGATCTTGCGGTTTGTGAGTTTGAGCCCCGCATCGGGCTCTGGGCTGACAGCTCACAGCCTGGAGCCTGCTTCGGATTCTGTGTCTTCCTCTCTCTCTCTGCTGTCCCCTGCTTGTGCTCTTTCTCTGTTCCTCAAAAATGAAGAAACATTTAAAAAAATTTTTTAAATTATCTATTTATTTTGAGAGAGAGAAAGAGAGAGAGAGAGAGGGAGAGAGACAATCCTAAGCACTGTTAAGGCAGAGCCTGACTCAGGGCTCAAGCCCACAAACCATGAGATCATGACCTGAGCAGAAATCGAGAGTCGACACTGAACTGACTGAGCCACCCAAGAAATGAGTATTTTTTAAAAAGGCTAGTTTCATATTCTATCACCTATAAACGGGAGATATGAATTGCAGGGCTCAATGCAAAATGAAAATGTGAAGCCCCTTTTTTGAAAAATTCCTAAGAATTTCCAAACAGTGACAGCAGAACTCTAACTCCAGCATGAGACCTTTCTGGGTGCTGGGCACTTCCCCCGTGAAGCCAGCCCTGCCTGTAACACAGACAGACGCCTTGCAAGACTCTAAGAAACGTCTTGCTCTCGTGTACTTTGTTCGTGCACGGCAGTCCATGCCCATGGCGAGCGTGGGGCTGTGACGGCTGAATGAGACCGGCATCTCTGGACAGGAGAGGGATAACGCAAAGAAAGTAAGGAACCCCCCCCCCCCCAGTCTGGCAGCCACCGTTACTTGTCATCCCATTCAATTCTCGCAATGTCACAGAGAAGGCCTGCGGTGACAAGGGACCCACACAGGGGTCCACCTTGCAGTTCCCATCCGCTGTGTGCGTTTCAGCCCTGCCAACCCCAGACCGCACAGCTAAAGGAGAGCAGGACATAAATGCGCATCTGGGCCCGAATGGATTCTCCTTTTCACATTCAGACGACACGTGGGGGAGACCACTCCTCAGCGGGCGCGCTGCTGTATGGGAAGTGGCCATTCTCTCCCAGTGGTCTCACACCCCACATCTTTTGTCATCCGGGCTGCGGCCCCACAGCTCTTACAATTCACCACTGTGCTGCCACGGACTATTCTCTGCTTAATCGCCTCCTTAAGACCTTGGGCCTGTTTTGCGTTTCATTTTTCACGATGCAGACCTAAGAGGTCTCAGATAAATTCCGGAGAAACGGGGGCGGAACGAAAGCCAGGGTGCGCTCTGTCAAAGCTCGACAAGCAGGAGGCTACCCAGGAGCATCACCTGGAGGTGGGGGCCTTGCTCAGAGGGGAGTGCGAGAGGAGAGAAAAGCCAGGCAGAAAAGCCGCAGAAGTCACCAGACGTGCGGTTTGCCACAGGCCTGACTCTCTCCAGCAGCCAGCGGTGGGGTGGATGAAGGCAGGGTCTTAAAAAAAGCAAGAAAGCTCAGTGCCATCCTGATTTGCATGCAGAAGTGCTTGAAATTTTGTCCTGGCCGTTGAACAAAACAGTGCTCATGGATGTTCATGCTCATGGAAGGAGGGATGTTCCTGCTTTCACCAGCTACCTCGAACCTGTTCCCTTCACCTCCGCTGCAGAAGGCACTGTGTCATCCCAACAATGTCCAAGCTGCCACGGAATCGCTCAGGGAGAATCAACCAAGGGTGGCTCCGGTGACTTTCAGCGCGATTTACTGGTGCTTGTGTCCCCTCACTGCTGCCGCCTGTCGGGCTAATGACACATGATGGGTGATCGAAGGGCATGTCCTTAAATCGAAGCTGTGTCAATGGTCAGAAGAGGCAGCAGACAGCCCTCGGAGCCTGCTCACCCCTCTGAGTGGGGGCACCTCATGAGGACAAAAAGGGGACTGTTCTCCCGAACAGATCCTAACAGATCCTCCTGGGGCTTGCAGGATTTACCTGAGCCTCTCGCCAGTGCCCAAGAGAAGGGGAGGGCTGGGAGCAGGCCCAATCGGTCCCCGCTTGCTGGGCATCAGCATGGCTTTGCGGACCCCCACCTTCACCCCTCCTGCAGGGAGGCCCTGGGGGACATGCGGCACAGATCAGACAGGGGAGTTTCCCCCGGTCTCTCTCTGTTGCCCTCCCTCTCAGGTTGGTGCTGGCAGAGAGGGTGGCTTGAGCAGGTGGAGCTCATAACCTCGCCTCCCCCTTCATCCCAGGGGTCAATGAGGGAGCAAGTCATTTTCCACAGGCTTCTCTGAGCCGGGGAAAGTGTGCATCTGGAGCGCTGCAGGCTCCGATGCTTGTCCTAAAGCTGGACAGACCACCGAGGCTTCCGGCGGTCACACAGACGCAGCCAGGGGGAGGGATGGGGGCGGCAGGGGCAGAACAGGCTTCAAGCTCGGGGGAGACCCAGGTTCCTGCTCCTTCCAGTCTCATCAAGAAGCATGTCCAGGGGGCCTCTGTGAGCACGAGCAAGAGTGCCTGACCACTTCCCAAGTGCCCAGTGTTGTCCCCAAGGGCAGGAACTGCCAAAAGGGGAGGCCCCAGTGGAGCAGGGCTCTGCTGCGGGTGACACATCCTACTCAGGACTGAGGGGCAGAGGGGGCCAACATGAGGGAAAAGCAGGAACGGGAAGACAGTAAAAAGCAGAATGAGAAAAGCAGGCAGACATTGATAGTGCTCAGCCTGGACGAGCAAAGGTTCACGTGTCAGCTCCTTAACTTCCTCTTGAGTGAGGAATCCCCAAGATGCTGGAGTTTGAATCCCAGGCCAACAGGGATGGTTGATTACCCTATATGTGACCTTGAGTCCGTCTTTAACCTTGACGAACACTACTTTCGTCATCTGAAACACGGCAAATGCAGGAACGCGGATTGTAGCATTTTTGCGCATTAGCATATAAACGTATCAAACAACCCAGGGATTCGATAGGATAAAAATAGCAGTCATGATATTTCCATTAGAATAATATGTCTCTGAAAGTAGTGAGCTCTCTGTCAATGGACACATTCAAGCCCACGCCAGATGACCCTTCCTGGGAGCCCTGTTTGTCCCCGGCCGGCTGGGCTCCCATCAGCCTGCATTTGGGCAAGGCGGATGACCCCAGAGGAAGGCCTGCACATCCCCTGACACATGGGTTTAATTCTCCGATTTATCACTCGTGAAGACATGCCCGGGTTGATGAAGGGAGCTGAAGCCTCATGCAGGACCAGGGGACCGGGTGACGTCCCCTCCCACTGGAGAGCCCAGGACTTCCAGGCTGCAGTGCTGTGACCAAGGACATACATGAACATTCCAAAAGGTTCAACGAGGTTGTCCATGAAGGCAGCTGTTGCACGGACATGTGGGATGAGCCGAATTTCCAGGCACAGGGGTGAAATGGGAACTCTCTTTGCAGCCTGGATACTGAGATTTAAGTTTGGGGAGCCCAGACTTGAGGTGGTCATGACCTTGTGGGGAAACACAGTGGTTCTGTGACAGCAGCCAGTAAGTAAGAAGGAAGCCAGCAAGCCACCACGCTGCATGGTGGAGGGGGAAGTCATGGAGCTCCAGGAGAGGAAGGAGCCTTGAGGCGTATTGTCTGCTGTGGCGCGTGAGCCCAGAGATGGCTCTGGCTGGTGAGTGGGGGCTTCCGGCCCCTCTGGAGGCTGCATCAGGGCAGATGGGCCACGCTGGGCCAGGCCACTTGGGCGAGAGGCTCCTGTGCTGACCCGGGTCTCAGGCCTGGGTGGAACGGTTTTGAATCAATGCTCTGGCCTCCTTGTTGACTTCAAGCCTCAGCACACAGGCACCTTGTGCTGTTTTTGAAGAGGTCCTGCTCACAATGACCTTGACTTCATAACCTTTGAATTTCAATCCAAGAGCGCTCCTGTACTTGGCTGGGTCCTGCAATTCCAGGGTTGGGAAAGGCAGAACACCCTATAGAAGCTTGGGGATTCACCGACTGTGTAACAAGCTCAATCCACACGGATGCAGCATCTTGTAAGATCTATGGAATATTCCTACAAGGGCAAGGAGTCTGGCGTTTTAAGGAAAAGGTCAGAGGCATGGATCAGGAGTGTTGGGAATTGCATCAAAGGCTATCAAAGGGGAGGGACAGGCAAGACGGAACGAGAGTAGAGATTTGGTGCCGCATGGTGAGCTGGGAATGGAAATCTTAGGTCAGCCTGATGCATCGTCTACAGTTTGTGTTAAAATCCCATGTCCACAGTGGACATACGCGATGGATGGCCTGCTAATGCAGTGCAAAAGGCAGGCATTTTACAATTCCTCCAGAAGGATCAACCCAGAATTTCTGAATCCCCAGACAGCCTCGCCGTGGCCTCCTTTTATCTCCGCTGCTAATCAGTAAAAGGGCAGCACTCACATTAAGACTCCGCCAAAGTGCCAGTGCCGGCTTGGCGACGGCTGCTGTGTGGCACTGCGTGCGGCTGCCATTCCCAGCCTCACCGCTAATGAGAACATTCGAAAGATTACTGACATGTCGTGTCCACAGAGGCTGCCGGAAGTAATTAAGCACAGCTTCAGTGGAGGGCTATGTTGGCACATCCAAGACCTGAATGGCCAACGAGCGAGGGAGGGGCTGTGAGCGTGTGTTACCTGGCCCAGCGTCCCCAAGACCTCCTCCTTCCCAGCCCTGCCCTGTTCATCACACCAGTTCAGGGGCTGCTGAGGCCACGGAGATCCAGCTCGATCTCTGTCTTGCCACACCCTGAAAAACAGTGCAGGCTTTGCGGCATATTTCTGGGCTCTGGCATCCTGGTTCTGGAACACGGCGCCTATACTCTCTTTGTTAATCAGTGCAGTATATTCAGGATGCCATTTTGTTGATGCAGCTTGGAAATGATAAGGCATAACTGGCTGCCAAAGACAGGTCTGAACAGACACAGGACTAGCATGTGATGGAGAGTGAAGGCCACTACAAAGCACATAGTAGAAGAATACTGAATGGCAGAAAAATATTGACAGGATGTAGATAGAACTGGGCAGGATGTAGATAGAACTGATAGAACTTACTTCCAAGAGTAAGCTGTCCCAGGGGTGCCTGGGTGGCTCAGTCGGTTAAGCGGCCAACTTCGGCTCAGGTCATGATCTTGCGGTTCATGGGTTAGAGCCCTGGAGCCTGGAGCCTGCTTTGGATTCTCTCTCCCTCTCTCTCTGCCCTTCCCTTGCTTGCACTCTGTCTCTCTCTCTCTCTCAAAAATAAATAATAAAACATTAAAAAAAAAAGAGTAAGTTGTCCTGAGGTGTCTGGGTGGCTCAGTTGGTTAAGTGTCCAACTCTTGATCTCGGCTCAGGTCATGATCTCACGGTTCACAAGATCATGCTCTGCGTCGGGCTCTGTACTGACAGGGCAAAGCCTGCTTGGGATTCTCTCTGTCCCTCTCTCTGCTCTTCCCCAGCTTGTGCACACGCATGTGTGTTTTTTCTTTTCCTTTCTCTCAAGATAAATAAATAAACATGAAAAAATTTTTTTAAAAAGTAAGTTGTCCTCTCCTCTGCCTTTTCTTGGGAGCTGGCAGCCCTAAGAAACATGGACCTGTGGTGGGCAGATTCTGTGATGGGCTCTGGTGATCCTGACCCTGGTACTCATGCCCCCATGGAAGCCCTCCATCTTGAGTGTGGGCAGTACCTGTGAGTGTAACCAACAGACATGGAAAATTTCATGGGACGTTGCTCCTGTGCACAGGCCCCATGAGATTCTAACTTCCATCTTGTGACTGTCTATTGCCTCCTCACCTTGTGTGTTTTGGTAAAGCAATCAACCGTGGTGGAGATGTCCCCATTGCAAAGAATGTAGGGCAGCCTCTGACCAATAGCCACAAAGGAGGCAAGGTCTTCAGTCCAACAGCTTTGGAGGAATGAATCCTGACACCAACTACATGAACTTGGAAGCAAGGCCTTCCCTAGGTGAGCCTTCAGATGAGACCTCAGCTCACGCCTTGATTGCAGCCTTCAGAGACACTGAAGAAGGCTTAGGTAAGTGATGCCTGGCCTCCTGACCCATGGACATTGGGAGATGATAGATGTGTGCTGTTCCAAGACACTAAGTCTGGGATAATTGGTTACAAAGCCACAGAAACGAAATGTCCACCTTCGGGCAGTGAGGCATGCATGACAGGTCCATGCCTTGGTAAGGCACAAAAGCTGTCAGGAGCCCAGTGATGCACAGGATTGCCTGGGTAAGTCTGTTGAATTCTCGGCTCAAGTTAGGAAGTTCTTTGCCCAGAGATATGAGCAGCCCTGTCCCATATCTGTTTTGTCATCAACAAATGAGATGCTATTGTTTGACTCTTTTGCCTCTTCCATACTTTTCAGATATACTTTTCTTGGGCAGGAAAAAGAAAAATACTTCTATGAGGTCTCCTTTAAAACACCCCATGTGAATGTTGGGATCAGGGAAGATTTTTCTACCTTTTTACTTATTATTCCATTTTTAAAAGATCTGGGAACAAGTGTACTTATTACAATCAGAAAAAAAGAAAGTATTTTACTTAAAGGGACCAGCTAGAAGATATAAGCGGGTGCTAAGAAGGCAAGTTGCTATGGCCTCAGATTTGGTTTCTATGACTCAAGGTTAAGAATCAAAGTACCCTGTCCTTAAATTTCCTAAAGAATACCAGGACCAGATTTCCACTTAGGACTTACTAAGCCTTGCTACTTACAACCATTAATCCAGTACCCATTCTTTCCTAGTGCAGAAAACAAAATTGGGGGGCACAGAGATGGAAGAGGCAATTGTGCCGAGACATGAGAGAGTGCTATGGCTCGAATCACTTGCCCCCCACCCAAATCCAAGCGAAGGAGGCTATAAGAGGAACCCATAGATGTTGGGAGTGCCAAAACAGTGGGAGAATGAAATTCAGACTCCCCAATTACTACTTTCTACCCCTTTCTGCCATACCTGAGTTTATGCTAATGAGGTGATCCATGGTGGGCTCTCAGGTAGCTTGAAGTAGGGGCTGGCCATGCCAGAAGGCCAAAGCATGTGATTAAAGGTTGGAAATCATAGTCTCACCCCTGGCCTTGGTGGAAGGTAGGGAGCTAGAAATTGAGTCCCATCATGATGCAATCAATCATACCTCAGCAGTGAAACTTTTATAAAAACTCTGAATACTAAGACCTGGAGAACTTGCTGGTTTTGAACACATCAATGTACTGGGACGGCAACCTGCTTCAACTCTTACAGAGATAGACACTCCTGCACCCAGGATGACTCCAGATCTCGCCTATGTACCCATTCACCTGGCTGTTCGTTCATATCCTTTTCAATAAAACAACAATTTTTAGGCATACGGCTTTCACGAGTTCTTTGAGTCATTCCAGAGAACTCTTAAACTGATAGGGTCTTGGGAAACCCCTAATTTGTAGCTGGCCATACAGAAGTAGGTGGCCTGGAGACTCCACTTAATGTCAGAAGTTAGAACAGTTCTGAGGTACCGAGTCCTTTCATTTCTGGGATCAGACACTAACTGTAGGTAGTTAGCGACAGAATTGAATTGAATCGTAGGACACCCCGTTGGTGTCAGGGGATGGCGTTACAATGTAGGCTACAGGCTTTGACAGTCATCAAGTATTAGAGAAATATCCATAGCTAAGATAATAAGGGCTCCTTTGACTCTCACTATCTCCTCCTATAACCCCCAGAATAAAAGACCAGAACCTCTAGCCAGGGGGAGTGTGGAATGTCACAGCTTAAGTCTGACTCCTACTACACGAAGGAGTAAGTAGAAAGCTCTGAGACGTGTCCAAGAAGTCGTTACAGTAGCTTCAACAGAACCCAGTTGAAGACCATCACGATGGGAGAAAATGAAAACTGACTCGTTAGGCCTCTACATCCCCCCATCAAGACCAGACTTTCCAGGATGCTCGTGATTATAATATGTACAGCTGGCAGTATTAATTGTATTTGATTATTGCAATTGTGAGCTTTTCTAATCACTGAGGGCATATATCATATCTACCCCCAAGGAATCTGAGGCACACTGCAACTTAACACAAGGATTAAGGTAACTGGCATGAAACCCAGGCCTCCAGCCCCAGCTCTAGACAACTCTGGAGGACCAGCTCAGCTTCCAAGCCCTCTGCAGCATCAGCCAACGCCCTGCTTGCACCCACAGCCCAGTATCTCCCTCTGCCCCTGCTACCTCCTGGACTCTCTCCTACGTGGGTGCTAATAGGTGCCGATCCCAAGCAGTCCCCAACCGGCTTCCTGCCCCCAAACCCCCACCTTGGAGTCTGTCTCCTCTGGAAGGCAGCCTAGGACACACTGTCTCTGGTTTTTGGCTTTCCGTTTAAAAACCAGCTTCCTCGGAGTCTCCTCGCATATCTCGCGTGTGACATTTGCTACGTGGTGCCAGAGCGTTTAGTGCGTTTCTCTCACGCCCCTATCCTTGTGGTTAACTACACACGTGTTCATCTGGTTTATTCACCATCATACCTGTAGGGCCCTGCACAGAATGCAGCATGGAGTGCATTTTCAACATAGAATTAAGGAATGGACACGTCAATAAAAGATGTTAAATCACATTGAAGAGATAATTCCAATAGATTTAGCTTTCTGGGTCCATATTCCCTTCTATGCCTCCATTCATTCAACCACTGAGCACCTGCTGTCATGTGTTGCAGTGTGCTGGGTTTATGGGTCAGGTAGCAGTGAACTCAGACCGCTTTGCTCCATTACTGCTGTGCGATTTAGGTGCTACTCTGAGCCTCACCATTTTGGTCTAGTGTGGTGTGAGGACAGATCTGTCATTAGCATATGGCTCTTTTCTCCAATGCGCTGGTCAGGGCTGTGAGGGCAGGGACATTCATTGCCCTAATTCACAGCAGGTACAATAGGCAGAATAATAGTGCCCCAGAAAGGTGCACACCCTAGTCTCTGGGGCATGAATATGTTACCCTTCAGGGAAAAAGTGACTTTGCAGGTGTAATTAAGATTGCTAATCAGATGATCTTAAAATAGGAAGAATTCTGAATTATGCGGGTGGTCCCAGCATAGTCACATAGGCCCTGGCCCTTAAAAGTGGAAGAGGATGGGCACCCGGGTGGCTTAACTGGTTGAGTGTCTGACTTCGGCTCAGGTCATGATCTCACGGTTCTTGAGTGCAAGCCCCACATCGGGCTCTCTGCTGTCTGTGCAGAGCTCCCTTTGGATCCTCTGTCCCCCTCTCTCTCTGCCCCTTTCCCACTCGTGTGTGCTCCCTCTCTCCCTCTCTCTCCCCAAAATAAATAAACATTAAGAAAAAGTGGAAGAGGAAAGGATAAGCATCAGTTAATTAGATTCAGCTGTAGAAGAGGCAGGAGAAATGGGGCAGAAGGAGAGTCAGAGAGTTTTGAAGTATAAAAGCACTCAACCTGTACTTGTCGGTTTTGAGATCAAGTGGTTATATGTAAGGAACAAAAAGAGGCTTCTAGGGGCTAAGGTTGACCCCAAGCGACAGCCAGCACAGAAACAAGGACCCCCTGGTCTACAGCCACTTGGAGGGGAAGTCTGCCAAGAGCCCGAATGAGTGGGGAGGCAGTTTCTGCCTTAGAGCCTCCAGAAAGCAATGCAACCTCCACACCTTGACTCTGGCTCTTCGAGAGACAAAGCAGAGAAGCCAGCCAAGCCCGCCAGATTTCTAAACCTGCAAACCCTGAGAGAATAAACGGGTATTTTTTTTTTAAGTTGCTAAGTTTTTGGCAATTTGTCATGGCAGCGAGAGAGAACAAAGACAGTAGGTATCCACTGGATATTTCCGACTTGAGTTTTTAAAACTGGGTATTCCCAAATTAAAAGGCAGTGGCAGACCCTGAGTATTTATAGAGAGAACATTCTCAGTTCCAACTCTTAGTAAACAAGGTGGAATCCCCATGGCACGTTAAAGCGTACGGTTCTGTGGAGGGAGATGTTTATGCTGTGAGCATGGCAAGCCACGTGTGTGGAAATGCCATCCTTCCTGAGCAGCCAACCCTCCTGCTCCCAGGTCTGTATCAGTCAGGGTCCTGCAGAGAAACAGAACCTATGGGACGGACACATGGATAGACAGATTGATGTTAGGAGCAGGCTCACACAACAGTCCAGAATCTGCAGGGCAGGCTGGAGGCCCAGAGGACAGTTGATGTTGTAGCTCAAGTCTGAAGGTAGCCTGGAGGCAGAATCCCTTCTTCCTACAGGGAACTCCGTCTTTTCCTCTAAAGGTTTTCAACTGATTGGGTGAGGCCCACCCACATTATGGAGGGGAATCTGCTCTACTCAAAGACCACTGATTCAAGTGTCAGTCACGTCTACAAAATACCTTCACAGCCACATCTAGACTGGCATTTGACCACACATTGGGGCACCATGGCCCAGCCAAGTTGACATGTAACATTAATCTTCAAAGTCCACCGCTTGTCAATGGCAGCCACCCATATTTCCTTAAACCACACTTCACCTCTGAATAAAAGTGGTAGTAAGGTCATATTTCCACCTAACATGATCCAACTATCCTGTGGAAGACCAAAAACACTAATCCCTCCCTGAAAAGAGGATGCAAAGTCCCTGGAAGATGTTCATTCTTCTCTTTGCTGTCCTGTAAATGAAATACTATGATATAAACTCAATACCTCTTATGTCCTATGATAAAGGCATAAGAGAGAGAAGAAAACAAAGATAATTGTTGTATATGTGTATTTCCCCCCATATATATGTCATATATACACACACACACACACACACACACACACACACACACACACACATAGACGTATGTGTGTATATATATATAACACGTTATATGCACACACACACACAAACACACACAAATGCCACATTCAGTGCCTGGCCCCTGCCTGTCCTGAGGGGACAGAACTGCATGAACAGAAGGGGCTCACTTAGATAATACCAACACGGTAACACAACCTGTGGGGTAATTATTTTGCTCCCAGTTTTTACAGCTGCAGAAATGACTTCCCAGTGGCACATGACAAAGTGACGTTCACGGGAAGTGTCAGCAACTCATCCCAGAGACCACACAGGAAACAACAATTGTCTTAATGGTCACGCACATTCCCATGCCTTTCTCCTGCCTTCAGCACACGGCCAAGGTGACAGAGCTGGCAGTGCGGTGTGTGATAACAGTGACAACAAGCAGGGTATTTTGTCATTACTAACGCAACTTAAGGTCAGAGGAGGCCCCTTTCTACTCATTCTCTTCACAGAGGGATGCGCCCCCCCCCCCCCTTGGTGCCTATTGAAGGCTTTACGTAAAACTGCTTTTCTCTCCTCTCTCCCCTCCAGGACGAATGGCTGCGGACTCAGAATTGTGAGACACTTCCTGCCTCGACTCTGTTTCCACTTGCCGGTAAGGGCCCATTCTGTATCAAATCTATAAACGAGCCACAAAAGGTGGGGCATTTGTGTTGCATCTCTGGGGAAAGATACCGTTCTTTAGTGGTACTCAACAGTATACAAAATGTACAGAAGGAATGAAAACCCAAAAATACACAGTCTGAAACTCCCGCCTCAGGGTCTTTTATGATCTGGCCTCAGCTCTCCTCCTCCTTCCATCCTGCACACTTCCTGCTGCAAGTAGGGGTGAGAATCCATGACTTAAGGCTCAGAGTAGGTTATTCTCAAAGGAAATGAACCCATGAAGTTGTTTCCATGCTACATGTCCAGTAAGAAATGGGTTCCAAAGTGATGCCAAGGCACCTGGTGCCCCATGAGGTGCCATTGGAAGGAGGGTCTTAAGGACTGAGAACAAACTGAGGGTTGATGGGGGGTGGGGCAGAGGGGAAAGTGGGTGATAGGCATGGAGGAGGGCATTTGTTGGGATGAGCACTGGGTTTTGTATGGAAACCAGTTTGACAATAAATTATATTTTTTTAAAAAAAGGAAGGAATGAGCAGGAGTTATGTGTATTTATCCAGAGAGACAACTAGGCTATGCTATTAACTGAAAAAGCCAAATCAAACCAACAAACATTGTGTGCTTTCATTTTTCCTAAGTGCGTTTATTTATTTAGAGACAAAGAGAGAGAAAGTGCATGCACATGGGGGAGGGAGGGAAAGAGGGAGAGAGAGAATCCCAAGCAGACTCCATGCTGTCAGTGCAGAACCCAACGCGGGGCTCGATCTCAAGAACTGTAAGATAATGACCTGAGCTGAGATCAAGAGTCAGACGCTTAATGGACTGAACCACCCAGGCGCCCCATGCTTTCATTTTTTTAAAGGAGAAGGTGACACATACAGATGTACCCACTAGGAGAAGAAACAAAAGAGGTTGTGCTGCTCACCCAGACTGCAACACCACCTCCCTGCTGCCCCGTAAAGACTTTGTCCCCTCTTCTTGAACTCTGTTCTTTCTTTTTTTTTTTTAATTATCCTTTTTTAAAAAATGTTTATTTATTTTATTATTCATTTTCCCAGAGAGAGACAGAAGGAGAACATGAGCAGGGGAGGGGCAGAGAGACAGGGAGAGAGAATCCTCAACAGACTCTGTGCTGTCAGTGCAGAGCTGGATACGGGCTCAAACTTGTGAACTGTGAGATCATGACCTGCTCTGAAATCAAGAGTCAGATGCTTAACCCACTGAGCCACATAGGTGCCCTGAATTCTGTTATTTCTACCAGCAGCACCACTGAGGGGACACATCAAGTTTTCTCCTGCCTCAGGGCATTTGCACTGGCTGTGCCTTCTTCCTGGAACTGACACAACTTCTTCCCTACTCAGTTAAGACTCTGCTCTGAGCAAATACAGAAGCTAAGTAATGAGGCAGGGAACAAGATGAGTACTGAGTATGGACCAGATCCCACAGGACCTCCCAGCATTGAGAAACCGGTCACATCAGCAGGAAGTGGTGCCTCTGGGCCCCAAGTTATGGGTTCTCCCCATTTCCTTAGAGAGAAGATTAAAATCAGAATCAGATGAATACCATTCATCTTAAAGTTCTCTTTACAGAGAACAAGTATATTGAGACAGCCATTCTCCACCAATGCTTCTCCCATGCTTATAAAATCATGTACAGTCCTTTGATGCATAATATAAAACATTGACCATTACAGTCACACTCTGGGGCCCAGAATGTGCTAAAACTCAAGTGACCTCTTCCAATGAAGAGGTTCTTTTCGGCCTATGTGTATATGGGCTGTACTCCTCCACGATGGGCCTTAAAGTCAACGGCTAAATGCACACATGTGGATACCTAGCTTGAGGTGCTAGAATCAAGTGGCTGAGGGCATGGGGATTTAAATGCATAGGTGGGGAAACAGTATATTCAAAGGCCCACTGTCAACTCGTCTCTGTTGCTGCTGCAGCCATAGCTGGAACTGCAGAAAGCAGATGCTAGTCACTGCCCTGGTGGCCATGGGCATCCTGCCATGACCTACCATTGCATTACGAACGTTCATCAGCAACTCCTCTCTGGGGATGTTGTCTTTGGATGGACCCTAACATGAGTAGTTCAGATTGTCCCTGCAGAAGGTCAAACCTGGTGTCCCCAAGAGAAAAGGGAGCATCCTCTACATACAATAAATTATCAGAGGGGAATCTCCAAGCCTCACCTTTCTGTAAGCTTATTTCCATGCACCTGTTCAAGAGGCCCATGGAAGACTGGATGACTCCTGAGCTTGTACAGCTGAGCTTGCAAAAAAGAAACTGGTCCGTGGCCCTTGAGGACATTTATCTGTGGCTGCTTTTCTTTAGTCGTGCCTAAACAAAACTGTCCATTGTCTTCTGCATCCTTTTCAAGATGAATTACATTAAAACCAATGAGGTGACAGCAGTGATTAAGAGAAAGGAGGAAGAGGAAAGTAGCCCCTGATGTCCAGGAGCTGGCTGGGAACTCCCAGGTGGGCCTTGGTATTCTCTCCTTGACAGTTTCACAAAATACCGACATCAGACCAGACCACTCTGGCTGAGATGGATCGAGACTAAACAAGCCCTCTCCATCATGTCTGAACACAGACAACAGCATGACTGTTGTCCAAATAAACCACTACATGGCTAAATATCCACCATCTTGACTAATGAGTGGCTGCCACACGTTTACTAAGCATTGGCCTGGCTCTGTCCTTCCTCCCTTAGGATTCATTAAGACACCGGATCATAGAATTGCCCCCACTCCCAACAGTATCCAATGTAGAGCCAAGCATTGCTTCCTTGACCCTTTGCCCAAATCACCTAACATAGGCCCAAGTATATAACACATCCTTTCCGACACCTTCTTATGGAGACAGCCTCCCACCAGCACCCCGTGGTGTCCGTTCTCCTTCGAGTCAACCATAAACCCAACACGTTACACTACCCAGTGTGGCTGGTAGGCTCTGGCTGAAGGGCATTGGCAGAAAGGAGGCGGGAGTGCAGAAGTGTGGGAATCCAGCTCAGATGCTTGCCTGACACCCTGACACCCTGGCACGCAACTCAGCAAATGGTTGTTAAATTAATGAAAGACCTAAGCAACGGCTGTCAAAACTGATCTACGTGCACTCACCGTCTCACCCTGAAACTGTTAATGCTGCAGAAACATTCACACATGCAGTCCCATAATAATACAAAATTATTACGAATGTGGGCTTTGTAAAAATAAAAGGGGAAGGCAAAATATGTATTTAAAATAGCATATGGACTTCAGATTTCTGTGGGAAAAAACAATGAAATATGTCTGCGTCTCAAATGGGAAAAAATGTGCATCTCTAGTGAGAGGCTTACAACTAACTGCAGAGCCTGGAAGGAAGTGTCATGTTTCTGCTTGTGAGGAATCCATACTGTATGGTTGCGGGTTCTCCACCCCAATCTGTTCTATAAATCAAAGTTTAATCTCCACCCACCCCCAATAATTGCTTCTGGAAGAGACCAAAGTTTATTTGGAAGGATAAACACGAGAGCAGAACAAAGATAATTCCAAGTAACGGTGGAGGGAAGGGCTGGCAGTGGAGGGGTCAGAGAGAGGCCACACTTATGCCATCACACCTTTATCATATTACAAAGATTCGATTATTTAAGCACACAACGTGGGTGTGGGCCTTAAAAGTTCCATGTATCCATGAGCATGTAGGCTATAAGCTCAACAGCTTGCACCAATTAAGAGGCTATCTCACACTTTTGTAGACACTCTACTGCCAGAATATTCTATCAGTTAATGCCCACAGCTCTAGGCAGTGTACACAATTATCTCCATTATAGATAAGGAAGATGGGGCTTGGAAAGGTTGGGGAACTTGCCCAAGTCTACATAAGTAAGAAGTTAGTGGAACTAAGGGGCACTTGGGTGGCTCAGTGGGTTAAGCATCAGCTCTTGATTTTAGCTCAGGTCATGATCTCATAGTTCGTGAGTTTGATCCTGGTGTTGGGCTCTGCACTGACAGCATGGAGTCTGCTTGAGATTCTCTCTCTCTCCCTCTTTCTGCACCCCCACTCTCTCTCTTTCTCAAAATAAATAAATAAACTTAAACAAAAGTAGTAGAAATGCGATTTGAAACCAGATTGTCTGATTTCAAAACCCAGACTCTTAACAACTATTACACAGGCTCATTAGAAGTTGCTAGGTATTTTGGGATTTTTTAAAAACTGATACCTTGGGGCGCCTGGGTGGCTTGGTCGGTTAAGCGTCCGACTTCGGCTCAGGTCATGATCTCACAGTCCGTGAGTTGGAGCCCCGCGTTGGGCTCTGTGCTGACAGCTCAGAGCCTGGATCCTACTTCAGATTCTGTGTCTCCCTCTCTCTCTGACCCTCCCCCATTCATGCTCTGTCTCTCTCTGTCTCAAAAATAAATAAACATTAAAAAATTTTTTTTAATAAAAAAATAAAAAATAAACACTGATACATTTATTGAGGTATAATTCACATACCATGAAGTTCGCGTTTGTTTTAATGTTTATTTATTTCTGAATGAGAGAGACAGAGAGACAGAGAGAGTGAGTGAGCAGGGGAGGGGCAGAGAAAGAGGGAAAGACAAAATCCTAAGCAGGCTTCATGCTATCAGCTATCAGCACAGAGCCTGATGCGGAGCTTGATCTCAGAACTGTGAGATCATGATCTAAGCCAAAATAAAGAGTCAATGCTTAACTGACTGAGCTACCCAGGTGCCCTGAAATTCATTTTTTAAAGTGTATAGCTTGTACAGTTCAGTGATTTTTAGTATATATACAGGGTTCTGCAAAATTCACCACTAATTCTAGAACATTCTAGAACATTTTTATCACCCCCAAAGGAAACCTTCTACCCATTTTCACTCCCTCGCCTTTGCTCCACATTCCCAGCCCTTGGTAACCACTAATCTACTTTCTGTCTTTGTGGATTTGCCTGTTCTGGATATTTCATATAAAAGGGACCACATGATACATGGTAATTTATTTGTGTCTGGCTCCTTTAACTTAGCAGAATGTCTTCAAGGTACATCCATGTTGTAGAATGTATTCCTACTTCGTTTGTGTAGCTGAATGGTACTCTGTTACAGGACATACTGCATTTGGAGTATCCATTTGCCAGTTGACGGACATTTGGATTGTTTCCACATTTTAGCTATCATGAATAGTTGCATTCATGTACAAGTTTCTGTGTATACATATGTCTTCATTTATCTTGGGTATATGACTAGGAGCGGAATTACTGGGTCATATGTAACTCCATGTTTAAATTTTAGAGGAACTGCTAAACCATTGTGCAAAGTGGCTGCATCATTTCACCGTCTCACCAACAATACATGATGTTTCAATTTCTCCATGTCCTTGACGATGGACTTTGCTTTTTTTCTTTTAAGCCAACCTAATGGGTATGAAGTGATATGTGATTGGGGTTTTAATTTGCATTTCCCTAACTGAACTATGATATCGAACACCTTTTTATGTACTTATTGGCCACTTGTATACTGTCTTTAGATAAATGTCTTTTCAAATCCTTTATCTATTTTTTAATTGGTTTAGCTGTGTTTTTATTGTTGAGTTATAAGTGTTCTAGGTACAAGTACCCTATCAGATATAGGATTTACACATATTCCCCCCCATTCTTCAACTGTCTTTTCATTTTCTTGATGCATGCAATGTTTTAATTTCTATGAAGTCCAACTTATGCATTTTTCCTTATGTCATGTATGCTGTTGGCTGGGAAGTTTGACTTGAGACGCCATTTTCTTAAATATCTTTCCCTAAAATGAAATTTCTATTTCAAAAAGTAAGGACAGGACAAGATGTTCAGCAAATAACGTTAGGACAACTGACTAACCATTCGCAGAAAATATATTCACTCTTACAATTTACATCACAATGTCTTTCTTAAGTAGTACAAAGTTAATGGCAAGTGTAGAAATCTGTATGTTTATAGAAATTAAAGAAATTTATATATTATATATTTAATATAGACTATTAATATCCCTTGGGTTGATAATAACTTTTTAATCAGGGTAAAAAATGGGGGGAAAAACATTGGAAAGTTGTTATATTTAGCTACAAAAAAAATTTAAACTATATATCAAAACACTATAAAATAAAATTAAATGTTTCAGACTTGCAGTACTGGCAGAGTTCGGATAGACTAACCTTTCCTCCTATAACTATAACATCTAGATTTTGTATTCTGGGTATGTATGTATATATGCATGTATTTGTATATATGTGTGTGTGTATAGACAGAGAGGGAGGGAGGGAGGGAGAGAGACAGAGAGAGGTATTCAGGCACTGAAAGCAAGCAGAAACTGAATTAGCTGAGCTAAAATAGTATCTTCCCTTAAAGGATAAACCTCAGTGGGTGAGATCTGTGAATTTACTGGACACTTCTCTAGATTGGAGTATGAATTAGCTGTAGAGGCCAATTACTCCATCTATCAGAGGGCACACTTAAGGTCTGGAGGAGCAGTGAGAACATTAGGGGGACACCCTAGAGAGAAGGGAGTCACAGAGAGTGTAAGTCCCACCATTTTCACATGAGCCCAAATCGTGGATGACTACTGAAGAGTGCAGAAGCTCACAGTGGGCTCAGGGGAAAAGCATCAACTAGAGGCTGATCAAGGTTTCAGCTGCTGCCCACTGCAAGGGAGAGAGAGACCTTGGAGTTCAACTCCAGCTAGCTGAAAGCCAGCTAGGACAAAAGTCAGTCTTCGGAGGAACATAACAGAATCCAGAGTCTCTTCAATGTATCACTTATCAAGTACATGATTTTTAAAAACTTCCAGACATGGAAAATCACAGGTAAAATGTGTTCTCTATGAAACAGAAGCCATCAATAGAAACTGACCATAAAAGCACTCAGATGTTGCAAATAGCAAACAAGGATTGGAGCAGCTGTTGTAAATATGGCTGATGCTGTAACTTAATGCATGTGCATAATGAGTAGACAGATTGTAAATTGAGCAAAAAAATAGAGAATATAAAAAAGGAACCAAATAAAATCCTTGAACTGAAGAGTACACTAACTAAAATGAAAACTTCAGTGCATGAGCTTAATGCACACTGGAGACAGCTGGAGAAAGTGTCAGTAATGATAAAAATAGATTTAAAAATAGGCAGTTTGATGACAGAGGGAAAAGACTGAAGAAAAATGTGTCAGAAGTATCAGAAACCTTAGTCCTGGGGCCGTATCCAATGGACTAGCATACGTGTCCTAGAATGAGACCTAAGAGAGAATAAAACGACGACAACAAAATCATGTGAAGAACTAATGGTTGAAAACTTCTCAGGTTTAAAGATCTTACCAGCTCCTCCATCCAAACCAACATAAGTACAAAGGAGACGACATATAGGTACATTACGGTCAAACTCTGAAATCCCAAGAGAAAGAAAATCTTAAAAGCGGCCAGAGAAAAATGACCCATCAAGCATGGGGGTGGTAACCCTGACCTGACTCTAATTCTTGGAGAACCAAAACACTACCCTGGTCCCCCAGTCAGGGGCTTCTATAGGTCAGGGGGCAATACATTCTGGCATAGGTCTGGTTTCCAGTGGACCCAATGAATCTTCAAACCTATCCTGTGGTTATTTTCCCCGTTCCAGAATGTGTCACTTGGTAACTGGCAGAATGCCCACATGGTTCTCAAACTGCTGAGTGAGGGCTATTATGATAGGAAAGGCCAAGTGGACGCCGGGAGAACTGCCTCTTCTTATCAGCATAGCAAACCAGAAATTAAAGCCCCATTGCTAGAAGGATTGCAGAGATTAGTGCACTAGGAAAATGGGTGGTGGTGGAGCTGAAGGAGTTGGCCACTGGTGACGGTCCCATCAAGGAGCTCTGGGCTCCACCAGCTCAGCATGGGGGCCGGAGGGATCTCTTTGGGTTTCTAAAAGGTGGCCTTTCTAACCACAGGCCATGGGAAGCAGAATCCCTGAGACCCAGAGACAGACGCAAACCCCCAGTCTCCTGGGACTGTCACAAGACTGCCACCTGCTCTTCTGGCTGGCTCTCCTGCCTCTCTGCGCTCCTCCCATAAGTCAGATGTAATATAGAATTTTGAGTGTGGGTGTCAGAATGAGAGTATTATTGTCATGATACTTTTCCTCCGCTCAAAATCCTCCAATGGTGTCTCATCATCATTGAAATAAAGTTCAAAGTTTGACTGTGGATCCAGCCCCTGCCCAGGTCTCTTGGCCCCGCCATGTACCTTGTACTCCAAGCACATGGTCTCCTTGCTGCTCTGCAAACATAACCAATTTCTACCTCGAGCCTTTGCACTTGCTACTCCATCATCTGGAATGTTCTCTCCAAGCACACACACAACCCATTTCCTTCATTCTGTTCTCTGCCAGGCTTTATGCTAAACACCGATGCACATGTCATTCTCCCCATGGAGATGTAAACTAGTTCTGTCTTGTTCATCTGATGTGCAGTGTCTAGAACAGTCCTGGAGGCTAGCAGGAGCCCAGTCAATACTGCCAACCAGACGAGTGGGCAGAAAGGACAAGGGACAGCCAGAGGACCGAAGGGGGCAGCTAGGCAGCGATCCCATGGCCCAGGGCCAGATGGGAATAAAGGCATCTCAGTGGGTGCCGGCGTGGAGGGTGACAGCTGAGGACTCAGAAGACTGATGCCAACACCCACAGAAGGCCGTGGGGGAAGAAGGATCTTAATCAACCAAGAAACCCCTAAAGAGCTGAGATTACCCCAAAGAGGCAACACATAACTTCTCAGCTGCTGGGTAGAAGGGAGTCTCTAAACAGGAGGAGGAAGAGGAAGCAACTAAATAAAAGAGAAAAATACACTCACCTCGCCTCAGAAGAGTACCATCCTGAGAAACATTTTTAAAAATCCTGTTTGTTTTTCTCAGTCTCCCTCCACCAGGTACTGGCCTCCCTGCTCCGGGGACACCAGATGTTCCCCAGACCTGCATGCTGTCCTTGACCCTCCAATGCCATTCTTCCCTCAGACCTGTTCTACCCCGACCCAAAGCATCAGGCTTTATGAGTCCCTATAATAGTTCCTCAACTCAAATAAAACTCCCCAGTCCCTCAGAGGTGTTTATTTCAGCCCGACTGCTGAGGAGAGCAGCATGGCTGAATCAAGTCCCAGGAATTTCTGAGGATGCTGTCTCCTTACCTATTGTGCTGGGATGTCTCCAGTTGCAAACAAGAAGGCCTTGACCCACATTGGTTTAGACAGAAAGGCAACCGAGTAATTAGTCTTCTACAACTATGAGTTCAGAGGATTCAAGATGCAGTACAGTAGGGGTAAAACTCCACTTTTCCTCTTTTCTTAATGCTACCTTCTTCTAGATATTGGTTGTATCCTGGGAACAATACCAAAATGGCTGCCACAGATCAAGGTGTCACCTCCAGGCGGGGCCAAGAATCAAAAGAGATGAGCATCTCTGGCACAGTTGCCTATTAAGAATAAGGAAATCTTTTCCAGAAGGTCTCTTCTTACATTTTGTTGGCCCAAACTGGGTCTCATGCCCATCTTTAAACCAATTATGTCCAAAGGGAATAGGCTGCTCGTGGTTTCTTCAGACTAGAGTTCGTATCCATGGGTTTAGACAGATTAGGATTTACCTGCTGGAGCAGGTGATGTAGTTATAGTGTGCTTCTCTCAAACACAAGACTCTACAGAAGATCTCTGTTATCACTGTGTGCATTCGTGTTCCAGGCCTGCCACAACAAAGCACCACCAACTGGGTGGCCTAAAACAACAGAAATGTATTCTATCACAGCTCGGGAGGCCCCAAGTCTGAAATCAAAGTGTTGGTAGGATTGTTCTCCCTCTGAAGACTCTAGGGAAATATCCTTCTTTTTCTCTTCCAGCTTCCCTTTGCTGGTGGCAGCATTATCCTGTCTCTGTCTCTGTCTTCACATGACCCTGTGCCCTCATGACTAGTTCCAAAATTTCCCTTTTTATAAGGACATCAGTCATATTAGATTAAAGGCCACCTTACTCTAATAAAATCTCATTTTAACTAATTTCATCTGCAAGGACGCCATTTCCAAATAAGGTCACATTCTAAGATACTAGGGGTCAGGACTTCAATATATGAATTTTGGGGGCACACAATTCAACACTTAACACTGAGAGACGAGGCTGAAATTGGAGCTGGCAACAAATTACAGTGATTTAGTCTTCCCATTTTACAAATTCCTTATTAACCCCAAAGAATTTTCAGCTGGTAGAATTCCAGGCTCATTTAAGAAGTGAAATGCGAATGTTTATGTGGAGTACAAGACGCTCTCCCTGGAAGGAGCCGCCATCCACCATTGGCAATTACAGCCGTGGAGCGTCGTCTACTGGCTGACAAGTGGCCCCCCTTTTCCATTCTTACTTTCCCCTGCCCCTTCCCATCCTCTGCTCCTGCACCCAGGCATTCCCATGAAAAGTGTAGATATTTTTGACAGCTGGACCAGAAAAGGGAAGGGTGAGGGATAGGAGTGTGTGCATACATGTAGAATACATCGGAGTGGGGGCTGACAGGCTCTAAAGTCATGAAAATGTGTCACCTGGATGTTTTGGAGTCAGGGACACCTCATACTCTATAACAGACACTAATGTGGCTTGTTTGGGGGGAGTCATAAGCTGTAATTCAGGAATGATGATGATAATTATAATAACAGCCCTAACATCAACCACAACAGTAGCCGCCATTGCTCTGCAACAACCACGTCAGGAATTTTTACTGAGTGCTTCAGTGATGGGTCATGCCAGCCTTATAGGGATCCCACGAGAGATGTATTTTCTGTGACTCTAATCTACGGAGGCTTGGAGAGAGGGAGCCCAGGCTGTGTGAGCTTCGAGCCTGACCGGCAACCACAGAGTTACATCGCTTTGAATCATTTACATCACACGTGGCGTAAGGCCGCGGTAAGAGTGTGGACATGAAGCAAAGGTAGTGAAATAGAAAATCCTAGTTTTCAACAGAACCCAGGCTGCTGCCTGACTCAGGGCTGCTTACTCGTCCTTAGCCCCTTCTACCCTCTCATTGTGTGCCTGACTCAGGGCTGCTTACTCGTCCTTAGCCCCTTCTACCCTCTCATTGTGTGCCTGGCTGCTTCCAGTCCAATGTTCCAAGAGACACTGCAAGGAAAATACACAAGGCCATCCAGGGTGTGATTTTTCCAGAACAGTGGTTCTTGATCTTCTTGCATCATGCATCCCTTTGAGGGAATCACGAAGGCCACAGTGTTTCCCCTCAGCAAAAAAACACACGTTTGCACCTGATATCAAGGGGTCCCAGAACCTCATGGGATCTGCCTACAGGGGCCCATGAGTCAAAGTGTGATTTAGAAGCTCCTGAGTTAAGGGGCACCTGGGTGACTCAGTCGGTTGAGCGTCTGACTTTAGCTCAGGTCATGATCTCGTGGTTTGTGAGTTCGAGCCCCACATCGGGCTCTGTGCTAACAAACAGCTCGGAGCCTGGAGCCTGCTTACAATTCTGTGTCTCACTCTCTCTCCCCCTCCCCTGCTCATGCTCTGCCTCTCTCTGTCTCTCAAAAGTGAATAAATGTTGAAAAAAAAATTTAGAAGCTCCCGAATTAAAATATCAGGGAAAACAGCATTGGACCCACTCAGCTATCTTGGCAGGTTAGGAAACAAAAAAATTATAATTTAGTAATTCTATATATTCAAAACTGTCCTCTCTTGCTCTGTTAAGAACAAAGCAGCCTGAAAACAAACCTTGTTTTGCTTTTAGAGAAAAGGGTGTCCTGTCAAAGTGACTGGGAAGGGCCTGGAAAACATTTTATAGGAATTATTAAGGCCATCACAGCCTCACAGAGGGCCAGCTGGGGGCCCTGCTCCTTCTTTTAGGAGTCTCACAGAGCCATCGCAAAGACTAGAGGGGATTTTTATTTAGCTAACGATGTGTAGGGTAAAGATCTGTGGGGACACAGTGTGAGGGTAGGAAGTCACAGAAGTTGAATGGATTCTCGGAGATGGCGGTAGATTCTTGAACGCCACCCCCAACATATCCTCCCCAGCAAAGGCAGGACTTGAGTGGCCTGAGATCCTATCACATCACCAAGGTCTATCCAGAAATATCATGGCCAACGTCCAGGAGACTGACCAAAGCTGACAGTGAGTGTACATGAGCTGCAAGGCCTATGTGCCCGAATCCTGGAGGAAAAAGAGATGTGTGCATGATACCCAGGGACCTGCCTGGGCTGAGCCCGAGGGAGGCTTGGGGACCAAGGCCCCACCACATCCTGCGGGTTGGCTCTGAGAGGCAGTGGCATCACTGGATCCGGAGAGCAACCACCTCTCCGGGCAGCACCCTGCTCCTGTTTGGTAAGGGACGTTCTTTCATCCTGCATGCAGTGACAAAACAGGAGCTGTTTGCGCATCGGGGCCTCAGATCCACACAGAGATCAGTTCCAGGGAGCATGCGGGCCCAGAGGCAGAAAGTGGGGAGGGGAGGACGTAATTCTGGCACCTGGGAGAAACATTCGGGACAACGACTCATCCCCTTGAGAGATCCAGCGGTCTGGGGCAGCTCTTTTCTTACTACAACCAACCAGATCTCCCAGCTCGCACAAGGTCTGGGGATGGAGACGCTCTGCAGCGCCCCCGTGGGCCTGGGGTGAGGGTGCAGCGTTGTCACCAGAGGCCAAACAGAAAGTTTAGAAAGTAGAGTCTGATGGAAAGGACAGCCCGGTCCCTCTGTCTTTTCTGCCGAAGTCCTCAACAACATTTGATGTTTCGGGTCCCTATTCCAGGCACGCGTTTTGGTAAAAGCTAAGCTATGATTGGGATAATAATGAATAATGTGGTTCCAGAAACAGCAAGACCAACAAACCTGAAGGATTTGAAGGGTTATTTTTCTATCCCACTGGTCGCTGTCCCTGACGGTTCATCCAAGCTTGGTTGCCTCATCTCTGCTCACAGCCTCCATGTGTCTGATGTCAAAAACGCATGTGTGTGTGTGTGTGTGTGTGTGTGTGTGTGTGTGTGTGTGTGTGTGTGTGGTGGGGTGGGGGTGGGGGTTCACCATCAAATTGCTCTGCTAGTGCAGTAGTGGTTTTTGAAAGCACCCGAGTGAAAGAACTTCCCAGACAAGAGGCTCGCTCAGCCAGTGCAAGGTTCTCGCGTCCCCAGTGAGCCCCTGGCAACCGGCGCTGTTGGGAGAGTTCAGGTCCTTCAAATGTGTATAAAACCAGCACCAGCCGTCCTGGGAATCCAGACTATTGTCCAAGAAGCCGCCTTAATTTCCTGACATTGCTTGATCGGGCAGAAAGTTCTGTCCTATTACATTTAGAAATATTTGCAGCCCACTTTTTAAAAATATGAATTATAAAAATGAGAGAGTACGTAAAATTTTTATTTAAAGCCGTGAAATTTCCTTTCTACCCAAACAATTTTTTTTTCAGTTTGAAATCCCCAAACATTTTATTGATGATTCATAAACAGCTGGAGTCAGGAATAAGAGTTTCCAAAGGCACCACCCCCATGGGTCACCATCACAGGGACAGTGAAAGCACCCCCTGCCTGGATCTCAGAAGTCATGTTTCCTCTTCCTCTTCCTACCCTACAACCTTTTAATTTTCCTGTTCAGAATGATTTTCTGGAAGAATTCCAGTGTGCAGCACCATCAGCATCTACGATTTCTTTGTCTCTAACCAACAGGATCACCTGCTATGTGTATGTGCCAGATCCGTACATAGAGTGCTTTCTGATTTACAGTGTATCTTCACATACATTATCCCATTTAATTTTCATACCCCCCCCTCCCCATGAAAGGTGTGATTCTTCTTATTTTACAGGGTCAGAGAACTAAAGCAATTTGAGATCACTAATGAGAAGTGGAGAACCAGAAAGACCAGATTGTTTGGGCTGCAACCTCGGGGCAGGGGGGCTCTTCACCCTACCCTGGGCTCCCTGTTAATTACATGACACTTCAGCCCTCCACGTCCACGGCACACAGGCTTTGAGGACTTTCCTAATTTTGACCCAGAATGTAGGATTCCTTGTTTTTCCCCAAGACGGTCTTCATTTAGGGGACAGAACTGATTGAAGGTTGTCAAAATAGCGGTTACCACATCAAAGGAAACTTGTTACCACTTTTATGGAATCAATTCCAACAATACAGAGAAATTCTTTAGTGTGTGAAATATTGGAACCAACTGTTTGGGGGAGAAGGGGAGGACGCTTTGTTCCTTTTTTTTGGTGATACCATGCAATGGTTTTCCCAGGGATTGGCCAGTAGTGCCCCTGTTATGCTCTCATTCCTCTCCTGGCTGCAGTTTGAATAGGTAGCTTTAGTTCATTTGGGATGATTTTTCTGTGTTTGTATGGAATGCAGTGTGTGTGTGTGTGTGTGTGTGTGTGTGTGTGTACATGGGTGTGGGTGCATGCCATTTTTAGGGCCATGTTAAGAGATTAAAATAAAAGAGAATGGGATGATGGTTCTTTCTCTTCTTGCCTCTACCTGGAAGGCATCTGGGTTTGCCGTGCACACACTGTAACTGCACATGTGCATGTGGGTGTGTGTCTACAGCTTAGTGCTCCCCTTCTGTCCTCTACAGAAGTAACAATAAAACATGTTACTGTTCATAGGGGCATAAAGTCAGCCAGGGTGTGCTCTGTGCTCAACTTCCTATTTTCTTTCCTTTTTTTTTAACGTTTATTTTTTTATCTTTAAGAGAAAGAGAGCGAGCAGGGGGAGTGCAGAGAGAGGGGGGACAGAGGTTCCTAAGCGGGCTCTGTGCTGACAGCAGAGAGCCTGACACGGGGCTCGAACTCACAAACCGTGACATCATGACCTGAGCCAAAGTCTGATGCTCAACTGACTGAGCCACCCAGGCGCCCCCTTCCTCCCTATTTTCATGGTAAAATAGATAACACCAAGCAGCAGATTTGCATTGCTGTGTGCTGCCTCCACGAGTCCGTTTTAATCCACTAAGCAGTCTGGTCACACAAATACACACAGAAAAAGCGAAGTTATCCCTGTTTGTTGTTACTGTTTCTTTTTTTTAATGGTATCATTTGAGTAATACCTCTATTTGTTGTATATCTCCTGTCTTTGTGTTTCTATAGCTTTCTTAAATTATTCTTTTTACTTTCCAGAATTCAAATAGTATGATTTTAAAAGGTTAAATATACCAGACACTTGAAACTGAACACATTTATAAACCCACCAAGGGTTAAAAACTGGTAGAATTAACTGTTACCTAAAAGCATCTGTCTGCTAATAGTTTGTATGGTTTGACAGAATCTAAACTTGGCCACCTCTAAGAACCATCTCTGTTTGACATTTGCTCACCTTTATTAAACGTTTCCCTGTCTAACCCCCTCCATGTACAGGGTACAACACGCGGACAGAGTTACCTCCTGCCTCGGGAGTTTTAATTTCTTCTCTCTGCTCTCTGTTCCCTCTTCCTCAAGCGCCCCTATCCACCCTCAAGGATTGGACCTGTTGATACCCACTGCATCGTCTAAGACTGAACTTAAACCCATGTGTTGTCACTGTGCAGTCGCTGGTCCTACACACAAATGTAAATCACGCCCTCGTCTGCGCGCCTTTGTGTTTGGAACTCTTTTCCAGTGTATTCCACTGGATGGCAGTTGTATACACCCATTCCCCATCAACCCACAAGAAAGAAAGGTCGCTAAGGGCAGAAAGACATCTCCGTGGTCCTCTCCCATGCCCCACACTAAGAGCATCAAAGGTGTGTAGAGAGGAAATCTGGGGAAAACCAGCTTTTGTATTTTTAAATTCCACCCACTTAAAAGACTTTTTCTCCATAAAATGCTCCTTAGTCCCCGCAAAATGAAAGTTATATCCTCCTCTGAAAGGTACAACTATGGCACATATTATATTACTCTCCATCTTGCATTAATATTAGTAAGCTCTATATACTTCCTTGTTATCTCCTCTTCCCAAACATAAGTCCGTGGATGAAGTATTCACATCCTTCACAGGGCCCTGTATCTATTATAGCATAGATATAGACTTGCGGAATTTTTATAATTTTAAAATATTTCAAAGTGGCAAAATATAACCAAATTTAGAATCAAACATATTCATATTCTATTAAATATAATCAAATTAAAAAATATATTTCTTTTATTGGGGAAAGATGGATCAATATTGGCCAACACTGGTCTTCAGCTCTTGGGTTTCCTTCAAATATCATCAATTTATAGTTTTTTAAGTTAGCCTTTCAACTTTGGATTTATATGAAACGACAATTTGTCTTCAGATTCTTGCAAATCAGTTCCTCCAGAGTATAAAATTTAGAATCAAATTTACGTATTGGATATCTACAAAACACGTTTTAAAGCAACCCTATTTCAAACTGTAATTTTTTCATGATATAAAAGTACAGCAAATAAATAGCTTGATATTTTCAGCGTTACGTTGGAAATAACGGACTAGAATAAATTCTGAGTGAAATAGGGCGGATACTAGCATTTGTGCAGTCAGCTTAAATCTCTCTCTCTCACACACACATATACATAAGACCCACTGAGATTCACTTTTAAATTCAATCCCTCTAATGAGCGATACAGTAGAGGTCTTTTCCAGCCTACCGAGAACACAATTAAAATAAAAAAGAGAAAGGCCGATCAAAGCCTTATCTGGAAGAGATCACAATTTATCTAACAGAAAATCGCACAAATGGACAAAGACATAAGTAATTCGCTGTAAACTAGGCGCCCAACCATTTGCTAAAAAGCAGCAACTTTACAAAAGTTGGCCCGTTTTACGTCCTTCCTTTGGTGGTTTACTTACCAAAGTAGAAAAATAATCTCATTATAAGTTGCCCTCTCCTATAAAATGGGTCAGCAACATGGACCCTAGGCAGGGTGTTACATGTTCCTGTCTTGTAGTTGTGTGTCTTTGGTAATGAGGTTTCCGGCTGCTTGATTTCATAAGGATCTCTAAAAGGAAACCTAGGGACAAGCCAGCTTGTAAATCATAAAATGCGTGGAAACAGACTGTCTGAAAAGAGCACACACAAGACCATACGCTGGGCTTTTCCGCAGTAAAATCAACAGAATAGAAATGTGGGCACTAAAGGCAGAGGCCCACTCACCTGCTAGGTCTGCACGGCCAAGGGAACCCAAGGCACACGAGCATGTGGCCCCAGACACCGGGCACACGGTCAGCCTATTGCAACCGGCTGGATTTCTGCCCTCCTCTTCGGTCGTGTCCCAGGCGAGCAAAACCTCAAACCTCAGCTGCAGCCAACCACCATTTTGTTTTTTGTTTTGTTTTGTTTTAAACAGAGGTGTGCGGAGACAATGGCAACTTTAAGCACAGAAAGACCTATTTAGGTAAAACAAAGCATTCTTCTTCCTTACTTTTCACCGTGAGGTACATGGACTTGCTGACGTCTGCACCCACATCGTTGCTGACCTTGCACAGGTAGTAGCCGCTGTCTTCCTCCACGACGTGCTTGATCAATAAGGACCCGTTGCTCAGAACCTGAATTCGGCCATTCAGGGCGATTGGTTGGAACTGGGGAACCCCAGCACCTGGAGGAGAACAAGAAGGAGGAAGGATGATGCCGACAGAAACACACAAGGGGAGACAGTGAGTTCAAGTTCACGCAGCTTAGCACAGAGAAGTGAGGGGTATTTACCATCTAGAGGGCAGTCGTGGGATACGCGGAATTGTTTCCCCCCAACGTGTAAATTCTTGTTTGGAGAGAAGCACATTTATTTAAAATGACACTGCTTCAGACTCTGAGAGAGAGAGTAAGAGACTGTTACAGGTCGTTTCTACACAAAAAGCCAAATTTGATGAGTGTTAAGTAGCTGATAAATTATTCAAAGACATCACAGTGGAACAGCAGAGGAGTAGACGCCTCTCCTGAGACTAAATAGAAGCCTTGTGTTCCCAGGGAATTACTATGAATGTAAACAAGGAAAGTTCCAGGGACAGGGCATTTGAAGACTTTGCTTGCGGTGAGTGTACAAAGAGAATACAAGTATCGCAGGTTTCTCTTCTAAGCACAGTCACGCTGCAGTCTAGACACACGTGCATGTTAGTATCACTTAATGTCGTCTAAATAAATAAGTCAGATGGTGCCAGTAAGACAGCACAGAATTAAAACACCGCTCTCCTCAGAGTACGGCGTTCAAGGAGAAAATGCCACCGATGACACGTGCCGTGGACAGAGGTGTGATATGACTCATATGGAAGATCCTTACGAAACTGTTCTGAAAAAAAATATCTTTAAGAAATAATAAAAAGCAGGACCAAGGGTGGTCTAGGGAGATTTCCGGGAAGACGGCAGTTTGGATTAGCCTGCTATGTTGCTTATCCCTGTGCAGGGGGCCCTGGGTGAGACTGGGAGAGTGTGATCTAAGCCTTGATAAGCTGGTAGAGCTTCCCTACTGTGTGACCTGAGTCTGAGGATTTGGGGACAGGACCCAGTGGTAAAGACCAATTCCATCTTCCTGGAGAAAGCCCACAGCGTGAGCCCCATGCTGGTCTCCATGGCCCCAGATCCTTCGTGGGAGCTGAACATGCACACTGTTGCACCGTCACCATACCCCACCTGCAGGAAACTTCAGGCTTTGCATCTGGGGACACGAGAAGGGAGACACTTTCTCATGCTATCTCCATGCCAAACGGATCACTTACCAATTGGTACTCCTTAGCTCACAGTGGCAGAGACCGTGGCTGTGCCCTCCCTTCCCTCATGTCTAGATCAGGTAACCCAGCCCCACCAAAGAGACCAGGGAAATTCATAATGTACCGAGGGGACATTTCACACCGAACAAGAAGGACAAGCAGAATCTCCACAACCGGTGGCTGCTACCAACACAGAACTGCCACAGAGGACATATGAAGACTTCAATTAAAAGAACAGATTTCCATTTCTGCTGACAATGGAGAGAGACACGAAGGAATGTCGTCTCCATTCTAACAACAAAAAAGAGAGGCTGTTCATCTACAAAATCATACTGTTCTCTGAGTCACTTAGAAAGTCGAAGTCACAGACAACTAAGTGAAATTAGTTACAAAAAGTTAAAAGCCCCACAAGGAGATAAATAATCCCATCTCTGGCAGAGGTTGGGGGGACCAGGACCTCGGCATAAAAGCAGATAACAAGGACTGGAAGTAAGTATAACCTCCCGCAATCTCTACTTTTCTTTCCTTTTATGCACCAGGGCCATACTCAGTAAAATATTACGAGACACACAAAAAAGCAAGAAAAAAGGACCAGAAAAAAAAATATCGACATCACTATGGTAGGGGAGCTCTTCCACAGGGACTTTACAATAATTATGATTAATATCCATAAACGGGGGGGGGGGGCGGGTTCAGAAGCAATATTAAAACCATTAAACTATAAGAAAGACAAAATGATAAAAACAAATACCACAATGTAAGAGATGAATAAATCTTTAAACAAGCTACTCAGCAGGTTAGACAGAGGAAAAAAATTAGTGAATTTAAACCTAGGTCAGTGGAAAACATCCAAAGTTTAAAAAAAAGTGCAAAAGTGGAAAATATGAAATAGGTTATCCTGGAATTCTGAAATTACATCAAATATTCTAACACTGAAAATTATAGTCTCAAAAGGAAAAGAAAGGGGGGGGGCAGAGGAAATGAGATTTGAAATATGGAAGACTTTAATACCACTATTAATCAATTTGACTTAACTGACATTTACAGAACTCTGCACCCTAAATAGCAGAATACATATTGATTTTGAGGGCACATTTGACACTTAATAAAAGGGGCAATATTGTTAGTCATAATACAAATTTCAGTAGATGTTATAAGATAAAAATAACACATGTTATGTTCTATTTCCACAGCAAAACGAAAATTGAAAACAATAACACACATACATCTGGAAAAAAAAACCCAAATATTTGAAAATTAAATGATATATGTCTAAATAACTCATGAGTCAAAGAAGAAATCACCAGAGTAATAAGAATATATACATATGAGGGGCGCCTGGGTGGCTCAGTCGGTTAAGCGTCCGACTTCGGCTCAGGTCATGATCTCGCGGTCCATGAGTTCGAGCCCTGCGTCGGGCTCTGTGCTGACAGCTCGGAGCCTGGAGCCTGTTTCAGATTCTGTGTCTCCCTCTCTCTGACCCTCCCCTGTTCATGCTCTCTCTCTGTCTCAAAAATAAATAAACGTTAAAAAAAAATTAAAAAAAAAAAGAATATATACATATGAATATAAAAACACCATATCAAAATTTGTGAGATAACAGATAAAAGCAAAACTTAGAAGTGTGTAGCATTAAATTACTGTATTAGAAAAGGAAGAAGGTCACCAATCAACTATCTAAGCACCCACCTTAAGAAGCTATTACAAGAAGGGCAAGAAAAACCCAAAGTATGAAGAAGGAAGGAAATAAGGAGGATAACTCAAATCAGTGAAATACAAAACAGAAAAACAACAGATAAAAAAAAAATCAGTAAAACCAAAAGCTAGCTCTTTGAAAAAAAAAAAAAAACAGTAGGTGAGCCTCTAGGACTGATGTAGAAGAGAGAAGGCACAAGTTACAAATAACCATAAAAAGATAACCATCACTATACACTCTACTTTAATTAAAAGCATAATAGCAAAATATTAGGAATAACTTTGTGCCAATGAATTTGACAACTTAGATTAAATAGATACATTTCTTGAAAGACACAAACTATCAAGGATCGCTCAAGAAAAAGGAGGTAGATATCTAATAGTCATATCTATAAATAAATTTAATTTATAGTTAAAAACCTTCCACAAATAACACCCAAAACCCGGGAAGCTTCACTAGTAAATATTACCTATAATTAAAGAAGAAATAAAACCAATTTTACACAGAATTATCCTGATACCAAAGTCAGACAAGAATCTTAAGAGAAAAGAGAACTAGAGACCGATATCCCTAATGGACACGGACATAAAAATCCTTAACCAAACATTACCAAATCAGGTATATCAACATACAAACAACAATGTATTATGACCAAGTGAGATTTACTCCAGGAATGCAAGGTTGGTTTAAATTCAGGAATTAGCCAATGAAAGAAACTCACTACTTCAACATACAAAAACAGAAATAGAGTGAGTAGATACAAAAAAAAATGTTTTTCACAGAATTCAACATCCTGATCAAATCTCATAGCAAACTAGGAAGACAATGAACTAACCTGATAAAGGTTTCTCCAAAAACACCTATAACTAAGTCATACTTAATAAAAAAGAACTTACCAAAAAGTTGCTAGAAACATAGTGAGTTTAGGGACGTCATGGGATACTTCAATGTACACAACTCAAAGTTAATTTTGTTTACAAATGTATTAGTAAAAAGCAATTGGAAATTGAAATTTAAAAAAAATGATACATTTGCATCAAAACATGAAATGCTAAGAAATTCATTAAATAAGATATGTGTAAGACTTGCTCACTGAAAACTGTAAAAGTTCTTGCTAACAATTAATGAAGACCGAAAGAAATGTTCATGGATCAAAATGCTCAATTTTTTCAGACAATACTAGGAAATCATTTTCCAAAAGGGCCAAATAATAAATGTTGTAGGCTTTGCAGGCCACACTGTTATATAACTACATACTTCTGCCAATGAGGCACAAAAGTAGCCAGAGAAAATACCCAAACAAAGCAGCCTGTGTTCTAATAGCATCCAATGGAAAGACTGGGTGTGGGTAGGATCTGACTCATGTCCCATACGTGGCTGACATCTGGTTTGTAAGAAGCCCACATCTGTAAGATCACTACAAAGTTGGAAGGAGGAGGGGTGCCTGGGTGGCTCAGTCGGTTGAGTGTCCGACTTCAGCTCAGGTCACGATCTCACGGTCCGTGAGTTTGAGCCCCGCGTCAGGCTCTGGGCTGATGGCTTGGAGCCTGGAACCTGCTTCCGATTCTGTGTCTCCCTGTCTCTCTGCCCCTCCCCCATTCATGCTCTGTCTCTCTCTGTCTCAAAAATAAATAAACATTAAAAAAAATTTTTTAAAACAAAGTTGGAAGGAGGAGCATATACAAATAATACACATTTGGGTTAGTATTTTATCACACATCTGATGCATGAAATATCATAACATAATTTTAAGTAGAATTTTTAAAAAATATGTCTCATTCATAAAGCATTCAAAATCAAGGATGGAAAGTTTTAAAGATGTAACAACACTTTTCTTTCATAATTGCCACATGTTGCTCTCTCCGGTATCAGCTTCTGAATACTTTCTAAAGTGAGACAAAATGAAGAAAAACATTCCGACCCCTAATCTGTTTGCTCTTGGGGAATAGACAAATCATCAAAATGTAAAAAAATGCAAATTTAGAAACATGTGTAATGTGGATCATTAGAAACCTAATTCACATGAAATTCACAGAGGATTTTTAACAAGTGTTTGATGAATTATGAACATGCCAGTAAATGAGTGATTGGTTTTGAAAAGTAATTAATGAAAGGTATCTGTTAGTTTACTTATTATAGTATAAAACATGAGAATCCTAGATTAGGGATCTGAGAATTTTGGGCCCCAAATTCAAATAGTAAGTAAGTAAGTAAATGCCCTCTTTTTCTTCTCAAGACCCCAATCTCATAATTTTCCCTTCCTAATATTTTATAAGTGAATATAAAGATGTGCTCTATTTTGACATAAATGGGATTTATTGTTTGATTACTGAGCACCCACTGTGGGCCAGATACTGGGCATGTAGCTATGATCACAAAGGATTGTGGCTCTCTTTGTTCTTTTTTTTTTAACATTAAAAAATTTTTTTAAGTTTATTTATTTTTGACACAGAGAGAGAGAATGCGAGTGTGAGCTAGGGAGGGGAAGAGAGAGAGGGAGACACAGAATCTGAAGCAGGCTCCAGGCTCTGAGCTGTCAGCACAGAGCCTGACATGGGGCTTGAACTCACGAACCGTGAGATCACGGCCTGTGCTGAAGTCGGATGCTTAACTGACTGAGCCACCCAGGTGCCCCAACATTTTTTTAAAAGTTTATTTATTTTGAGAGAGGGAGCACCAGCAGGAGAGGGACAGGGAGAGAAAGAGAGAGATAGAGAGAATCCCAAGCAAGCTCTGAGCTGTCCATGCAGAGCCTGATGCGGGGCTTGATCCTACTAACCGTGAGATCATGACCTGAGCTGAAATCAAGAGTCGGGCACTTAACAGACTGAGCCACCCAGGTACCTCTCTTCTTTACATATACATATGTATATTTTTTTCTTTTCTTTTCTTTCTTTTTTTTTTTTTTTAGAGAGAGTGAGTGGGGAGGGGCACACGGGGAGGGAGAGTATCTTAAGCAGGCTCTGTGCTTAGCATGGAGCCCAATACGGGATTCGATCCCACGACCCTGGGATCATGACCTGAGCTGAAATCAAGAGTTGGCTGCTCAACGGACTGAGCCACCCAGGAGCCTCTGTGGTCTCTCTTTCAATCCCTCCCTCTCTGAGGCTAGTGGCCTCACTGTGGGGAATGTAGGCTACCCTATGGAGAGGCTCCCTTGAGGGTGTTCTCCAACCAACAGTCTATGACTGAATCCTGCCATACAACACAGCAACCACACGAGTGGGCTTGGGGGACGAGACTCTTCCCAGGCTGAGCCTTGACATGACTGCATCACCGGCCAACACCTTAACTGCAGTGCTGGGAGAGACCTTGAACAGGAGGACTCAGCTAAGCCATACTCAGATTCCAGACCCACAGACATAGGAGGTAATAAATGTGCATTATCTCATGCCACTAATTTTGGGGGATAATTTGTTGCAAGGCATCAGATCATCAGTAACACCGAATAACTAGGTAATGAGGTAATCTTTCAGTTCCTCAGTTTCTTCCACCTGAAAAGTGGAGATAATATAGAATCTCCTTAATAAGGTGATGTAGGCATTGAAATTCTTTAAGTATGGTATGGCATACAGTAAGCCCACAATACTCCTTCTTAAAAGATTTCTCCTTACGATGATTTTATGATTAGTTGAATTTCTGTCTTTCTTACTCCACAAGAAGAAGGACCATGTTGCAAGGAATCTCTCCACTTATCAGTCAGTCAATGGAGTGGTAGGCAACCTCTGGGATTAATGCTCGAAGGGGAATTCTGTGCATTTAGTGTTGAAATGTATGTCTAAGCTGCTTCCTAAGAAACACGTCGATTTCATTTCCATCAGTGTTGGCTGAGGGTTAATTTTTCCTCACACATGTACATGACTGACCTTTTTGATTTTCATCATTATTTTAATTTGCATGCTTTGACAATTTTTTTTGATATTTTTTGTTTGTTTTGCCTGTAGATAAGTTTGAGCATCTTTTCACATCATCATGTTTTGGCAATTTATACCTGTTTTCTTGGTGAACAGCCCATCTACATCCTTTGCCTATGTATCTATTGGACTTCCTGTCTTTTCCTCCTTCATTTGCCAAAGCACTTGGGTCTTATAAAGCATTTCTATACTCCGGTTTTACACAAATTTATTTTTTCTTATTTATTTTTATTTTAATTTATTATTTTTAAAAAATATAATTTATCGTCAGATTGGTTTCCATTACAACACCCAATGCTCATCCCAACAACTGCCCTCCTCCATGCCCATCACCCACTTCCCCCCACCCCCACCCCTCATTTAAAGTCAGGCCTGAATGTTGAATATTATCAACTGCCTTTCAATATTTATTGAAATGATCATATGTTTTTTTTTCTCCTGTAAAAGTTGACGGTATGTTTTAAAAATTCAGTTTTTACCAATTATAAAATTCGTTTTTATGGATAACGTGTTCTTTTGGGCAAGGATAAAAGGATACTATTAGAACTTACTGAAAAAGCCTTTAATTTTTATTTAAGTGCTTAAATTTAGTCCATGTTTTGAAGCTGTCGAGGCTATTGATGCCTTTCCCAAAGTTTACTGCAGTAAGAGATCCAGATGTAGTTTAATACACACAACCTAAAACTTCAGCCAAACGTAGGATTTTAAAAATACATCCATAAGGCAGAAAACCAGGAAATCTGAAAATGCAATGGGATTTATAAGTTATGTAAAACGGGGTACAACACCCTAAAAAATCTAACAAAATGCTGATAGAATATGAGACAGTTAATAGGATCATTGACGTCAAAAACACGTATGCTTTCCTCTCCTCAAAGAATTTTCACCAGAAAAATACTTACAACATTTGACACACTTATACTAAAGCATTACAATATAAAATTTAACTAGTGTTAAGCTCAGCTGTCTCAGTTAAATCACTGGATAGGATTATCTATTAATTCCTATGTAGACTAAGAGAAGCCTCTTCATTATGAAAAGGTCTTAACAAAGACAGGAATAAAGTATATGCATTTGAAAAACATTAAATCTTTTTTTCATGAGGAAGTGAACCTAACTGGAAGAGTTACACAATTTATAAATCTGATCACACTTGCTAAACAGAAGAGTGAACCAATTCATCTACCATAAGAACAACAGTCCCAAGGGTTACCCATTTGTTCAGCTGGAGGGAAGTAGACTTTGTCACAGCTTGATAAAATTATCGGCCATCCACTTTAGGTTGTTCATCATTATTATAAAGAGCAAAATATAACACAGTGCATACAATATTCAGAATTCTGTAATCTTGTTGGCATGAGGTGAGTGCTCTGGGAAATTAGCTAGAAGATACACTGTAGCAGCCAGAAGTCATTAATTAAAAAGCTGCCAATTTTCTGTGGATAGCTGGGGTCAAGCGGGGACAATTTTAATGCTCTATTACATGAAAAGAAAATGTTAAAGCATTATGTAAGGCACATACTGAATTACTGGGTGTGTTAATACCATGTGACCTTTCTTCTTTATGGAAAGATACACTTAGCAGTGTTCCCAAGGACTGGGGGAGTGGGCACAGGGGGGGAAGAATAGCTGAGTGTCACCAAGCACGCCCACTTGGAAGGCAGCAGCGAAGATGGTGATTGTTTCATCTTTTCTACCACTCTTGAGTCTTTGCTGGTCTGTAGCCAGAGCACTTGGCTAAGAGTCAGAAGCATTGGAAACTTACGAACTGTGCCCTTGAGCAAGTAGCTTATTCTCTCTGCATCCTTAATTTCACCGTATATGGAACAGGAAAAGTAATGCATTTCCATGCTCTACAGATTACTGTTCACCAAAGGAAGCAAGGCCGTGTGAATGTGCACATAAATGCCCACATAAGAAATGAAGAAGTTGGTCAATGAGCACATTCAGAGGGTCTCCCTAGCGGGCTGAAATAACATTGATTTGAAGTTGAACAGCAGAACGGCAGAAAGGAGATCTGTCTATATTCCCTGGGCTGCACCCAATGGCAAAGTAGGAAGCGTGTCCCTTTGCCCACCAAGGAATTGAAAACACAATCCCTCTTGTCCTTCTGGAGAGGGTGGTGTTTCCCTGAAGAATGAGTATGTTCTGCTTGCTCAGGGAGGTGGTCTTTCTTGTCTGGGAATAGTCGGTGGGTTGCAGGGAGTGAGGGGGCACAAAGATCGAAGCGGAGATGGGAAGGGGAGAGCAAGTCCCAACAGCAGGATGGCACCTGCTCCAAGGTGAGCAGCCGCCCATGGCACCGGTGCTCAGTGACTGAGTGCTAAGTTCTGGTGTCTCCTTCTGGAGAAGAACCCAGAAGTGGACAGAGGTAGGGTCCTGAGGCACTGGTCCAGGTCCAGGCCGGAAAGCTATTCCCAAGCCCAAGCTATTCCCAAGAAAGAATCTTCCAGGCTGTACAGGATGTGCATGTGACATTTTGTCCATATGCTTGCATCAGAGATGGTCTGTCTATCCTCAGCCTACTGGAACACTTCTGATCTCTTCCCTAAATTGCAGGGACTGGAAGCCTGAGAAAAACCATTTCCTGCTGAATTGTCACCAGGTTCTGGTTTGTATTTCACCAGTGAGAGGCACTTGGATACAGTTTGGAAGGTGCAGGGATGGAAAAGCCATCACTCTCCTTGAGAAGCAACAAGTCGGTGCACAGGCAGATGCCAAGGTGACTTCCAGGAGGACAGATCACTGCCCTGGTGCGGAGGCAGCTGCAACCACAGAGGGAGGTGGCTTCTCGAGGTTGTCACATTTCTCAGGTTCCAGAAAGGAAGCTGAGTTTCTCCCACCCTTGCCAAAATTTTGCATGCCTCTACTTCCCGGTATTAAATCCTTTCTTTTTAAAAAATGTTTGTTTGTTTGTTCATTGAGAGAGACAGAGAGGGAGCATAAGTTGTTTCTTTACTTATTTTGAGAGAGAGAGAGGAGAAGAGAGAGAGAGAATCCCAAGCAGACTCCACACTCAGCACAGACCCTGACGCGAACCATGAGATCATGACCTGAGCAGAAATCAAGATTGGACGCTCAACCGACTGAGCCACCCAGGCACCCCATAAATCCTTTCTTGATAAAACACCACACCCTAACTGGGTCAGCATCGAGGCCATCAATTATGCTCACTTGGAATTCAGTTTCCTTCCCTTAATTCCTTTATGTCTATAATGAAGGCCCATATCCAGAGAAAACCACCTCCCTTAGGTGGGCGAGCTCATGCCTGCCCCGGGGTGACTACAATTCGGGAGTTGACTAGCTCAGCATGCCAACTGCATGACTTTATCCCTAGCTGGCAAGGATTTTTTTTTTAATCACAAAGACAGAACACTATGCCCTCGAGTCGCTTAGCAGAAGAAGTAACCATGAACTGACCCAAGTCTGCATTTGCTGACAGGACACATGATCTCTCCTTCAGGGTGTTGAAACGGCTCGAGGTCGCCATCGCGGTGTGTTGGGATCATGCAGCTGTATCTGCCATAAAAGGCCTTCAGCCACCTTTTCCCTGCAGCAGGAGACCCCTGCATATTTGCCCTGGGTGTGGCTGCCTCTATCTAGAAGAGCAGTGAGGAAGACAATGAGGAAGAGGGCAGATGGAGGGGTAGAGACAAAGAAAGAAATGAAGCACAAGAAGGGCCCGGGGCCTGTCGTCCTGGTGACTCTACCAAGGCTGGTCGGAATTTCAGCTTCCTTGGGAGCGGGAAGGACCTCGGAGGAGCTCCTAGGGCCACTATACTCCACCCATTTAGCAGAGGAAGGGAGATTTTCATCCACAGTGAGTTTTATTCTACCATCAAAGGAAGAAAATAAAACACTAAGTTGAGTATCCATCCTCTCTATTCAGTTCACAGTCCTTCCCCAAGAACTCACTATGCTTAGTGTCCCCATGTGGGGACCACACAAGTGTCATAAACGGGGAGCCACAGTCAGCCTTGAAGTTGGGTTTGTGTTCACCACTCACATCACAGGGAGGCATTGTCTTCTCCTTTTTAGATTCTTTGAACCCTTTCCCTGCATTAACTCCAGATTCTCATCACCCATTTATGTGCTAGTGGGGACAAGGACATTGGAAAACAACTGGGCCCCAATAACTTGGATGAGCCTGATGCATGAGCTTGAAGCAGGTGTTGCTAGAAGGAGCTGGGAGGATCGCTGCAGGTCCAGCAAACCAATGGCACGGAAGAGGGTGAACCCATGGGGTCAGAGGCTCAGGGCGCTCTGCCCACACAGAGGGCAGGGAAGTGGTGAGCCCAGGAGAACTGGAGGGACTTGAGGCTTGCCCCATGCTGTGTGTTCTTCGTGTCATCCCTAGACACAGGCCCCGGGATGTCTACCTCGACCTTGGGAGAGAAGGGGTGAGCAGGATCAAGGTGAAGCACTCTAGGGCCAGCCCCTGAAGTAGGAGGAGGCTCCAGAGGGGTCGCCTGAGCTGTTGGACCAGGTACTGAGTGCAGCATTTGTTTCTTAATTTGGAATTGAACACAGTGCATGAAAACATCCAGAGAATGGCCCCTATATATGACGAGCGAGGAGGGTTTGGGCAGGGGGGTAGACACCCAGAAGAAGAGGAAACTTCTGGGACCTTGGTGGTAAGAGACAGCTAGGCTCTCTGGTAGACTGCACCTGTGGGTACAGAAATGACAACGGGGAACAGCTTTCTGGGGACAGTGGGAGATATCGGAGCACGGGAGAAACTGCCATGAGCCACGTGGTGTGGATGCTCTGAGCATCCAAGGAAAACTGGGGCCCTGGAGAGCCAACAAACCCTGGCTATAGATGGGCCCCGTTTCCACCCAGAAAACCGAAGACAATCAAAGACACTTGCAGACAGAAGTTTACAAATACTCACTGCCAGAGGCACACAGAAAGAAAGCAACTGAATTATAAAGGACACACACACGAAATCTGAATAAATGCAGAGAATGTCCATGCCATTGGCTGGGAAGGCTCAATATTTTAATGAAGTCCCTGTTCTCCATATTAACCTTTAGATTTATTACAATCTTCCAAAGTTTTCAAATAATTTTTTTTTTAGAACTTGACAAAATTATCCTAACATTCATCTAGAAGAAATAAGCAAACAAATATCCATGTGAGAAATACAGGACACTTTTGGAAAACAAATGGGGAGAGTATCGTACTAGGTATTAAAATGTGTCTGGAAGAGCTAAGCCTCTAACACACGTGGTCCTGATGCCAGAATGGACAGATCGGAGTAAAAGAGAGCATCGGAAACAGACTTTGGTGGACACCTTTTTTTCTCGTAGACTATAAAGCAGTTCATGTCAGTGGGGGAAAGGTTGGGCTATCCAATAAATGGTTTTCGGACAACTGGCTTCCCATGTGAGCTGCTGCTGATGACCGCTAATGTTATTGACTGATTGCGATGTGCCAGGCACCAGAATGAATGCTTTCTATGAATCATCTTACTAAACCATCACGTTAATCCTCTTATCTTATCTCTTTCTCTCTCTCTCTCTCTCTCTCTCTCTCTCTCTCACACACACACACACACACACACACACACACGTGCGCGAGGAAACTGTGGTTCACACAGGTTAAGTAATTTTCCTGCGGTAACACAGCCAGTGTTGTGTCTTGGGTCCGAGCTCTGCCGACTCTCTTAACTGACGATTTCTTAACTCCTCCTCCTAGATTCCCACTTTACTTGTTTTTCTTACAGAAAGTCCAAATTTTATATAGCTTAGTATATAAACAAATAGGGTGTAAGATTTAAAGATGGCAGCATAAAACTAACATTTCTTCTTTTTTTGGAAACCATACAAGAACAATTAGGACACAGAGGGAAAGAAAATGTGAGCCACAAAGGAGGTAAATGGACAACCAAAAGTGTACACGAGCAGAGGTACACGCAGAAAGAAAAGGACAGACGACTGTGGCTGTGAATGTGGGCAAGCATCAGCAAAGGACGCGTTGTTAAGGTGGGGGCACAGCGAGGGGCAAAACCAGCACCAGTGTGCCCAGGCTGGGTCGGGCAGAGGCTTTCCTGCACCTGCTGTGGCTCTTAGAATCAGACAGGCAGCATTAAGTGCAGAACCAGATAGCTGCACACAGCGTTCTCTTTCTAGGGATCTGAATTTTCCTGGAATGGGAGTTCTCAAAAGGAAGCAAAGACACTGTAAGAACACTGGAAGACAGACACAGGAAAAGAAAGCGGGTCATGGGATCACACCAGAAGAATGCTGCCATGAGTTAGATGAACGCTGTGAACCAGTCACTTGCCTAGGAAGCGAGGGCCCCAGAAAGAGTGAAATATGAACGGGCAGAAGTGGTGAAAGAAGAAGAAAAAGTAAAATCACAAACGGGAAGGAAAAATTGTGCAAAGAAGAACAAATTTGCTTGAGTAAAAGATGTAGAAAATATACATTAAGGTAAAAATGTGGAGACCCTGCAGAAGCAAATGGAAAAGGGAAGAGAACAAATATTTACAGACGTAACGTAAGAGATTTTTTTCTTAAATAAAAGATGCTAAGAATCTAAATATTAAATAGCACACCACATCTGTGGGAAAACTGACCCCAAATGAATGACATCAAGGCACAGACTGTACATTCGCCAGACTCCAAAGTCAGCTCTTTGGTACATGCAGGAAGATGATTAAGTCCCTTCTACCGGGAAGTCAGGCAGCCTCGGTTTCCTCCTGGACGATAATGTGAGCCACCCATCTCCTACAGGCCAAACTGGATTTATGTGTGAAAAGACACAGACATACCATTTTGAGTAAAGCAGAGCTTGGAATACTGCTCGCTGGAAATACTATGGCTAAGGATAGGGATAGCACAGGGCCCAGGTCACGGAATGGATGTAAATCTCAAGTTGGGTATATGGCGGCCAACAGGTGGAAGGTAAAAGCTATGACAGCAGAGAAAGCACTCATTTAAAAAAAAGTATGCCTGGGAAATTCCTCATTGCTTATCTTGGGAATTGACGAGTATGTCTACAGAGAGGCTCACACTCCCATACTGACCATGACCCAATCTGCCCCCCCCAGCATGGCTCCATCTACTCTCAGAGGCTTTGTCCCTTCACCCACACCCACACCAGCCCATCAGGCTGTAGATTCTGAACTGCTGATCCTCCTGCACTGTTGTCACCCTGATCCAAGCCACATCACAGCTCAGGCCTCCTAATGGGCTCCTGCCGCGAGTCCTGCCTTCCCATGGTCTACGTTCAACACAGCAGGGGGGATGGGCAGACCCACCACCCCTCCTGGATTGCTCCAATAGCCTCCTAGTTCTGGGCTCAGCATGGCAGTGGAAGAAAAGGGACAGCGTCACTGTCACTACTGTGACCCCCTACTCATCCCCACCATGGCACCATCACACCACTTGTAATGATTGATGAGAGATCTGACCTCCTGGGACCTCTGAGGTCCCCTTTTGCTCTGCCCCAGCTTCAGTGTCTTCCTTAGTGTTTCTGGAACATTCCAGGCACAAACTTCTGCCCCTGGCTTTGATACTAGTTGGCACTAAAGCCTTCAGTGCTTCCCCTGCAGACACACACAAACCTCATCTCCCATTTCTTTAAGGCTTTACTCACATTACCCTCTCCATGAAAACCTTACTTGAAATGCAAACTACTCCCCACTCCCCTGTGCCCCCTTCCAGTCATGCTCTGACCCTTGCCTTTAAACATTTCCATGACCACGCTTCCCTGGGGGGTCAGAAGTGGCCTTGTCCATGGGCAGCCAGAGAGCAAAGGATACCCAGGCTGGCCACGGGCCAGTGCACTAGCTGTATCTTACCTTAGCAGCCCTTCTTTGGGCCTTAGTGGCTAACAAGGGAATGGTCCCTAGGACAGTGACTGAAACCCATTCCCTCCACTATAAATGACATACATGTGCTTCGTTGTGGATTTCTGGGAACACAGGTGAGGCCCACTATGGTATTAAGCCCTGATTTAAAAAAAAAAATCTCTTTAGACCAGAGACCTCATTTGTTCATGTAAAGGGAAGAAAAAAAACAACAGGAGACAGAATTGAATGTTTTAGACTTCATGCATCTGGACCCAAGGTCAAGACTCTAATAACGTTATTTTCCCACAAAGATTGTTTCATTCCTGCAATTGCCGCCCTTAAGCCACTGCGATTTACTCTGGAATTCTGCAGCCTCAGGATTAGATTGTCGCAGCTCTCAGAGAAACAGCCCAAGTCTGTTGGGTTTACAACTTTTTTTCCCCCCTTGGTCACACATAACGAAGGTGCCCTTAAGCTCTCAGTGAATATTTGATTACCAGAAACGCGTTCCATCAGCAAGGCTAAATTTTTCTTAAGAAACATCTGTGTCACTTGTATAATTAAAATAATATTACACAATCTCCCCCTATTCCATTGAAAGATATTTAAAAATAAGCGTTAACACACGATATTATTTTTGTTGCAGGAAACCAGGCAACATTGTAAACTGCGGAAGGATGTGCACATGAATAAAATTCTGGCGAGTGGACAAGGCATATTGAAAGCTATAGAAATCGCTTATTCTTTGAGCCAGTGACTCTACTTCCAGAAATTTACCCCTGGAAAAAAATGAACACGTACAAATATTGATGAGATAGAGTCACTGTGATGTTTTTGCAACAGTGAAAACCCAGGAAAAAGCAAACACTATCCAACAATTGTGTTGGACACACCTAGTTGCCAAGTCTCCATATTCCCCTCTTAGTAAATAGCCCAAGCTGTGGGCATGGTGGCTGAGCACGTAGCTACAATGCAGCTTGCAGACCCCCTATAGCTGGGGTGACCTGGGTGGTGGGTTGTTAGAGGAATTGATTTAAGGACATTTCAGAGAGGGCCTTGGGGGGAGGTGACTCAGGTTGGGTGGCAGCTCTGCTCTTCCTCTTCTGGGGAGAGGGGAAGTGGCCACGGAGCTCAGTGGCGCTAACTGCTTGTCGAGAGGGGCAGATCAAAGGCGTAAGCAATTTGGGTCCCTGACGACCTAGAGGAAAAAACAAACTGGTCCTAAACTGTCTGTCTAGACTCCTCATACGAGAAAGAGTAAACCCTTGTGGCTTTAAGTCACAGAGCCCAATCCTAACAAAGGTAAGAGATAGTTAGATGGACTTACGGATGTATTAATGTAAGCTCTACACAGATATTAAAAAGCCATAGTGAATACCCATGTTTATTCACAGGGAAAGACATTCACAGTATATTGGTAACTGAAGAAGGAAGATTATAAGTGAGGAAGAATCATATGATCAATTTAAAGAGCCCACAAAATTACAGGTATATCCACAGATATACGCATTTTCCAGGGGACAGGTCTGAAAGGCTAGCCAAAAACGTTCAGAGCACTTATCCTTGTTTATCTTTGAATGGTGTTATTTGAGGGGAATTTAAAACACATTTATAAAAATTTGTTTGTTGAAGTCTCTCATTGTTTCTTTGATGATTTCATATTGCACATAAAATTTTAAAATAAAAAAAGGCTACTATAACTTCATTCACACATCAGTGATGGGAAGGAATAAAATGTCTACCAGATCCATGACAGACAAAGCATTATTTCATCTAAGAATAACACTTTTACAGATAAATAAGATTTGGAGGGAAGCGTGCAAGTAACATGAATAAGAAATTCCCCCAAAGGGAAGCAGTAAACATAGGATAAACATGTTTAGCATCATTAGTAATCCAAATATACAAATTAAAACAGAAAGCCATTTCACCTATCATATTGTAAAGATTAGGAATAAAAAGATCCTTTCTATCTGGTGACGACACAGGGATACACACAGCCTCACATTGCTGGTGGGTGTGCAAATTGCCACAATATTTTCCCAAGCACCCTGGGCCATACAGACCCAAAGCCTTAAATGCCACTTTACTTCTAAGGAAACAATCACACACATGTACACTGGATGGGATGCACATACAGGGATGTTCATCTGCCAAGTGTATAGGAGAAACTGAAAACAATCTCAAGGAGAGACAGGGAGCCTTGCACAATGGCAAACATTAGAAATAATTTTGAATAAGGTAAGTGTTGTGGAAAATGTTCATAATATCATATATGAACATGTATGCAAACTAAGTTAAATGCACGCTGTTTGTTTCCATATAATGCAACATGAGGCTTCAAATATGGCCTAAAATAAAAAGTCATGTGGGCAGTTACTCTGAACAACAGGCTTTGCTTTTTGAATAAAGTGCTTTGGCATGGACAATGTATGCGGCAGGCTATAGGAGAGTAGGCTCGGGGAATTCTTAAAAATGTAATTGATTCCTTCCTGCAATGAAATGGTTTCTAGCATTCTCTTCCCTCCCTCTTCTCTTTCTCCCTGGAAGGAAATATACCAGGAAGGAGGTGGTAAGTGACCCATTTTGTCTTTCTTCCATTGTTGTTATTTCCATAATAAGAAATACAGCATGTTATTTTAAAAAGCAGTATGTGGAATACAAACCATAATAAAGCAAACAAATAGGTAACAGACTCAGAACATTTAAACACATATAGTAGGTCTTAGACTGTTAGGAAAAGAGACCATGATTTATTTGTTTGTTTATCCCACCAGTGTGTATTTGGCCTTCAACTGCTTGATAAATTAATGAGTGAAGGTGAGTGAATGAAAAAAGAGAGAATTCCAATATGTTCATAAGCACAGTTAAGAACGCTTTCCTGGAGAAGACAATAAGATGGACACAAATGATCTTCATGGTGTCTAGAATGTTCCCCATCAGTCTGCATGTTACAAGTTTCTATTCCTGCAACATTGACAGTGTTACCTTAAAAGTGAGGAGGCTGCTTTGCCTTTGCACAGAGAAAGCATGATTAGGAGTGAAAACAAAGAACACTGGATGCTGAAAATAGGGGATGGATGTGTTTTTATTTTTAACCTTCTAAAGCCACTTAACCACAAATGTATAAACAACAGGGAAATACTTTCCAAACAATGAGCAATACTGACAATTCATCCTTGTGTCTGCACATGTCAGGGTATGCAGTTCTCTCCAAGTGGATTATGGTTACACAACTCCTGTAGGCAATGCAGAGCTATCCATGGTGCTGAAATAGCTTCCATGGAATAACCTGCCCCATTCGTGATCTTCCCCAGGGAATGCTATGCAAGACCAGATACTTTCCTGGTCCAAATAAAAACATTTCAGTGGAGTAGGGTTATTTGTGAGAGGAAAGACTTGGTGGAGGTGGGAACATATTTACTTGCCAGAAACACATCTGGAAGGACTCGAAATGCTCATCTAATTCTTTAGATTCTAACATATGTTCGGCAGGTAACAAGCAAATCAAGTAACTTCATACCTTTAGAGAATTTCCACACTATGGTGGGTACAGGATAGCCCTCAGCTGAGCAATTGAGGATGACAGCCTTGCCATAAATCCCGTCCTGGTCCCGTGGCTGAACCACAAATTTCGGAGGAACTGAAAAGAGAGAAATGTCACCCTTAATTTGGACAAGAACACAACTTTCAAAGCTATGATTTTAATAATGCCAATAATTTTAATGGACATTAAAATGAAAACAACAGGTTACCTATATGGAAGACTGAAAAATAGTATATGTGATCTGGAATAAGTCAGGAAAGTGACCTCAGTGTAGGAAAATTTTCTTATTTAGATCAGTGAGATTCTGCAGACTGAAGTTAATTTGCTCTGGGAAAAACTGGCCTCTTATGTGTGGCCTCTTATGTGTGGAAGTTGAATAAACCAAGGGAATAGGACATTGGTTTTTACTTGGGGTATGGAAGATCTTGAGCAATCCACTCCATGGCAAATAGAATCAGGACCACAATTTAAGGAACAAAGAACAATTATCAAGAGGAAGTATTCCTCTTGGGTGTGCACTGCTCAAAGCATTTGGTATCTATTCTTGTTCTAATAGGAGATGAAGGGAAAATTAATAGGCATCCCCTAAAGGCAATAAAGAACACAGCATGGCATTGAACTTCTCCCCAAAATCTGATGAAGACACACAGACCATTATTCCTGATGTCAGTAAGTACTCTTCTGGACCAACAGAGGATGATGGAAGCTAAGTGAAGTGAGGTACCATGAAGACTTTATCGTGTACATATTAAAAAAGCATATTAAATAAATGCATATTTGGTGAGTTTTATGAAGTGCTGGAAAAAATGCATCCCTACCCAAGTCATACACATGCACTCTGTCCTGAAACACAACTGCCAAGAGAAAGCAAATGCTTTGAATTAAGTTATTGTCATTGTAAGAGTATTTGCGTCTTCTCTTAAAGAGAAGATACATATACTTCTAGGAAAGGCAGCATCTGAAGGTATTAGAATCTCAGAATCTTTTCCATCAAAATCAATGATTAATTATGGGATGAACTTTCAATGAGGCAGTCCATTATATGAGAGGAGATAGATTGTGTCTACCATATGCCAGGCACTTAGCAAATGTGAGTGTTCTTCATCTCCTTTCCTTAATTCCTGGTAAAGCTAGTCTTGTCTGCCTTGCAATTTCCAAAATTCTTATTTTGAGACAGAAATATGGGCCTATATGCTACAGATCAATAGTAATTCCAGCCACAACATGAAATGGACTGGGAGAAAAATAAGAGTCCCTGTTAGCTAGAAGCTTCAAAACACATTGGAATGATATGAACCACAGCGAAGATCATTTTGTCCATAAAACAGTCGAAGAGGAGGGAATGATATCAAGACACAAGAAGCAGCTGGAGATTGTAATCACTGCTGTGTTTTTGAAAGAGACAACAGTGATGTCTAGGAGTACAGGGCCAAGGACTAAATACCAGGGTTTGAGCTCCAACTTTGCTTCTTCCAGTTGGATGATTTGGTGCAAGTTATCAGATGTCTCTTGGCTTCAATTTCCTTATCTTTAAATTGGGTATAATTACAGTACTCATTTTATAGGATTGGTGTGGAGATCAAAGGAATTAAGATTACAAGTGTTCTCAGAACAGTGTCTGGAAGATATTAAGTGCTCTGGGAGTGCTTGTTAATTTAATAAATGCAGGTATGTCCAGCTTTAACATATCCTTAACAAATACAATTCCCAACTTTCAAATTAAATCATGTATGCAGCCAATGGGTCTCCTCAATATTGCTTAACTAGCAAGCAATTTTACTTCATTTAGATGGTATTCTGAGACAAATATATTCAATAAAATGTAAATATATTTAAAATAAGGTGATAAGGGATGGCTGTCTCAAGCTGAGAAAACTATTTCTAGGAAAAATTCTGGAGATTATATAGAGCAAAGTTTTCTAGTAAAAGTAATAAATCTTGAGGATAGATTATAAAGTTTAAGGCACAATGCCAAAATCACTCTGGCCAGGTGGAAAGTAAATATGCAGTCATCTATAGTCTATGCTCTATTTGGCTCAAATTCTGCTAAGAGAAGGAAACCTTTTGTCAAATGGACAGGATCACTACTCTCTTGCATTTTCTCTGGAAGCCTGTCTAATTATAATTGATCCATGACCCCTCCCCTCAATTTGGTTCTAATCCAAAGGGACACTACTTAAAAACTGATCAAAGAGGTTTACATGAGAAATAGCCATTGACATATTGTAAGTGTGAGGTAATTATAGATGGAAATGGCCTATAAAACTGAGAATTATCTTTCATAACTTTCTCTTTCATCTCCTTATATCTGGCACTGATGGTTCTTCCTCGAAAATGTATCACATATCCTCAAAATCTCTCCATATTTATTGCATGCCCTAGTCACCATGGGTAAACAAGGTGTGTGGTAAATTGCCACATATCATATCCTCCATTCATCTGGTTTCAGCACACCAGGGGCTGGACAGTTCCATGCACTTGCCAGGGTACCACACCAAGAGCATGAGTCTCTGCTGTCCCAGGGCCTTCTCTGGTGTCACAAATGCTTACTCACTCTCCCTGATGCAACCCAGAAATGTGGGTGACAAACATATACCAATGAGGGACAGGAGTTGGGGGAGGGAAATGCCTCTTCTCTCCATCCTCCAATCCCATGGGACGAGTCTGAGGCATGTTCTTTCTATGCCTGTGATCAAACATTATAGGGCATCAGAATCACCTGAAGAGCTGACTAAAACACAAGTTGCTGAGCCATATCTTCCAAAGTTTTGACTTAGTAGATCTGAGGAGGGATCTAAGATACTGCCTTTCTAATAAGCTACCAGGGATGCTAAGTCTGCTGGTCCAGAGACAACACTTTAAGAAGTGATTGTGATTATCTGTGATTCCTCAGAGGATTCCCAGTATAAAGGATCCCCCACTGCCCAAAGGTGGCAACAAGCTCATTAAAACAACCTTTATTGATTTTTTCCCTTTCTTTCTGATCTTACTCCTGCCATCCAGCCCTCACTCTGGAATCCAGGAATCACATATCATTAGTGACTTGCAGCCAATCACGTACCTCACACTCTGCTTTTAGAGGAACTTTCCCGGAGACAAAGGCCAATACTGGTTCTTATCTGGTTTTAGAAGTAGCCTCGTCACTGGGGTCTGTCTACCTGGCACCTACCGCCCCTCTTGAGTCTGTTCTCCACACAGTAGCTTGAAGAATCCAAGACACTTACTGGACGATGTGACTGCCTGCTTAAAATCGTCAGTGCATTCCAATTGTTCTTTGATATAATCCATAATCATACAATATTATGAAGGTTCTTTATGACTTGGGTCCCTGGTTTCCAGCTTCATCTCTTGACATTCCCCTCTTGCAGGCTTTTCTCCAGCTGTTCTAAAACTCTGTCTGTTCTCCAGTCCCCATGATTGTTCTTGCTGCTTGGACTTCACACATGCTTCTGCATTTCTTTGTTTAACGAACTCTCACTTATTATTTGCATCTCAGTTCCGAGCCCACTTAGTCTGAGACACCTTTTCTAGTGCTATGAATGAGATTAAATGCCCCCACAGAACCCTTTGTTGCCCTGCCATAGCCTTTATCAAAATTGTTTGGTGTTGCTGGTTTAATTGCCTGTCTCCCCCATAAGGCTCTTCACCATCTAAGAATAAGAACCATTCCTTTCCCACTGACCATTGTATCCCCAGCACAGAGCACAGCAATGGAACATAGAAAGCACTCTGAAAATATCTGCTGAAAGGAAAAACAAATGGACATTACTCCAGCTTTACAGAACAGGGAAATAGGCTTTCTCCAAAGTATCATGGCTAAGATCATAACACAGATCACAGTGACCCCAATGCCCAAAGACCTTGAGAGTAGGATGGACCTATTTTCTTCTGAGGGAAGACAGCAGAAAGCACTATAGGAGGATTATGGCCAAGGAGAAACAGACTAGAGGTGGAACTGTTGCAATCTGAGCTAAAACTTCCTATAGGACCCAAAGACTTAGTACTCTGTATTGTCTAGGTTTTAATTCCCAAAAGTTGCTGGTTTCCTTTCTTAAAATTATATTTTGCTCTCCTTTAACTTGTGTAACACTTTATTTTGTATGTTGTAGTGAGCATGTTTGCCAATATGGTTGGTTTTTCCAATAGAAGGATTTTCCAATGGGGAGGAGGGTGATTAAGGAAATGGAAGGGAAGGATTCAACCAAGTAATTATGCCACACCCCCAAAATGCAATTGTAGGTCATTTGTACCATACACCTGTCTGAATCATAACTACACAAACATTACATCTGTCCCTCCAGAAAGAGAAATTTAAGATACGTATGTTCCAAAATACCCAAATCGTGTCATGGGACCCATGTAGTCTGATAACATCTGAAGTCTCCAAGGGACCCCTTCTTGTCACCTTGTCTAAAATGAGGGCTGTTTAAAACACAGTGTTCTTTGGCTTGGTCTGTTTGTTAAAGGAGGGGGGGATTATTTTTGCTGTTTTTAAGAGAGGAATAGTAATATGTTTGTAATAGGACAGGTACATTTCAATCTTAGGCGCGATTCAATGTTTTTTTATGTTTAAAATTCATGGCCTCCAAGAAGCTATATATTTCCAAAGAATGGATGTAAGCTGCCCTAAGCTGTCACCAGGAACAAGGATTCAGTTTTACTGAAAGCAAAACTAGGAGCTATTTGGTGGCGGTGGTGGGGAAGAGGGGATATGTACATAAATATTGCCACTCTCTACTGGATGGCATTTAGTCAAGATGGTAATTGGTCAAAGTCTAGGTAAGATTTAATTTATGACACCGGACACAAAAATCCAATGGCTTCCTGTCACAACCAGAAAGATGGTCTGGCCCTCGCCCTCATTCCTTTGCCTCTTCCCTTATGTAACACTGAGCACATTGGTCTCTTGCAGCTCTTTGAACACACAAAGCTCACTCCTGACTTGGGGCCTTCATGCTTGGTCTCTTCCCTGGAGCTCACTTCCTGCAGAGAGCCCTGTGACTTGCTCCCTTACCTTAGTCAAGTCTGCTCAAAAATCTCTCGAGAAAGGATTTCCCTGTCCATCCTATCTGACATACCTTTCCTATCCCCATCACTCTCAATCCTCCTACTGAGTTTTAATTTCATAGTACATGCAGATACCTGACATTGTTTGTTTGTTTGCATGTTTGTTTGTTTGTTGTCCTTTCTTCCACTGGAATGTGAGTCTTATGGGCCAGGAACTTGGTATCTCTGTTTTGATCACCACTGCACTCCAGCACGCAGAATAGAGGCTTCAGAAATATTTGTTGGAAGAATCAATGGATGAAATAAAATTATAGTAGAAATGTGGCACAAAAATTAGGCCACTAAACATAGCAATAAGATAGTGGCCCTGTATAACTTTTATTTTCCTTGCCAAATAAAGGTTAACTAGAGGCCTTTTGAGTAGTGTTTGTTTTCTATGGGGCAGCTAATCATTAAAAGTCAGAAACAGCAGCTACATCATTGGACATAAAGAAATGTGAGAAAACTGACCTCCTATGGAGCCGCAGATAGAAAATCATCTCATCTGCAGCTTTCCTCTCAGTGACGCAGAGCCAATATTAGGAACCAAAGGGCAGGTGTGTTCAGTCATTAAGTCTAGTACTTTCCCTCCAAATGGCTTCTTTAGTGCCAAGGTCACCCCACTGAGCATGACATTAGGAAGATTATTGGTCCACAGACAGTGTAAGCCATAAGGCACACACATAAGAGCTAAGGGTTGTTTTGTTTTCTTTTTTCTTTTAACTTCCTGTAGGAAAACAGCTAATTTATTTTAAATTAAGTCTCTATAAATCTTCCCAATTACCTGACAAGTCAAAAACTGTGCTAAGTTCTATAATGATTCTAGGTCATAAGGTTGTGATAGAAGGAATAACTAGGAACTGGGCTCTCAAACTCCACTGCTGTCATACCCATTTATTCCACACCTCAGCTGAAATGTCTTAGATGTTACCTTCATCTCCCATGTGCAATTTGTCTCAGCTGCTGTGGTATCCCAAAACTATATTGTACTTTTACCTTTTTGGCCATATTCCCAAGGCCTTCATTCTAATTAATTGCCTAATGCTTGGGTTGCCCCATGGCCCTTCTATGCAGTATACCCTCAATCATGATCCAAAATCATGTAGCAGGAAGGGGGGCATACAGAGGGACAAGGGTGGAAGAGTGTCATCACTCCCTGAGTGTTTATTATGTCCCAAGCACCATGATAAATACATTATTTTATTTAGCCCTTGGAAATCATTACTAGGTAGTATTCCATTTTATGAATAAAAAATGGAGATAAAGAGAGGTTAAGGAATTTACCCAAGGTCACAAAGCTAAGAGGTGTCCACATCATCACAGGGCTGAAAGGAAGAAAACGGAAAGAAGAGAAGCAGGGAAGAGGTCTGGGGAGGCAGGCTTGCAGGCCAGTGGGTTTTCCTTGGCTTTCCTGTCTGCAAAGCACAGCCCATCAACTGCTACCAGACGGTCTTCCTCCCTCAAGACAATCCATTCAAGGACATTTGTAGTTCCCCAGCCTTTCCTATGTCAAGTACACACTTGTTGAAAATAAGCAGACAGGCCAACTCTGGCTATGGCACAGCCTCTACGTCTTGGCTGGTGCTATCACTCTCCGACCTCAGAACATATGCCTGGAACATATACCTCCGTCCCACCCCCACCCCCGCCCCCCATTCATGGACAGTAATCAGAGTGCTCTGCTGTCAGCCAAGTGCAAAGGTCATACCAATTGTTACCTTGTCACCTAATTAAATTTTCTCAGCAGCTCCAAGAAGTAAGTCTCCCTGTTCCTATTTTATAGGTTAGTAAATTGAGGATCAGAGAGATTCACTCATGTTTTCAAAGTCACATAGAAAATGAAAAAGCAGAAAGGGGGACCTTGATTTTCTAACTGGGAGACAGAGTGTTGCATTTTTATTTTCTAAACCCTATGCACATCAGGGCTGATGGAGCTCACTCCTTCCATGAAGCCTCCCTTGAACGTATCACTGATCTCCCCCTTATTAGAGTTCATTTTGCTCTTGTAATTAATAGTCTGTCACTTGAAGTCCTCCAAACCACCCTCACTGTGACAAGGCAATTTCAAGGTCTCTAAACTCATTCTATTTTTCCCAAACTACATCTCAGACCAAAAGCTTTAAAGCCTCCAAGAGAAAACCACTTAACTCCAGTTAAAGATTTAAATAAAGACCCACATAATCATTCTCTAATGCTGTTTGCTCTTTTCATGTTGGTTTTGCTTCCCCAACTATACCTTTGCATATTTTTTTCATGAACCAAATGACAAGCCGTGTTCCAAAGTTAACTGGTAAGTCCACGCTTTGCAATATGGAATGCTCCTCCATTCTAAATGGCAATAATAAATAAGATTCCTCATCTTACTACAGTGTCTATTTAGCTCATTCAGAATATGATCCAGCTGAAGTGACGACCAAATTCAACCACTTGACTCTTCAAATTAAAAGCTGCAATCTGAGCAGCTGCCTGATTTCTAGCAATCAAAAACAAGAGGTTGTCACTCACAGCAGGCATTAACCATCCACAGAGAAACCTCCCTGTCCCAACTATTATGTACTGAGGGCAGACGGGAAACGGAGGAGAACTCTGAGATATTATACGCCCTGAGCAGCTCCCCACTCCCAGCATGGTCCTTGGCCAGCTACTTTTGGGGAGAACGTCTGTCATCAAGGCTTCTCACATATTTTTCTCAAAGAGTAGACCGTCAGTTCCTGCAAACTGTCTTCTGAATTAGCCCCACCTTTGCCATCCCCACTGCCACCACCTTGGCTCCAACCGTCACCCCTTCTCACATAGAGCACAAAGGCCTCCCCTCCGGACTTCCGGGCTCATGGTCTCACTTTATTTCAGTGCATGGAACGTCCTGCCATAAACTGTGTGATTTTACTGCTTTAGATTCCCTCATCAATTCCCATGGCCTCTAGACCTTAGGGCACAGAATCTACAAACTGTGAGCCAGAGTTAGCTCTAGAGTCTCATCCTTCCTCATTTTGCTCCCCAGCCACACCATTCTACCACACCAGGGAAATAAATGCACCTGCTGTCTCAAGCCTTCCATGCCACTGCAGGTGACAGACCTTCTTCCAGGAACACATTGCCTTCCTTTGTCTCTTTTTAACTTGATGCTGTATTTTCTAACCCATCAGGATCCCTCCCTCCCATTGGGTATCTCCTAACCTAAATAAGGTAACTTCCCTCTCTTCCTTCACAGTTTCCCTGCGGCCTGTCATACCACCATGTAAGGCTGTCACCTGTCTTCCACTAGATGGGAGCTCTCACTGGGAAGAAATGAGCGTTCATCATCCCAGCGACTATTCCAGGGCCAGCAATTACAAGTATGTGCTAAAGACACAGCTGTTTAATGATGGAATAAGAGAAAGATGAAAGACAGAAAAAATGCAGTCATCTGGGAATGGGTGCAAAAGAATGTACTTGTATCTACCCATTGATGGTTCAAAGAGGTGCAGCTCAGAATATTTATTTTCTTTTGAAAGCAACTGAAACAAGAAAATACTGAACTCACCAGACTGAAAAATTTTAAGAAAAAAAAAACAGTAAAGATGGCTACACAGAAGGACTTTAAAACAGAAAATGCTTTATTCAAGAGTGAAGGATATTTTGTAGTCCTAATCTAATAAATCCATTTTAGCCATTACCATGAAAACTGAAATTAAAGGCAAAGTAGGCTCAAAGCTGCTTTGACAATGATTAGGGTTTATTTGGGGTGACTGACTTTCTGAAATCAGAATGATAACCTGTTACGGTACCTACCAAACATGCACTCCAGATCTGGTCCCATTTTATATACATAATATGTGCATTATCTATTATACATCTACTATATGTGTATATATACATCTACTATATACATGTATATAGTATATATAATATGTGTATATAGATGTATAATATATATAACATTATTTATTTATTTGTTTGTCTATTTACTTATTTGTTTGTTTATTTTAAGTAGGCTTCATACCCAGTGCAGAGCCCAATGCGGGGCTTGAACTCACAACCATGAGATCAAGACCTGAGCCGAGATCAAGAGTTGGACACATAACCAACTGAGCCATCCAGGCACTCCAGATCTGGTCCAATTTTAAAGTAATTGAATGAATCATAAGCCTATCCCCACTGTAGCATAAGTTAAAGGAACTTGTATACTTATGTGTCTATATGCTGTTAAATACAATTAACAAAAATATAGATTTACTAAAAGTCATGTTGAAGTTAGATTACTTTCCACATGTGTTATAAAAGATGATACAGCCTGTAAGGAATAAAGTGTATAAATAATAGACTTTCATTTTAAATCATTGAGCATTAGAGCCAGGAGGGAAGTTATTATTTATTGAGGTCAGCCACTAATCTGTGACATCTATTTCTTTTATACAGTCCCTTCCAAAACACCAACCCATTTTTAACAAAGTTCTCTTGGTGGGAAAGTTGTTATTTTTCGAAGTAAGTTACTTAATTATTTCATTTTTGAAGAATTTTGAACCTTAGGAAGATTATATTTTAATATTTAAAAAATGGAAGCAGAATTTATATACAGTAATAGACACATATTTTAAGTGTATAGTTTGATAGGTTTTGACAAGTGCCTAAATCCATAAAATCAACACCCCATCAAGATTTAGAATACTTTTACTCTCCCCCAAATTTCCCTCATGTCCATTCCTTGTCAGCTGCCAATACTCCTTCCCAGTGGTAACCATTCTTCTGATTTTTATCTCCATTGAATAGTTTTCTATCCTGGAATTTTTTATAAATGGATACAAATAGAATATGTTACTGTTTTTTGTGTGTCTGGCTTCTTTTACTCATCATACTGTTCTTCAGGATTATCTATGTTTTGTGGGTATCAGTTATCTGTTCTATTTACATTTAGAGTAATTATTGATAGGGATGGACTTGTTATGGGCATTAGCAAAATGTTTTCTTTCTGTTTTATTCCTTTGTCTCCTTTTTCCTCTGTTACAGTCTTCTTTTGCGTTTCATTGGTTTTAAATATTGATACGCTTTGACTCATTTCTCTTTTTCTTTTGTACACTGGTAGATTTGTTAACATTTTTCTGTACAGACCCATATGTAAATGTAGGTACGTTTGTGCCTTCTATTACAAATGTCATGCTTGCATTTCTTTTTCTTGTCTAAATGCAAAGACTATGACCTCTAAAACAATCCTGATAGAAATGTTGAGAGTAGACATGCTTATCTCCTTCCTAATCATGAGGATAAGAAGTACAAAACACTATGGATTTTCATAGGTGACTTTTACTCTAGTGAAACTTACCTTTTATTGATTGTTAATCGAAAGTTTTATTATTTTTTAAATCAGGAATGGCTATTGAATTTCTAGTAACTTCTTTTCCTCTATTTCATTTATATCCGTGATTTTTCTACTTTACTGTTAATATGGTAAATTCTATTGATTTAATTTTGAATCATAAACCAAGCATTTAGTCCTGTGAAAGGGCCCACTTTGTCATGATATGTTATCCTTCCTTTATACTGCTAATTTGATATGCTCATATTCTGCCAACTATTTTTGCACCCACATTCATGGGCAATAACAGCTTGCAAATTTTTTTGTAAGTGATGTCTTTATCAACTTTTTATATTAAGTTTATGCTATGTCATAAAAATTTGGGAACTATTCCCTTTCCTTCTATTATCTGAAGGAGTTTGTGTAAGAGTTCTATTATTTCTTAAATTCTTGCTAGAATTTACAAATTAAGCTCTCTTGGCCTTCAGTTTTTGTGGGAAAGTTTTTGACAAAAATTCAAATTTTATAACAGACATAGGGCTAGTCAAATTTTCACTTTTATCTTGTATCCATTTTGATAATTTATGTCTTTGAAATCATTGGCCATTTGATCTAAATTGTCAAACAGACTGCCATAAAATTGTCCAAAAGATTTCTTTACTACCGTTTTAATTAATGTCTGTAGGAGCTATAGTGATATTTGCCTTTGCGTTAGTTTTCTAGAGCTGGTGGAATAAATCACAACAAACTTAGTGGCTTTAAACAATAAAACTTACATTCTTATTCTTCAGGTGATCAGAATTCTAGAATGTGCATTATGAAGTTGTTGGATATAATCTATAAATATCAATTAGGTTATATGGGCTGATATGTAGTTTAAATCTTCTCCGTTCTTATGGATTCTTTTTTCTACTTACTCTCTTAAGTATTAAGAAAGGAGTGCTGAAACTCCCAATTGGCATTAGTTGTTTGTCTGTTACTCCTTTCAGTTCTATTTCATAGTCATGTGCTTGGATTTCTGTTATTAGGTGCATCCAGATTTCAGTTGTATATGTCTTCTTGATGAATTAACCATTTTATTATTATAACATGTCCTTATTTGCTTATAGTAATATTTATTGTCCTGAGACTTATTTTATTTAATATTAATACATCCAATTAAGCTTTTCGTGATTGGTTTTATATCATTTTACTTTTAATTACTATGTCTTTTATATTTAAAGTGTGGTAATATGTACTTGAATCTTGCTTTTTAATTAAGATTGGCAGTCTTTGCTTTTTAATTGGTATGTTTAGTCCATTTATACCTAATGAAAGTATTGATATAGTTGTCTTTGAGTTTTCCATCTATTTTCCATTTCTTCTTTGTAATTATGTCTCTCTTTTCCTATCTTTTGTAACTAATCAAGTGTATTTTAATGCTCTTTTTTCTATTCTGTTGCATTCACATCTATACCTATTTGTTTCATTTTTATAATTCCTCAAGAGGTTGCATTGTATGTATTTAACTAGCAACATCTATGTTCAAATAATTTCATGCCACTTCATGTATAACATAGGATAAATTTTACGAAGTAAAATTCCACTTTCCTTTTTCCTGTTTGTGAAATTATTGTTGTATATTTTACTTTTGCATGTTATAAATTATTGTTGTTTAAACATCTAAATGTTTTTAAAGAAATGAAAATGATAATATGGTATATTTTATCTTTAGCCATAAATTTATCTTACCAAGAGCTGTTCATTCCTCTTGAAGATCAGTTTCCACCTGGAATTGTTTTCTTTTAGCCTAAAGAACATTCCTTAACATTTCCTGTAGTAAAATCTGGCTGGTAATTAATTCTCTCAACCTTTACTTGTCTAAAAACGCCTTTATTCGGCATCCATTTTTTAAGAATATATTTTTCTAAAAAAAGAAAAAGAATATATTTTTCTGGTTACAGAATCCTAGATTGATAATGTTCTTCCTCCACACCTTTCTTTCAGCACTTTAAACATGCTGTTCCATTCTCTTCTGGCTTGAATTGTTTACGATGAGTAGTCTAAAGTTTTCTTACTTGGTCCTCTTGAATGTAACAAGCTTAATTTCTCTGGTTACTTTTTTATTTTAATGGTTATTTATTTGTGACAGACAGAGGGAGCAAGAGTGCACATGACTGGGGGAGGGGCAGACAGAGGAGGGCAGAGGATCTGAAGTGGGCTCTGTGCTGACAGCAAAAACCCTGATGTGGGGCTCGAACTCACACACCATGAGATCATGACCTGAGCCGAAGTTGGATGCTTCACTGACTGAGCCATCCAGGTAACTCTCTCTGGTTACTTTTAATATTTTATTATTGGTTTTTAACAATACAATTATAACGAGCCCTGACACGGTTTCTCTTTGTGCTTATTTTTTGAGGGTTTCATTGACCATTTTGATATGTATATTTACATTTTTCTTCGCATTTGGAAAATTTCCAATCATTGTTATTCAAATATATATTTTTTCCCTGAACCTTTTTCTCTGACTCTAACTACGTATATGTTGGAAGGGCTGACATTTCCCGAAGCTCAGTGAGGCACTGTTTACTCTCTGTGAAAATATCTGGTATTTTCTCTTGCCCTCTTTTCAAGTTCAGTAATCCTTTATTCTGCAGTATTTAATATCTTTTTTTTTAATATGAAATTTATTGTCAAATTGGTTTCCATACAACACCCAGTGCTCCTCCCAACAGGTGCCCTCCTCAATACCCATCACCTACCCTCCCCGCCCTCCCACCCCCATCAACCCTCAGTTTGTTCTCAGGTTTTAAGAGTCTCTTATGTTTTGGCTCCCTCCCTCTCTAACCTTTTTTGTTTTTTCCCTTCCCCGCCCCCATGGTCTTCTGGTAAGTTTTTCAGGATCCACATAAGAGTGAAAACCTATGGTATCTGTCTTTCTCTGTATGACTTATTTCACTTAGCATCACACTCTCCAGTTCCATTCACGTTGCTACAAAAGGCAAGATTTCATTCTTTCTCATTGCCAAGTAGTATTCCATTGTATATATAAACCACAATTTCTTTATATCTTATTAAATGGATCTAGTGAATTTCTCATTTCACACATTATATCTTTCAGAGTTAGAATTTCTTTCTGGTTCTTGTTTTAAAAAATATTTTACGTTTCCCTTCTTGTGTTCTCTGTGCACTCATTTACTTGAGTTCATTATATTGAACCCTTGAAATAAGAGGGTAGCTAGCCACTTTAAACCCTTGCCTGCTAACTGGGACATCTGTGTGTCCATCAGTCCATTACTTTAATTGTTTTTCCTTTTGTTTATGGCTCACATTTTCCTCCTTCTTTACATATCTAGTAAGTATGTGTAACACACTGTGGATATGCTATGCTATTGAGAGTATGGGTTTTGTTGACTTTAAGTGTTGAATGTTATTCTTGCAGTTAATTCACTGGCAAAGTTTTATACAACCAAGGATCTTTTTAGGCTCTTTTAGGGTTTGTCTAGAATAGCTCCTATTCCAAGGATAGATTAGCTCTCCTCCTAGTGTCCCCTCTGAGATTTTAACTGAATTTCCATGTGTTCTCTATTCTGGCTGTTCAGAACTCCAATACATCCCAGTACTGTGTAGCCTCTGAATTCTTCATTCATCTCACATCTACCTGGTACTTGTTCTCTGATAGATTTCATGAAGTCTCATCCTATGCATGTGAAGTGTAGTATTTAGCTAAAGACTCACAAGGAGATTTTTAGAGCTCTCTGAATAGCTCCCTATTCCCCAGCACTGCAAAATCTCACACTTCGGTGGTTTCCAAATTTCTATCTGTTTTCTCCATCCAGCAAGATCACAGTTATCTACTTGGGTTCTGCATCCCTTTGTCATGGTTTGGAAAGTGCCTCAGAGAGCTGGGGTACATTTTGGAGCTCAACTCCTATATTTCCATTTTCTCCAGGATCACAACCCTCTGCTTCCTGCCTTCCACTGCCTGGAAATGGTTGTTTTATATACATATTTTTTTACCAGTTTTACAGGTTTTTTTTTAAATGATAGGTGGACAAATCCATTACCTGTTACTCTTCGATAGTCCCATTCATTAAATTTTTAAATTTATTTTTCAAGTTACTTGAACCAAAATCTGCCTCCCTAAAATTTCTAACCATTTTGGTTGGTTCAGTCTTCTAGAATACCCCACAATGGCTCTTTATATACTGTTTTTAACATACTCCATTGGTGCAAAGAATCCAGTTCCAATTCACTAACTCAAGGACTTTGATCCTGTAATTATCGCCTCTTTATCTTTGCCACGTTTCTCTCCTCTCTACTGGCTCATTCCCATCAGCATGTAAGTTTCCCTTGTCCCATGTCCTCCTCCAACTTCCTCACCAGTTTTCTGCCTCCCATCATAGCAATGTGTCTGAAAACATGAAAATAGTTGTCTTTTCTTGAATTCCCACACATTTACTCACCTCCCTGTCTGTTCCTTAGTCCTTCTAATTAGGCATTCACTGCAACCACACCACTCTTCATGGTCACAAACAATGTCCATCTCCCTAAACTCAATGACCGATTCTTGGATTGCCTTTTTCTATTTCCAGTGGGATTGTATATACTTTATTACCTGTGTTTCTTGATATATTTCCTAATTTGCTTCCGTGACTTCATAGTCTGCTGGATTTCCTCCTACTTCACTGGCTTCTCCTTTTCCCTCTCTGTTTCCTTTGCTAATTCCTTCTCTTATTTTGGAACCTCAAATGCTGGAATGCCTTGGATCTGGACCTTCTCGTTTCTCTCCCATGTCACACTGCTACTCCTTGCTTCTTCTTCACTTCTGTTAAAGATGCTTCTTTTTACTTTACTGAGCAAAAGGTGTGCTTCCTCTCATCTGCAACACTTACTTTCAGTATCTGACTGAAAATATATTGTCTTACTCAGGGAAAATACGTTTTACAAATACAAAGTTGGTTTCTTCATATAAATTCTAAGTATACTTCAGTTTCTTTTGTTGGCCATTACATAGAAAATGCACTACTTTTCAGCCAGAAAGGAAGGAAGGATGTCTTGGGGACAAGATTCAAAGACTGAGGAAAGACACAGGCATCTGTTGATCAAGAAACAATCTGCTCAGATCTGCTCAGATGTTTGGAAGATAATGGAAATCAACCTCTCCCAACACTTACTCTGAGAGCCCAATATTTGGAGACTTTAAAATGCAAGTAATCAACATTAACATAAGTCTTTAAATTTAATACAGTTGCTTTTACAATGTGGGTGAAAACTGTGCTCAGAGATGAATGCATAGTGCTCTTGGAGAATCATAAAACCACATGTCTGTGCCCAACACACATTAGAGAATACTAGCTGCTCATTTTGCACATGTGGAGTGGAGCCTTCATGGGAATTTGGTGACTAGAAGAGAGATGTGAAGTAGACTGGTGCCTACATTTTAGATGCATCGAGTCCCCTGCCAATATTTTCTACAAGCTGGACTACCCTATTTTAATTTCTTTAAAAAATTTTTAATGTTTATTTATTTTTGAAAGAGACACAGAGCATGAACAGGGGAGGAGCAGAGAGAGAGGGAGACACAGAATCCGAAGCAGGCTCCAGGCTCTAAGCTGTCAGCACAGAGCCTGACACAGGGCTCTAACCCATGAACTGCGAGATCATAACCTGAGCTGAAGTCGGACACTTAACCAATTGAGCCACCCAGGCACCCCTGGACTATCCTATTTTAATTTCTAAATAAATACCACCCCACTTCGTTTAATTTGATGAATGTTATCATAGCTTTCTAAATTAATGAGAGGTCTGATGCTAAACAGAAGAGAGGAACAAAACATATTCCTAAACTGAAACTAATTTTGCATTTCTAGAACTAAACTAAAACAAATACAGGAAGCTACTCTTTGCTGTGTGTCAACTACACTTCAGTAAAACAAATAATAAAAAATAACAAAAAAAGAAAAGTTATCCTTTTATGATTCTTTTGAAAAGGTGTGATTTGACAAATGATATTCAACAAACATTATTTTTAAGGCCATCAATCTAAATAATACTCTTATAAAAAGTGCCATTTAGAGTGAATGCAATACAGCAGGAGCTTATGGACTTTGGGGGCTAATTCAGGGAAAGCCTCACTCATCAATTAAATGCCACTCTCACTTCTTCCTGCATGCATTTCTTAGCTGTTAATTATTTGGAGCTTCACATCTTAGGTAAATAAAGACTTGGTTTGGCGTTAGTGGAGTTTGTAGTTGGCTTCTACAGTTGTGAGTTTTATTTGAATGGGACGAGAGCAGATTCTGCAAAGTCTAAAATTTTCACGTTATTGCAAGTGAACGCACTCCGTGAGCATCGTTGAATTTGTGCTGATGCCACACATCCCACTTACCTCTCACGATCAGCTGGCTTTGGTGTTCCACAGCTGCTGCCTCATTCCGGGCTATGCAGGTATAGTTCCCGTTGTGCATGAGGGAGAGATTGGAAATCCGCAAGGAGCTTGTGAAGTCAATGTTGTCGATGGTCACCCCGAGGCTCGCTGGGATTGGCCGGCCGTCCTTCTGCCAAGTGATCGTGATGGGTAAGTCCCCTGAGACCACAACACATGGGATAAAGACCCGCTGTCCAATGGAGAATCTTGGAAACTCAAAAGGTTGGATGAAAGGTGGAACTGAAAGAAAAGAAAACGTAACAGAGGAAAGATGCTAATGAATTGCACGCACGCTCTACGTTCCCTTTTCCTTTTACCCTTTTGCATGACATTGAAAGAGTAACAGAGTCACTTCCATAACATGTAAATACATGCACTGGGAGAAGAGGTGAAGTTGTGCCATCCTGTTACTTGAATTCTCTCATCGTTCTAAATGAAAAGCATGGCTTAATTTGTACTTTAGCAAACAAGCTTAATTTATTTCGACAAACTTTAAAAGATACCATAATTATTTTTGAATAAAAATATTTCAGACTCTGTACTATTCATTGTGAAAGAGGCATTTGAGTCTGTGTTTTCCTTAGAAGCTTTTGAAAATGATGTGTACAAGAAAATATTTCTCTCCTGTTTCACTAATACTACCACAACAATTACTATTCCCTGTTTAATGCATCCCATGCCTTGCTAATGGGTATACTTTAAGCCTGTTCAAGAAGAGATTCCACTTTCATTGTTAAACACGCTTTTTTTAGGACTAATGCCCAACTAACAGCAAGTATTAATGAAAAAGACTTATTTTATGTTAGGATAATCATGTCTTCATTCTATACCCCTCAATTTTACACATGCCATGTGCATGACTTTAAATTATGGACTGTCCATGGCCAATGTCCTGAGTTGCTGAGATGTGTTGCTAATGAGGACAAGGTTATAGCCTTCAACCTGGCCAGCCATGGACACAGCCAAGCTCAGTCTGGAAATCTCTTTTCTGATTTAATCTCCCTGATAAGCTTCTGTTTACCTTCTTGCCTCAGGACCACTCCTGGATGATCTTACAGGGTGTCAAAGTCATAAAATGCTTAAAACTGAGCCAGAGAAGCCAACTTTGAATCCTACCATGGTTACTTCTTGGTTATGGGATCAAGGGCAAGTTATCAATATGCTCTTCCCATCGGCCTTATGGGGTTGTTATTCAGAGTCTCAAGTCGTAAAGAGGGAAACTTATTCAAAGATATTACTTTGCCCTTGGCCATAGGACTAGTTCACTAAAGAGTGAGGGCTCAGACTTTACCAATTTTATTTCAAAAGTCTGGAAATATACAAGGTTGTAAACCAAGATTACTATGCATGCAATAAATCAGTTATTATACCAGATGGTTTTATATGAAATAGGAGGGTATCTACAGTTTGTTCACTAAATCAATTATAGATACATTTCAATGATCAGGCTTGGGGAGATATAAGAGATCAAGCTGAGAAACATCTGAATGGAAACCATCCATCCATCCATCCATTCATTCACTTGTTCACACAAGAAGTGCCTACTGAGTTCCTGATATACATGTGACAACACCGTGTGTGCTGGCCACACAGCAATGACCATAACACCTCGGTCTCTGTTCAGTGGAGCTTTCAAGCATAGTCATAGGCAGCAGATGTCAACAGAGCATAGCCGTGGCCATTCTGCTATTCCATATTATTATTACTCCTACTATATGCTTTCAAAAGCATTTGGGAGAAAGAACTCAGAACTGCAAATACAGCCAGAGTTAGACCGGTGAGTGGATAAATGGTTCAAGTTAGGTCTCACCAGAGAAACAAACAAACAAACAAAAATAGCTTAAGGTACCAGGCACATTCGATGTCAAAACTGGTGACAGCTGACAGTTTGCTGATTCTCAAGGTAAAGTTACAGCTGTGAATCTGCAACGAGTCAATCTGACACCAGGAGAAAAAGATCTCGGGATGAGGTTCTAGCTGGGGCTGGTAGAAACGATGAGGCTGGATTAGGCTGTGATTACTCATAGCTGACATTGGGTGGGGAAGTACCAACTTGTAGCAGACGTGCTCATGTTTCTCTAAATATTGCCCCAAACGGCATAAATGTTTATTACATGTGTACCTATTATTGACACTTAATAAACTACCATTTTTTTTAAATAAAAAAGCAACTACATTTCCTCTTATTTAGTTCCTTACACATAGGAACCTGAGAGTCCACTGAGACAAATGTAGGCACTCAGGAGCTTGGTGCTCATTATCTGAATTGTAGATCTTTTCTTTCTTTCTTTCTTTTTTTCTTTTCTTTTCTTTTCTTTTCTTTTCTTTTCTTTTCTTTTCTTTTCTTTTCTTTCTTTTTTTTTTTGAGATAAGAACTTCGAAGCCAGACTACCTGTGTTTAAGTCCAGCTGTGCTACTAAATAAAGTTTTTAACCCCTTCTCTGTGCCTTCACTTCCTTATTTGTAGAAGGAGGGGTTTGCCGTCAGGTGTGAATGAGTTAGCACGGAGTTTATGAACTTCCAATTTTAGTATATGTACTGCCGACGTGAGCACTGGGGTCTACAAACATCCAAGGACACCTGAATCCATTGCTTAGCATTGGTTCTATTTTGTAAGCCTTTCAGATGAGGAAAAAGTAAAACAGTTAAGTTGAAAGGTCACTTGGCAAAGGAAAGGGCTCCATTTCTACCAGTTATAGTAGGGAGAGGAAAAATAGGACTGACTTTCTATTCTCCAGATCAAGAAAGGTTAGACAGCATATTTTTGATTTGCCTAATAACACAATATGTAGGATGTAGACTGTCAGTGATTATTCATTATGAGGATTTCTACTTCTAAATTTTTTTAAATGTTTATTTATTTATTTATTTATTTATTTATTTTTTTAACATTTTTTATTTATTTTTGGGACAGAGAGAGACAGAGCATGAACGGGGGAGGGGCAGAGAGAGAGGGAGACACAGAATCAGAAACAGGCTCCAGGCTCCGAGCCATCAGCCCAGAGCCTGACGCGGGGCTCGAACTCACGGACTGCGAGATCGTGACCTGGCTGAAGTCGGCCGCTTAACCGACTGCGCCACCCAGGCGCCCCAATGTTTATTTATTTTTGACAGAGAGAGAGAGAGAGAGAGAGAGAGACAGAGCATGAGTGGGGGAGGGGCAGAGAGAGAGGGAGACACAGAATCCAGAGCAGGTTCCAGGCTCTGACCTGTCAGCACAGAGCCCGACGCAGGGCTCGAACTCACAAGCTGTGAGATCACGACCTGAGCCAAAGTCGGACGCTCAACTGACTGAGTCACCCAGGTGTCCCAAGGATGTCTACTTCTAAGAGCAAAAGAAAGTTCTAGAATAGAGACAGAGCAGGTACATGTTACTTTTAAGAACAGAGGCAAGAAGTAGCTACAGAGGAATCAGAATTTAAGAAGAATGCAAAAACAGATTCTATCATTTTAAAGCTTCTGGAATTCATTGGTTTATAGAACTCTAAGGGATGTAATTATAGTCCCGGGAGTAAATTTCAGAAACTTGAACCACAGAGAGACACTGCTGAAGACCTGTGCCTCCCATGCAGTGAAAGCAAGCTCCCAGAAGCCCACATGGTCACCCTCGCCTGCAGTGCTCAAAGGATAATCTCTTGCTTTCAACACTGGTTTGGTTTTTTTTAATGTTTATTTATTTTTGAGAGGGAGTCACATGCAGAGTGTGAGTGGGGGGAGGGGCAGAGAGAGAGGGAGACACAGAATCCAAAGCGGGCTCCAGGCTCTGAGCTGTCAGCCTAGAGCCCGATGAGTGGCTCCATCCCACAAACCGTGAGATCACAACCTGAGCCGAAGCTGGACGCATGACCGACTGAGCCACCCCGGCATCCCTCAACACTGCATTTTGAACTATCATAACACTCTTAGCAATCTCATTCCTAGCCCAAACCTGGTGCTGAGAACACAGACACACTGATGCGGGCTCAGTGAGAAGGCAGAGTTGGCAAGCAAGGGGGTGAGGGACCAGGAATAAACTTTATAAAACATAGACACAAGAGTGCAAGATGCACAGCAGCTGGGGGACATTTTGAGCTGCGACAAACTGCCCTTCATCACCAGCATGGTCGCAATGAATACGCAATCATAGTACATACCTAAAGTTGCATACTCCGAATCGTAAGTTATAGTTAATAGATTAACTATAGCCAGCCAAGAATGTTGCACCCAGCAAAACCGTTATTCAAAAACTGAGGAGAGACAGACTTTCCCAGATAGACAAAACAGAGGGAGGTCACCAGGGCTGTCCTGCAGGAGATCCTAAAGGAAATATCAACTTGAAATATCAAGTTGAAATAAAAGGACACCTGGGGCTCCTGGGTGGCTCGGTCAGCTAAGCGTCTGACTTCGGCTAACGATCTCAAGGTTTGTGGGTTCAAGCCCCGCGTCAGGCTCTGTGCTGACAGCTCGGAGCCTGGAGCCTGCTTCAGATTCTGTGTCTCCCTCTCTCTCTGCCCCTCCCCTGTGTGCACTGTCTCTCTCTCTCTCAAAAATAAATAAAAATGTTGGGGCGCCTGGGTGGCTCGGTCGGTTAAGCGTCCGACTTCGGCTCGGGTCATGATCTCACGGTCCGTGGGTTCGAGCCCCGCGTTGGGCTCTGTGCTGACCGCTCAGAGCCTGGGGCCTGTTTCGGATTCTGTGTCTCCCTCTCTCTCTGCCCCTCCCCTGTTCATGCTCTATCTCTCTCTGTCTCAAAAATAAATAAACGTTAAAAAAAAATTTAAAAAAAAATAAATGAAAATGTTAAAAAAAAATTTAAAAAGAGGACACTAGACTGCAACACATAGCCATATGGAAATATGCAGTTCTCTGGTAAAATTAAATCTATGGGCAAGTATAGAATACTGTATTTTGCAATTTTGATGTATAAGTCCACCTTTAATTCTTGTATAGAATTTATAACACAAAAGCATAAAATCTGTCAAACTCTGTTAATGGATATACAACATATAGAAACATAATTTAATATTAGTGACATAAAGTGTTGAGTGGTATATCTGTAAAGGAAAAAAATAAAAAAATAAAATATTTTAAAATATATTTAGGAAAAAAAAACCACCCAAAAGAGTTAAAGATTTTCATGATAAAAAAGAGGATTTGGTTAGCGGGAAAAGTCATTTCCCCAGAATAACGTCAAAATCAGGTTTGTTATTTGTTTTACTTGCCACATCAGGATGTACTTTATAAAATGCAGACTAAACCATCAGACTGATTTGTGGACCATGACACTTTTCACCTCACTACATAGACTGCCTCTATTGCTTTAGCCATGAACACAAGTCTGCTGTATAAAATGCTTAAATTTTCTCAGAGGGCCCCAAATCTCTTGCTGTACACTTGTAAGTTATAAAATTAGAGGCAAAAAATAAACGAAGCGATTAAAAACTGCTCGCGATGACTTTGGTGGAGCCAAACCACCTGCTTGAGACACATCACTTGCTACATCTGGTCCATTAGATCACCTCTCAAGCTAAATTCTCTGAATCTTATTTGACAGTGAAAGGTGGTAATGTGACGGGAACAGAAATGCGGAATGTGACCGACAACAGGTGTTGACCTAACCTGCCCTCACAAAGCATATAAATATCTGCTAAATGTCACTAATTACCAGGTTTGGTGACTTCATTCTCTGTACTGGTGGGGCTCCTCTCTCCCAGGCAGTTAGGAACCATCAAGTGCAACCAAATGTTAATTTATAGACACTCTTTCTAAAGTCAGGCTCATATATTTTTGTCTTGTCCCTCAAAAATTAGTTGTATAGTCTTCTTTATGGGGAAAAAAGAGCTGTTATTTTCTTCCCAGAGAGAAGTATGACATGAAAGATACATGGGTTGGGTGTTGGCCAATCTTGGGTGATTTGCAGTGTTTTCCTCATCCACTTTCTATAAGTCTGTGATTCAGTTTCTTCACGTGTAAGGTGATGATAAAGAGCACAATTCATGAGCGTTGGTGAGGGCTTCATGAAACACACAGGCACAGAGCCCCAGGGGTGCACAGAAGCTGCTCAATGAGCAAGCATCGCCCTTTCTGCACAGAGCCCCAGGGGTGCACAGAAGCTGCTCAATGAGCAAGCATCGCCGTTTCTTTCCTTTTCCTACCATTTTTTTTGGCCCCAGGGCCCACAACTCACTGGGAAAAATCAAATATGTTACATGGATGTCGAGACGCATGGGGGCTGAGTTTGCACCGCCATATATAATTTGATCAACTCCACATTTATCATCTCTTTTCTAGTCGTGCTGTAATGCCCCCATGCCTCCAGACAGTCTCAGGTTGACAGCTTCTGGTCTCGGCTGCTCCAAGAGCCTACCTCAAGCCAGTCTTCTTGGTTACAACAATGAATATTCTCGTCTTCCCATGTCCTCTTCCCCGTTCTGTCCAACAAAGTCTCTCTCCTTATCCTTCAAGAAGTTTTCTTGTTTTATATCTTGCCTGTTTCACAAAGTCTCCAAAAACCGCATCTGCGGATCCTGTCCATTATGGAAATGCAAAGCCCATGGCTGATCTCTGGGAGCTCAGTCCTGATTACACATGCACTTGAGGTGCCCACATGCCCACTGGAGATGCCCAGGACAAGCATAGGCTTACCGCCCCGTACCGTCTGCTGAAATACAAGCTGTGACTCTAAAACGATGAGGCTGAGGAGCATGCGTCATTGTGAGAGGAGCATGTCACTCAATTGTCTCTCCACTCCTAAGACTGATTATTTGTCCGATTCTGCTACTTTACAACATGCTTTGGATTCCAAAACTGTAGATTCCTAGCCCCATGTGATGTAGTTCTCTGCTCTATTCGCACCACAAGATTACACTCTTCCTCTACCCGCTCCACGAGCCTGCTGCTAAGATCCTATAGAGGAAAGGGTCACAGTATGGTGCATGAGCATAGCAGTCTTTGCACATGCCTCTTCCCTTCAGTAGAATGACCCAGGAGGCAGAAGCTGTATCACGTTCATCCCCACTTCCCACATCTAGTGGAATAAATAACGTCTTGTACGTCTTAATTGCATAATGGTTTTGAAAAATATCTTTTCCAGGTGACAACATGTATTTACACTCCGGATGTTAGACAAGCCAGGAGTTAGGGAGTAGAAAGGAAAATAGATCCAATATACAATAACAATGAGATGATAAGGACAAAGGAGAGGCTTTGTTTCACAGTCTGATTAGCCTAAGGGCCCAGGACTTCTAATTCGAGGTTGTGCTGAGCCATCTCTACTCCTACTGGTAGGGCGAGTTGGGGAGATAAAGTCAAGATCTGGCCTCACTTATTCAGTTATGGCCATCTGGGCCAATGGAGCACTGCTATGTGAGCGTGATCTCCTGAGCCAGAGCTGCTCTGGACTCACCATAAGTTAGGCTGTCAGTCCTGGGCCCATGCCTGCCAGAGAAGGACAGGCAGGAGGCCGAGATTCAGGAGGGCAGGATGTGTAAGAAGGGCATTGTTGGGGCCAATAGATGCCAAAGAAACCAGAGGCTTCCAATTCACTGGAGACTGTGTGCCCCCTACTGACCCTACACTGGTGGAAACCTCATTCCTTGGCCGCCGGTCCTGGCCTTGCTTCCTTCCTGTTTCCCTGACGACCTCATCTGTCCCTCCACTCCAGATGTTAACTCCATGCTGCTGATTCCCCGATCTACATTTTCTTTTTCTCCCTAACTTTTCATTATATTTTATTTATTATTATTTATATTTTAGTTAGTTAACATACAGTACAATTTAGTTTCAGAAGTACAATTCAGTGATTCATCATTTACACACAACACCCAGTGCTCATCCCAACAAGTGTCTCCTTAATGGCCATCACCCATCTAGCCCATCTCCCCACCAACCTCCCTCCATGAACCCTCAGTTTGTTCTCTATCATTAAGAGTCTCCTGTGGTTTGTTTCCCTCTCTTCTCTTTTTCCCTCCACCCATATGTTCATCTGTTTTGTTTCTTAAATTCCACATATGAGGGAAGTCATGTGATACTTGTCTTTCTCCGGCTGACTTATTTCTACATTTTTCAACCAAAAATTCCTTCGCAAGCTTCATGCCTGCTTGTTTAGATGTCTGCTAATATTTTCATCTTGATGTCCCAGAAGCATCTCAAATCCAAAACCAAAAGTATCAGGTTTCCCTTAATCTAAGCTTCATGTTCAGTGTTTGTTCCTGTTAGCGCTTACAAAACCTCCCAGCTACAAGCTAGGATAACAAAAGCCTTCCTCGTTGTGCATTTCTCTTGATCTCCAGCCACGATCAGCGGGCTGCGGTGTCTCTTCTGCTTCACTTCTCAGTATCTCTTGGTCTGGCTCCTTTTCTTCCAAACACACCACCATCATCTTTTATTAAAACCTTTTCCATTGTGCCCTAACAGGTCTCCCTAATTTTTTAATCTTTCTGCACTGCAACTGATCTTACAGACCTCCACCATATTAATGTCCTAAAACACAGTTGTGAGCACGTCCCTCTGCCTTAATTCCTTCACTGCTTTTAGGATCAAGTAGAAGGTAACAGACACTGCAGCTTGATGCTTGTCTCTGTGCTGACTCATGCTGCTTGCCTACACTGGGGATTCCTTGTTTCGGGCTGATTGACTCTGCACGTAGGGAACTATCCTCTGATCCCATTTCTGCCCCATGCCCCCCCAGGACCCCATTCCCACTCCTACCATCTTCTGCGGTGAACACTCAATTCCGTTGCTAGCTGCTTCGGAGACTTTTTCAGGCTCCAGATCCCCTTTGAGACTCAAGTCAGTTTCTCTTGGAGACTTCTTCTTGACTCCAGGCTTCCCATCCCACCTTAGCACCAGAACTGGTTAGATGTCCATCTTCTCTGTCCCTAAAAGGCCTCCTGCACACACATTTCTTTGACGGTGTTGTGTTGAAATCAGTGTTTTCCTATTTGTCTATCCACTGCTCTCCCACGGCGAGCGGAAATATTTCTCATCCCGTGCTGCTCCCTTTTCAAGACATCCGGTACCTGCTGATGCGTAATGGTTATTTGTCTGCAGGTCCTTCCACTGACTGCAGCCCATTCACAGTAAATGCACAGATACTCCCTGAATAAATTCAATAAGGCACAGGAATTGTGGTAGAGAGGGTCTCCTCTCTAAGGAAAGAAAAAAAACAAAACCTCAAGGTAACCTGGCTATACGTGTACATGACAACATCCTTCACCACCATGTAACATGAGACCACTTAATCAGATTGCACGTTTGTGTGTTACCATATATGGGAGACGAAAAGTAAAAAAATGTATAAAAACCACGCCACATGGCATTTGGGGCTCAGTTCTTCGGGTAGGAACCCAACTGAGCCATGCCGGCACAAATGAAGTTGCTTCCTGGAAGAAAAAGGCCTCGGTGTCATGACTCTCTGTGTGAGAATCCTGCTGCAGAATCAAAGGACTAAAGAGGTCCTCTGGCTTACAAATTATCTTGATGACAAAAGTCTAGTTCGATTATGCTATCATCATACACCGTGATCCTTTTCATTTCTTATTTGAAATATTGGGCTAATGTCATCATAGAAAGTGGGAGCAATTTAAGGAAAAAATATTTTTAGGAAAAGCGTTTACGACGCACATCGATAGCTGTTTGGCATCTATTTAAGTGGTAGAAGTTGATGCACCCGGTGACACGTGGCTCAGATTCCTTTTCAAGAACGAATGTGTGCCCCGAGTGCTGGGAGTGATGTCAGGCAGCACCCTTCAGTTACCAGCCACTCTGAAGACTGTTCCGGCTGCAGAGATCCACCTCCCCAAGGACAGACTCTTTCTGGGGTGGCCTACGTCCAATGACTGGCTGAAAAGGACAATTCTGCCCAACTCATGATGGCTCTGAAAGTCCTTTTTTCTCCAGAGCTCCCTGCAGGGATGGTAAGGCTGTCATCAGCCTGCACCACAGCTCCTCTCCTCCCTGTGCCCAGTCCTTCTTCCTCTCCCTCCTTCAATAGTGCTGGTTATTGGGACACACCTTGATAAACACCATACACACTAAAACCTCTCTCTCTCAGAGACTGCTTCCTGGAGAGCTGAATCTGCAGCAGTCTCACTCACCTACAGTGAAAATTGATCTACTATTAATAACAAAACCAAATCTGTATGTAACACTGCCAGTATATACTCCATCCATCCGTCCATCCATCCATCCATCCACCTGTCCATCCGTCCACGTTGTTTTTATTCATTTCAGATTGCGACCAGAAGACAATTATCATGTATGCTGGGTTCTCTTTTAATGAGACCACTCTGTATTTGACTGAAAGTATCTTCCTTTCAGAATAGAATAGAAACATTCTGTCATTGATAGAAGCACAAGAAAATAAAATAGTTTAGAAGTGTAATTTTAAGATTGTTACTCATTACTTAAAACAATAGTCTGTGTTCCTTTGCTGGTTGGTTGGTTGGTATTCATTTCGGTATCCCAAGTTCAGCCGATGTTCAGAACTGAAATTTTGTCTATCCTAAGGGGTTATGGATACTCACAAGCTCACGAATATACGTCAAATAGAACTAAAATGAGTAAGAATTCAGTGCTAATAGTGGAATCAGTACTCAAGAACTCGCAAAAGCCTCAACTCAGAAATACAAGAAAGCATGGCAAATATAAATCAAAACACACATAGGTATGAGTGCCCAAGCATATCTACATACAACATATATTAGGTAAAGTGTTCCTAGCAGATGAGGCCTAAAGCAAAAGGTTCCTAAGCTGAGTACCTGCCAACAGAGTAGCTCAGTTGACATAAAAATAGGACAACTTTGGAATAGTGCAGACATAAGAGTAACTCTTGTACAATGATTTTTAAACAAGGTATTTTGGACTGCCAGATTGTGACAACCATAGAGCCATAAATGTGACAACGTAAGGAGATAGGTAAGAGAAATAACTTTTTTTTTCAAAAATTGCTTAAAATTACCAATTAAAGCCCATGAGAGTAGATACATGTAAAGCATTTCAGGAAGAAAAAACATCCTTAAGGCATAATGCGGAATCATAATGAAGAGAAACAGAAACTATTGTTCCCGTCAGCCAGGAAGATACAAATTAGACATAAAGGAAAGACAGACTGCTTGGAATTTGGGGATGTAAAAACACTACAACCAACTCTGAGAAGGACGGCAGCGTCTCCTTCCAAAGCACTTCTCAAGAAGAATAGGTCACCTATGCTATCATCAACCCGGGGCTGGAAGGAGCTGGGTGGTTTCCAGAGGAGATTCTAGATCCTAGTCGTGTGAGATGTTTCTTCCTGGAAGGTGTTTCATAGCCATAACCATATCATGCTGAAGTAAATAGTTCATTTGACATTTACAAATGATGAACAACTCGAGAATTCATGAGAATTTCTGTATTTTACAATGAAGAGTCACCTTGGACCGAGGAGGGTGTCAGGCTGCTTTTCCCCCAGTGAAGGGCAGCAACACATTTACACTTGGTAATAAAACTGAGTAGACTGCATCTCCAATATTTAAAGAAAAGCTATTTGAATCATCATGGCTTCAAGAAAATGGAAGTCTAGGGGCGCCTGCATGGTGCAGTTGGTTAAGCGTCCGACTATTGATCTTGGCTTAGGACACGATCCCACAGTTCATGAGTTGAAGCCCCACATCAGTCTTTGTCCTGATGGTGTGGAGCCTACTTCGGGTTCTGTGTCTCCTCTCTGCCCCTCCCCCACGTGTGCATGTACTCTCTCTCTCAAAAATAAAGAAACTTAAAAAAAAAAAAAAGAAAATGAAATCTAGCTCAGGTTTTACTAATCCAGATGGAGAAAAGACTCATCCAGGTGGATTGCAAGTACTTTGCTTTTGCTTATATAAATTATCCATGGAAGCAAAGCCATGTGGCTCTAAACAGAGGTGATGACAGTGAGGCTACATGACAAGGATTGGCAAGATTCGAAAGAGCACAGGCATTCATTTTAAAACTTAGCTCCTATTCCTTTTTTTCCAAGCAGCTGTTTTATAATGATTGTCAGTCATCTATTTACTTGAGGAGTATTTTCCATGACGCTGACTTAGAAAAGGTCACCCTTCTCCAGAAGCTTGGTTATTAATTATAACTGACTTCAAGTTGCTACATTTCTTGAGCAACAGGTCGAAATATGTCATGGTGAAACAAGGGTATAAAAAGGTAGTTACACCATTGCAATGAAGCTGTAAGTCAATTAAATTTCTTTGACAAATTTCAGGGCACTGAACTAGGGATATAATGAAGGAGCAACATGGTTAAATGCCTGAAAATAGACAAACAGCATATTTGTTTTGGTAGTCTGTCCACACAATATCCACATCATCGTAAATTTGCAGAACTGATTACACAGACAGTTCTCCACGTAGTCAGACCAGATGTGTGTCCATGCATCAGTCTCTGGAACTCTCTGTGTCAATTTCTTCATGGTGAGGATTCACACTAGATGGGTATCAGCAGTGACATGTTCTGTGTCTTTGAGTGAAAGGTAGAGTAAAACCCTCTGGGTTTTGTTATCACTCATAGGCAACTTGAACAAGTCAGGTCTGCAGAACCAAGGTATGCTGCCCCCGCGCCTAGATTAATATACAACACAAGCAACTGATTCTTTCTTGAATAAATTAACAAATTCTGTGACTGAAGTGAATAGCTAGGGCAAAGAACTTCATCTGTATGGAAATACGATTGTGGCATATTTATGACCATTTAGCCTAAACAGATCATATCATAAATCTAATTACCAGTATTGGAGTGAGTCTATCTAGTTCTAAGTAAAAGCAGAGAACAGGAAATAGAGATTAAATGGAAAATATGGGGCTAACAATGTAATTAAAATCTAAAATAACCTTTGATATCAGATTAATTAAAATAAACATACACGTGTTAAACATGTGTCAAAAGTCACACACGTACATGCACACGCACATGCACACACATACATGATTAAAACTTAGATCCAGGGCCGCCCGAGTGGCTCAGCTAGTTAAGAGTCCAACTTCAGCTCAAGTCATGATCTCATGATACGTGGGTTCAAGCCCCGTGTCGGGCTCTGTGCTGACAGCTCAGAGCCTGGAGCCCGCTTCCGATTCTGTGTCTCCCTATCTCTCTGCCCCTCTCCTGCTCATGCTCTGTCTCTCTCTCAAAAATGAACAAAAATTTAAAAAAAATTGGATCCAAACATCATAAAACAAAAGACTAAAGAAAAACAGGAGTTAAAGATGAGAAAAGATCTCCTAGGAAAAATGTGAAACAAAGAAGGCAAGAAGAGGAACTTTTGAGTCATACAGTAGATAATTGAAGACAAAAAAAAAAAACAACCCAGAGATTATGACAGAAAATAGATAAATCAACAATTATACTTAGTAATATTAACACCCAGTTTAATAACTGATCAATGAAGGGGATAAAAAAAAGCTAGAGATGACACATAACACAACTATTAAATGTAATTGAACACATATACACAGATTTACGCCCAATAAATGTTAAGAAGAAACTTTTTTTTTTAATGGATAAGAGATCCACAAAGAAAGCATTAGCACATGTCACAAAACTAAGACTGTCTGTGATGACACCACCGTCGGATCTCGGTATATGGAGAAGAGTGGAAAGTATGGGTCATCTAGTTCATGGTATTAGGAAACCTGTCTCAATATACAGAGAAAGAAGAAACTGACACCCACTTCTGTTGTATCTACAGTTCTCAACGTGGACGAAAGACCTAAATGTGCACAGTGGAAATATAAACATAGAGTGAACACAGAAAATCGTGTAGGAATGGATCTTCCATGAGCTCAGGGACTTCTGAATCAAGACCCCATGGAAGACAACTGAGAGGCAGCCGTGAAAAAGGTACTCACAACCATTTCTATGTAATAAGAGATTCAAATTTACATGGAAGAATTACAGCAAAGCAGGAAAAAATCGCAGGGAAAATGATGTCGAGGTGGGCCGAGGAAATTCAGAGATAGGATACCCAGATATCTAACAATGAAGAGTTTGATGCTCCACGTCAGTAGTAATGGAATAAAAGCAGATTAAAATAAAATCCACAGGCATTAGATCTGCAACACTGTGAAAGGCAGATAATATCAAGCACTGGCACAGATATGGGGAAATGTGGACTCTTGTGTGTGGCTGGGAGCAGCCTAAAGTGTATTTTGGAGGGCGCTCTGCAGTCATTAGTGATACCAAGTTAATATCACACAGGGGCACATCTACTAGAATATTCATCGTAGCACGAGGCACAGTGTCAAAGGGCTGGGGGACAACAGCAAAAAGGTTTACTTTGCATGCTTTAATACACATTTATATGTCTATCTTTTTTTTTAAGTTTTTATTTAAAACAAATTTTTTTTTGTTTATTTATTTTTGAGAGAGACAGCGTGAGCGGAGGAGGGGCAGAGAGAGAGGGAGACACAGGATCGGAAGCAGGTTCCAGGCTCTGAGCTGTCAGCACAGAGCCGGACACGGGGCTCAAACTCACACACTGTGAGATCATGACCTGTGCTGAAGTCAGATGTTTAACCAACTGAGCTACCCAGGCGCCCCCATTTATATGTCTATCTTTATAAGGGCATTAAAAAGTAGATTTAAAATAAGTATATTAAGTACACACAAAAATAAATACACACATAAATACTCAGTAGGCAGCTTCCGGGGAGGTGGGGGTCAGCTGTTTGGTGCCACCCTGGAGGGAATAATGGGACCAGAGAAAAAGGGAACAGCGAGAGGAGGCAGATTTGTATCCGACAGGAGGAAGAACTACGGTGATCGTGGGCTGTGCAGAATCAGGACGGGCTCAGAGCTTAGGGTGGGGCACTGCACAAGTCTGTGCAGACAGAGTCGGGAAAAATGCAGGTTCCGTCCAGGGCAAGGTGAGTATCACACGGTAGTCTCATCTAGGTGAACTCCACATTCACTAATATCCCTAAGGCTTTACCTTTGTATCATCTATTTATGCATATGCAGGCATCTCTTATATATACTCAAATATGTCTATCTATATATGAATATAGTGTGTGTGTATATATATATTTAATAATCTTAAATAATTTTAATTTTTAAATAACCTCCTTTCTGTGCTTCATGCCCAGCAGAGAGCCCAATTCAGGTCTTGAATTCATGACCCTGTGATCAAGACCTGACCTGAGCTGAACTGGAAGCTTCACTGACTAAGCCACCCAGGCACCCAATGCATATAAATATAAATATTTATACGTGATTTTAACCCATGCATATATTTTATGTTTATATATAAGTATAAATAAAATACGCAAGCATTATTTATGTTATATATCACATGTGCACAAAGTTATATAGTTATAATATGTACCAATCCACATGAAAGATCCCACTGCATGATTTTCAATAATTGAGAGGTGGGTTTTTTTTTTTCCTGACTTAAAATATTATCAGAAAAATATTACTTAAGCACAACCTGAGGGTCTTTTACCGTGTGCTGGATATAGGTACACGTACACTTGTGTATGTTTGCAAAGAGACTGATTACGGGCTAGGCAGGGAAAGTGCCATAATTTTCTTGTCATCCTTTCTTTTTTTCTCATGCCTACGTAATTCTCTCCTTCTCCACGTTCCCATGTTTAACAAGCCCAAGTATTGCAAAATATTATTTCTTCCACAATCTTAGCTTTAACTGAGTAAAAGCCTGCATTCTTTGACTTCGTAACAAATCCAATACATAATGTTTTTCCTTTTCCTCTACAGACAGAAAAACAATTTGGGGTGTCATTTCTAAAAAAATCTAACGAAGGATTCCCTTGAAGAAAGGTACCAGCTTCATTTTCCAGAATCAAAGGGGGGATTACAAGGTCTTCCACCTCTAGGACAGACCTGTCTGAAGAAGACAGTCAAGCTGACTTCAGAGCTCAATTCTGACATCCTAACCAAAGGAGAGTCATTCTCTCCTGCGGGAGCTTGAGAGCGTAAATCATCAGCCAGGGGAGTGAATGCAGCCACCTGCACCCATTAAACTCCTCCTTGGTAGTTTATCAAGCCTCATCAGCCTTCTTCTGTCACACTGGGAGTCACCAAAAGAATGTAAATCTCCATTTGAAACCACAAAGTCCCACAAAAGGAATGCACATTTACCACCTTACCCTACATTCCTCTACTAGGCCTATTTTCTCCCATATTATTCATAAGAGAAACTATACCTTCCCTAAGCAGTTGCTGACAATCAGTGCAAAAATTTTGTGAATGACAACAGTCTAAGGCCACGCGAGACCCAGCAAATAGGACCCTACATTCAACGCCGCTCAACTTTAATGAGGCACCTGAAAGAGAAAACTAGCCTGGAAACGCCACGTTTCCCCCCAAACAATACTAACAATGACCCCAGCAGCAAGCGGAGCTTATCGATAAAGAGAGAAGAACGTCATCCCTGACAGAGGTGGGTCCCGAGCCTCGTTGGAACAGCAGAGGGGCAAATGTCCGGAGTGGATGGCCCTGCCCATGGTGCTGCACACAGAGCCGTGCCTCTCCCGGGGCCAAAGGGGCCAAACGGCATCAGCTGTCAGGAGTCCCCGGAGAATGATGTCATCGGTAGGCAGACTCCCGACTGCTCGCTCAGAGATGGGAGCCGAGCCCCATTTTTAATTCAGCCTCCACCTCCCCAGCTGCACCCACAGCAGCACTAGCCAGATCGCCGTGGCCACAGAGCAGGTGCAGGGGAGGACAAAGAGCTGTGCTGGGGGCAGAACGCGTCAACTGGTGCAGAGCCTTGTCCCTGTCAGGGGGCAGAATGCAAAAGGTCTCTACTGTCAGGCCAGAAACACTGCCAACGGCGCCTAATTCTTCCCTCAGTTTGAAGCAGGGCATGAGAAAGGCGTGTCTCCCATTAGGATGGGAAAGTGCCACCACGATCACGGTGAAATGAGCTAAGGGGGAGCTAATGTCCGTGATCGCTCTTGTTGTGTTTCGAGCATCATCATCTCATCTCATTATTGGCCAACACTGATTTTTAAAAACTCATGAAAAAGCATTGTGAAAGCCTGATGCTCCTCAGTCACTCTTGACCTCTTACAGTGTTGACTGTCGCTCTCTACTCATTGGAGCCCTCCAAACCCACGTTTCAAAGTCCCTGTGGTCCGAATCCAGAACGGTGGTCCAGAGGCTGTCAACCAAACCTCACTCTCCAAAAGCCCTTCCCAAGCCATGACTACCGTAGGCTCCCTGTCTCAGCCTCTCGGTCACCCAGGCGAGGACTTCTGGAGTCGCCTCGGGTCCTTACCCACCCTCACTTTCCAAACCCATTCCTCCTTTTACTTCTCATCGATGTAACTAGTTCTCATTCTCTCTCTTAAATTAAGCCCTCAATAACCTCACGCCCTTCCTAATTGTTACATAATCTTCTTTCTTAACTTTTCAAGGAGCTTTCTTCTCGGGTTCATTGCCTTGATTTCCTTCCCCTCCACCGTGGCCTCCCACTGCAATGCCGATTGCTTTTCTAAGGCCCACTACGGGGCTGCACTGGAACCCAAAGACGTGTATTTGAATCCCGAATACATTACTGGACAGCTTTGAGCAAGCCTCCCGCACGCTCTTAATCCCGCTTCTCTGCTCATGCTTTATGTACATTACAGAGTCACTGTGAGCATTAATTAAGGTTACACATATGAAAGTGTTTGTAAACTATAAAGTTTTATATAAATATAAATAGAAGGTGACATTTTTATGTAGCAGCCAATTAACTTTCCTGGCAGTGCTGGTCCCTAGCAATTAAAACACTCAATTAGGCACTGTTCAAGTTCAATGTGGCACCTAAAATGAGGAAGAAAAAGCTTTGAAATGTGTTAAATATAACCCTGCTTGTTAAATTGAAATGAAGTGAAGGGATTTTGACTTTCATTTCTCCCTACATGCTCGAAAGCAGCACAATGGTGCTTGTAGTTGGTTAATATAATTCAGAACTGCTTACGTTGTAGGCATTATCAATAGTTAACGTGGTGTTTAAATCGATCTTTGAAGTTTTGTTTTTTTTTTCAAAGCTGTAAGTCAATGCTACAAAATAAGTGAAGGGCCAAGACTATTAGCAAAAAGGACATGGCAGGAAAATAGTATTGCTTCCAAATGTTGTTGAAATAAACGCACACAGACGCGCACCCCCCCTCCCCCACACACAATGCTTTCAGTGTTTAAAAACAAAGAACCTCCTGGAAACAAGACGGAAATGGTGTGGCCCGTCCCCCCAAGTTTGTGGCATTATTGACAGCAATGAGTGTGCCCGCTTTCCAAGGAAGCCAACATGTGAGGGATCACACTTGCTCTTCTGAAATTATCCGAATAAAATATTCACTGTGCAGTCTAACCAGAAAGGTAATCGAGCTGTTATTTATATAAATAAAATAAGAAAAGACTGTCTTTCAATCCTGATTCACAAAGCAAAAAAAAATCTGTCTTTTCCTATCATTCAGTTGATTTCTTATCTCTTCCCTTATCATAACCTTTATCTTAATTGAAATAGTAAAGGTTATTAATTTTTTAAAAGCATTGATAGACCACAATCCCGGCCACTGGAGTGTGACTTAATTTACATATTTCATTTCAAAACATTTTAAAATCCAAATGTAAATGTTCAGAAGTCAGTTCGGTTACAACCTTTCTAATAACATCTGAGGAAAGGCTAAAATTGCTCATGGTGTATAATTACTACTATATATTGAAAGTTAGAAGTCATCTGAAGCAAGAAATGCAAGCAGTGTGTTAAACTGAATTACTCTAAATATTTTTGCTGCAGTGCAATGCAGGTAACTGTGACCAATGAATAAAAAAATGAAAGGGGATGTCAGGTGATACACAGAAACCCAGAATGTATTATTTTTCATCTGGGAAGTCCCACACAGACATACGCCGGCTTATCCTGGTACGCCCAGCCTGCAATTTCCTCCTTTGGTGTCTACAGTTTGATCTGTCAACACAGAAGAGATGAAATTAAATAAAAGTAAAGGGGATGTGCGAGAGTACTGATAGCCGACAACTGTATTTAGTTCACAAGATGCTCCTTTTAAAACATGCTTTGAAGCAACGACTAACCAAAAGTCTATACTCTCTCCTCTGCCAAGACATCTGCGTGAAAAGCTATATACATCCAATGAACACCAACTCAACACCTCTTTGAGCAAGTTCAGTAGTCCAGGCTTCTTGGCAAACCCACTGTTAAGGTTTTTCCCATCAAATGTTTGTTAGTGTGTGATAGTCTCATATGGTGGGCTCCATGGAGGTGTAACCTGCCGTCCAGAAGGCTACCATCAGAGACTGCCGGGGACGTCTCCTGCTTTGTCCATTCGTCTATTGTAGGTTTCATCAAGACCTGCTTGGTTTCAACGTCATCCCGCATCTAGAGGGTTTTCTGCTCTCTTCGTCCCCTTGTCCGTCTGACTTCCTGCGGCACCTGACGTCTTCCTTCCGCCTGGCCCCTTCCCCCATGCTTTCTATCAATGGTCTTTACTTGGCGTTTGCTGCCTAACATCATTCTTCTGGCCCTGGGGCTGGTTTCCTTTAGGGAGAATTCTTAGCTATTGGACAGAACTTACTTTCTGAGGTGTTGACCTGCTTGGGGGCCTTTGTTTACCGAGCACATTTTACTAAGTAAAGTGAATACACATTCAGAAGTCATGATCAGCTCCGTTCGTGTTTTAATTCACTATCTTGAGACAGCTTGCAATGTCTATTGCTTTCATGTCCCTCTTTCTTTAGATAAGTGCAACCTTCTCCCTGGTGTGGACGTATGGGGGTAAGTGGGCAGCCTGTCCAGGCACCCCATAGGTCTGCTCACAGTGACTGGTCCAGGAATGGGTGGTGGCCTGTTCCTGGGAGGGAGCCAGAATCCCTCCCTACAAGTTTCCTATGTGGAACCACTGGCGAAAGGGCATGTGAGCCCAGGGACGCTCAGGGCCAGTTTTCTTGCCGAATGGAAGGGCTGCTCAGAGGGAACGAAGCCGATGTGTAGAGGGAAACACCAAAGAATCAGAAGCTTCAGATGGTAATTAAAGGTCTAGACCAGGCCTCCCCCAAGGCCTACGTTCTCTCTGCCCCTCCCAAAGTTTAGTTCAATACAACCTTGACCTCCACCCCTACCTCCCCCATACACTGTAGTAGTTGCTATCAAACCAGTCTGATTTGACCTCCTGCGCTTTGCAATCGATAGGATCATGGTTGATACACTGATCTGTCCTCATCGAGGAAATTTAAAGATACAGATTTAAATTTCAAACAGTTCTTGTACGAATTTCCATCAGACTTTAGCTTCAGATATCTGGTGCACAGGTTTTACTGTGAGTCTAACTAAGGGATTGATAAATCTGTCTATATGAGTGAAAATCTGCAGTGAGGTACACAGTCTCCTGATGGTCACATGTAGGCCTGTGTCTTACGCATTATTTATTCACCGATGTCTCCAAATCTGCTTAAGATTCTGCTGTCCTAAATTCCACTCTTATCTATCCAACTGTCTATTTAGTGGATCCACTTAATGTTTCAAGTTCAGTACATCCAAAAGTAGACTCCTGATTTCTTCCCTTAAGTTGCTTCACTGCATCTTCTCTTGGCTCAACTGACAGAAGCACTAGTCTTGCCATTGCTCAGGCCCAGATTTTATCCTCTTACACCTACATCCGGTCCATCAGGGAATCCCATGGAGAAGACCTTCAAAGTATATCCAGAATCTGTCTTCTCCTCACCCCCTCTCTGTCCCTTCTGGGCTTCAGCCTTTTCTCAGCAATAGGAGTCAGGCATACCCTTTTACAACCCAGGCCAGGTGACATCTCTGTTTAATCTGACATCTCTGATCACCCCTCCATCTCACTCAAAGGAAAAACTCAAACCCGCCGAGCCCAGCCCTGGTCCTCCATGAGAGGACCCTGCTAATTCTGACCATACCTCTACCCTGTGTCCACTTTGTTCCTGCCATATTGCCTCTCTACTAGTTCTCTAGGTTGCCAGGCCCACCCCTGACTATTTGTGTTCCCTCTGCCTAGAATGCTCTTTGCCCCGGGTGTATGTTTGGCTATCTCGCCCACCTCCGTGTCCTTGATCAGATGTCAGTTTCTCAGAGAAGCCTTCCCCAACCTCCCTGTAGCAGTGCAGATCCCAAATCCCTTCAACTTCCCCACCCACGGACAGCTATTTCTCACCAGGCAACTATAACGAAATATTGCACAAAATAATATGTTCCTTCTTTCATTTGACAATCCTTGCCAAGAACCTGAAAATGATTATTCTACATAATATATCCTTAGAAGAAAAGAAATTCTTGAAACCAAAACTATCTGATTTGTTTTCTAAAATGATCGATACTTTGGTTATTAAGAGCCAATAAATTCTCCTTTTGGGTACAGGCTAGTTTGAGTCAGTTTCTGTCACATAAAATTAAAAGGATAAAGATTAATACATTGATTTCTGCTGGTCGAGAACATTTTAAGAATATAAGTGAATAATTCAAATGGTCTTTGTTTGAATTTATGTCTCCTAAAAACCTGACATTAAAATATCTGTATCCATTTATCTAACGGTCACACTGGCAATTTTTCCTGAAATAAATCATCTTACAAGTAGATAAAGGCCAATGCATAGAGAAGGGCATTTGACACATCATTCAAAATGGTTAAATATTAGAAATAAATGAAATATTTATTTAAGAGTCTCTTATGGTTTGCTTCCTTCTCTAGGTTCTCTATCTTATTTTTCCTTTCCTTCCTTCCCTATGATCATGTGTTGTGTTTCCTAAATTCCAAATATGAATGAAATAATATGATATTTGTCTTTTCCTGCCTGACCTATTTCCCTCGGCCTAATACACCCTAGTTCTATCCACATTGTTGCAAATAGCAATATTTCATTCTTTTTGACTGCTGATGCACTGGGTGTTATGTGTAAGTGATAAACACTGGGTACCACTCCTGAAACCAACACTACACTGTATGTTAACTAACTTGAATTTAAATAAATAAATTAAAAAAGAAGCTTATATTCTGGTGGCAGCTAATTTAGAAAGAAAGAAAGAAAGAAAAGAAAAGAAAAGAAAGAAAGAAAGAAAGAAAGAAAGAAAGAAAGAAAGAAAGAAAGAAAAGACAAGAAAAGAAAAGAAAGAAAGAAATATTTAGCACCAAGATATTTTCCAAATGTAATCTGAAGACCTCTGGGGATCCCTGAGAACATTTTAGGGAGATGGCAAAAAGATAATCATTTTCACTGTAACACTAAGATATTATTCACCTTTCTCAATGGGGTGACATTTGCATAGATACACAAAAGTAACGGTGGGTAAGACTGCTGGGGCCTTCGCACAAATCATGGCACTGACACCAAAATGTACTAGCTGTCATTGTGTTGTTTACCACCACACAGTCCCAATTTTTGTCAAAAGCAGTTTCTAAGGACACTTTATGGAGCCATAAAAATAATAAGCCCATGACATTTCCAGAGTTCTATGCTCTGTGTAACAAAATGGGGAAAATGCACAAAGCACTTGATCTGTCTGCTGAGCAGGAAGGTTGTCTTGAAGCCAAGTACTTGTGCACTTGTCTGAGTTACAAGCTCAACTAGCCACTCTTTTCATGGAATTCCATTGTTTCCACAGAGAATGGCTGCCTAAAAGCTATAGCTATTCAGGCTTGGGTAACTAGCAGACATTTTCCTAGAAAAAAAAAGAAATAAGCCTGTCACTCCTATGATCACAACTGACTGTATTTGCTGCAAACAATGAAATTGAAACTCTCAAGCAAAAGAACAGACTTTTGTAAGACTTGTATCTGTCACTATGAACTCGGCAGCTTCCCAATACTGAAATACTTTTCTGATGAAACCATGGTGATATTCTGACATTATTATAAATCGTGTCAATGTTTCAAAGATCTACCTAACTCAGCAAACCAATAATTTCCAAACGATCAACTTACTATGTTACAAAACAATGTGTGGGTAAGACATTCATTCAGATAGAAAATGAATTTTAAGACAGCAAAGCACCAAACATTCATCGATCTAGCTTCTAATTCTCCAATGCAGCTAATATTTAAGATACTGACATGTTTTAATTCTCTACATTGTATTATACTTTCTGGTTTATTTGCTTGTTTTGTTTGTTTACTGTTTGTCCCTCGTGACTGGAAGGAGAGTTCGACAGGGGAAGAAACTTGTCTACCTTCTTCATCACTGTTTCCTTCAATGCCTGGAGTAGAGCCCAGCATCAAGCAGATATTTCAGGAATCGCAGTTGAAGAAATAAATTCAACTACAAAATGAAGTTTTATGCAGCCATCACAGTCTGGTTTACCAAGAAATTCTAATGATCTGAGAAAAGTCTTCAGATATGTGGCTATTTTAAAAGATTGAAAATTATTAATGTGAAATTATACCTAATATATGCTACATATTATATAACATATATGATATATTACAGATTATATGTGTGCATGCACATCTGTGTGTGTGTGTGTGTGTGTGTGTGTGTGTGTGTGTGTGTATGTGTATTTATAGGTGTCCTGGAAAGGTAAACTAACAAGGTTTATAGGGGAAAAAGGTTGGGGAAGGCCATGGAAAACTTTGTTCATCCCCCAAAGTTCATCCTGGTGAACTGAGATGTAAAGAATCATTTAAAAATCAAGGAATTTTTCTGTGGAGCTCTTTAATCATATAATTCCTATGTTGTTGTTTTGACCTGATCATCTATTCAACATGAGAAGTCTGTTTGAAGTCTTGATCTGTTACAGAAAACCTCTTCTGGTAGGATTCTGCAAGAACGTGCTTTCAGGATTTTTTAGGAAAACAAAGATTCAGATGGTTCTCAACTTAGGATGGTTCAACTTATGATTCTTCCACTTCACGATGGTGTAGAAGACGAGTACATCCAGTAGAAACTGTACTTTGAATTTTAAACCTACATCCCCCCCGCCGCCCAGAGCTGGTGCTCTGCAGTAGATACCCTCACGTTGATGCTAGACGACTCCCGGTCAGCCAGCAGTCACAGGGGTAAACAACCCAAACGGACAACCATACTTCACCCACACAACCTTTCTGTTCTTCACTTTCTGTACCGTATTCACTACATCACAGGATATAGCCAACATTTTATTATAAAGTCAGATTTGCATTGCATGATTTTTGCCCAACTGCAGACGAATGTTACTGTTCTGAGCATGTTTCAGGTAGGCTAGGCTAAGCTACGAGGTTTGGTAGTGAGATATATTGAATACATTTTTGGCTTACTACATTTTCAACTTACAATGAGTTTATTGGGACGTAACCCCATCGTAAGTGGAGGAAGATCTATATGTGTTTTAAAATGATCTGTCGGACAACTAGGTAATGAAGCCAATGATCTCTCTCTCTCTCTTCTTGTGGTAATACTGACAACACACGTCCTCTGGAAAACCAAACCAAAAATTCCACATGAAAAGAAAATCGTATCAACCACAGCTCTTGATGCAGGAGTGGATGCATTGAGGAGTCAAGAGATCAGAACATGTGAGGTACTCTATCCTTCCTGTTTTTGTAACTGTCCTACCGTAAACATGCAGCTTCTAAGATCCCCCCTGCGCTTCATCGTCCCTCCGGTGAAAGAGCTGAGTAAGGGCAAGACGTGTGGGGACAGGGAGAACAGCCTTACCTTTGACCGTCACGTGGACACTCTGGCTGGTGGAGAGCTGTGGTTGAACCAGCACGTTGCACGTGTACTCTCCCTCATCTACTTCCTTTTGCACATCTGAGAGTTTTAGAGTGCCGTTGTTCTCAAACGCCACTTGGCGGTGGTTGAAAGGAAGCAGATTAGAGTTCTTGTACCATTTGATGGAGTAATACGGATAGCCAATCACACGGCAGTGGATGTACGTGTCCCGTCCTGCGATGGCTGTGATATTTTTCATTGGCCGAATGCTTGCAGGCCCTAGAGAGACACAAAGGAACTCTTGAAAATAATTTAAGGGTACATCTCATGTGTGGAAACGGGCACACTTTTCCTTGAGTAAAAGAAAAACAATGTAGATTATTTCCATGTGAAAAATATCTTTTTCAACTTTTCTATTACACGATCTTCTCTGCATTTGGATTCTTCTACTGAGCAGTCTTTTTTCCTTTTCGTTTCATTACTTTCAAATGGATCGAAGGAGTGTTAAATACTCTAAGTATCAACTACTTCTATGAAAATGTCTTGAATTACAAGAGAAGAGGCAATTTCTTCAACAAAAAGTAATTAGTCTGCCCTGAACAATCATGCTGTTTTTTGTGAAAACACCGGGAGCAATTCAATTTTCAAACTCTCTCCATGACGTAGGTTTATCAAGACGGAGGTTATGCCATGGTGCACTATGAATGTAAGTTAAAATACCAGGTACATGGAGCTTTACCATGAATGTGGAAGAACAGAAGAGGAGGAGGAAGGAAAAGAGTGTGCAGAGCATAAACCGGGAAAGAAAAGATCAAGTGGACAAATCGAAGAGTAACAAAGAGAACAAGCTGACCGAAAAGAACAAAATGCCACTTCCCACATGAACCCAATCTGGGCCATTCTGGAGCCGAAAGGAGAGGGTAGGAAATGGGAAGCAATGGTGAATCTGTTTTTGGCATTCCGAGACTCAGCTCAGGGCATGCAGAAACCTTCTTCTCCACTACAGTGAGTTAGATGTGGGTTTTTTTTTGTTTTTTGGGTTTTTTGTTGTTTTTTTTTGTTTTTTGTTTTTTTTGAGGAGCTGATTTGACAAGCACCTCTTACGTTTATTCGAGCCTGGTACAGGACGACTCCCGCCGAATTGTTGGCAGTGCAGCGGTAGACTCCCCCATCCCGGACCTGAGAGCTGGAGATGTTCAGGTAGCTGACCACGTTTCCCTCCGACGTGATCATCTGGCTGATGCGGTGACTGCCACCCTTGAGGATCGGGTCGTCGTCCAGGGTCCACGTGATGGTGGGCAACGGAGTTCCCTTGACGTTGCACATGAGGGAGACTGGTTCTGCTGGACTCACCACTTTCTCACTAAAGGCAGAAATAATTTTGGGAGTTCCGTCTGCAGGAAGACAAAGGATGGAAGGAAGTGGCACATACAAATAATTAAACGACCTCCAAGTACATTTGTGTAATGGTTAGGAGACAGACATGCTGGTTATTGAACACTACAGGCAAGTCTGGTTTTATGGCTAGAGCTAAATTCCAAGCAGAGCAAGATTTCATTTTCAAAATAGGCAAACAGTGTTAGCAACCTTTAATAAATTACTTCTATATATTTCCTGATTGTCCTAAGAAGAACAATCATGAAACGCAGATGCTCAAGTTACACAACGTCAGCTCCCAAGAAGTCTACAATCTAGAACTGTTAGGTCCCTATTACATGTTATAAACCCAGAGGAAACCCACCCCTGGTCACTTTAGCCTTCCACTTCTGAGATAATTAGGGCTTATGCCCCAGGGACTTGTTCAGAGGAGTAAAGACTGATCATCCTTTATAGTTTTAATGATAAGTGGGAAGTCCATGTAAATGTCATGGAAACTCTGAGAGTGGGATCAAAGCCAAATAAACTTTGAGTCTTCCAGTGTGTAATAAATATCTCTGTAAGTGTCTTAAGTCGGTGGCTGTACAAATTTATCATCCAACATGGGACAGTTTTGAGAACAAAACAGATACCAGAAGTAATTATGCCAGGGAGGCAGGCACAGCCTCAGACCGTCCCAGGCAAAGTAAGATCTAGGTCTTAGGGAGTTTTCCACAGGAATTTCCAGTATTTTCAACAAAGACAAAATTTTCATACTCCATTGTCTTTCCATCATATATATGAACCATTTCCCTCATACTGTATGGTAGCAATCATAAATGCATGCATATATATGCATACATATTAACATATATGTATATATATATGTATATATATATATATATATATATATATATATTTACACACACACACACACACACACACACACACACACATTCACTGCTGACAAATTGGAAAGCAAACAAATGGAGGAAACACACCTGAAGCTAGCTCACAATTCCATCACAGAAAGATAACTGTTAACACTTACAAGTACCCCTGAAGAGTTTCTCTTTCCGCCCTCCCCCCTCCCCGCCCCACCCACTCCTCCTCCCTGGAAACCTGGAAGCCTATTTCTGTGGCCAGAGGGACCAGCCATGTAGGGTTCTCCTGATGGGGGTGCTTTGCTGAGCCCTCTACCGTCTTTCCTCTTGCAAATTCCTGGATGTCAATTTCATTCCAACTCCTGGGTGACTGGAGAAGGCCCTTGAGTATGTTTTTTCCCCACGTGCAACCACAGTGGAGTATTGCAGTGTTCTTGAATTGCAAGCATCTTGCTTTAGTATCAAAGATGAAAAAAAGGGCTTCATAATATTAAAGTAAAGAACCTGTGTTTTTACCCTTAGAACACCACACACTCTGCTTCAGCATGCTCTGCCTTTATTTACGGAGAAGTGAGACGTCACCATGATTGTTAGTCTTTGTACGTAATCGGCTGTCGATGCTGAGGAATGTTATTTTATTTAATCTTACAATTCAACTTTTTTTTTTTGGATGTGCAGAGCTGTATATTTCTTTGCACTGATTTTTACACTATGCACTGAAACGTGTCTTTTTTAAAAATCTGTGTTGTGACTGTTTTCTTCAGTTACACCTTTTTTTGTAGATATAGTTTACATACAGTGACACATACAGATCTTAAGCGTACAAGCAGAATATTTTGTTAAATATGTACACTGTGTAACCACCCAAATGACTGCAACATAGAGCATTTCAGGACCCCACAACTTGCCCAGGGTTCCTTTCGACCAATCCCCTCTCACCAGAGGGAATCACTGTCCTGATTTCTTTCAATGTGACTTTGTTTGCCTCTTCTTGAACTTCAAATCCATATACTCCTAGCGTGTGGGTTCTCTATCCTGCAAACATTCTACTATTACCATAGGACAGGCAGCGAAATTAAGAAGTGAAACTTTGGAAGTGTTCTATCACCGAACACGCAGTCCACATGGAAAGTCCGTCTGCTGACCAACAATGTCCCTCCCAGCTCTCTCTCCCAGCCCAACCAGTAGCACACATCCCATTTATCTGTCATGCTTCCTTAGCATGCATCCTTCAATCTGGATCATTCTTTGGTCTTCTGCATTTTTTGGCTTTAACATTTTGAAGAATTACTCCATAGCCAGTTGGTCACACTTTTTTCTGTTTTGTTTTTTCTGTTTTGTCATGATTAGATGCAGGTTGTGCATTTTTGGCAAGGGTATCATGGAAATAATGTTGTCTTTATGTGCTTATTGGCCATTTGTGTATCTCCTTTTGTGAAATATCTACTCAAATCTTTTGTCCGTTGTTATGTTAGACTACATTTTATCGATTTGTAGGAGTTCTTTACGTATGTTGAAAACAAATATCTATCATGTATCTTATAATGGTCAAATATACTTGTCAGATATATTAGTTACATAAAATGTGTGCCAGACATTATATATATATATATATATATATATATATATATATATATATATATACACACACACACATATATATATAAGAGATGTGTGTTTTTGCATATGTAAAATGTTTTCTTTCAGTTTGTAGTTGCCTTTTATTTTCTTAATGGTGTATTTGACTTTTACTGCTTTCTTTATCCTAAGAAAGCTTTGCCTACCATTCAGACGATGAATAATTCTTCTATGTTTCCTTTTAGAGACTTCATAGTTTGGGATTTTATATCCCAGTCTATATTTTAGAGCAAATTAAATCTGTGTAAGGTATAAGGTGTGAGGTAGGGATTGATATTCTTTTTTTGTTGTTGTTGTTATTACATTCATTGTGTAGTACTGTTTGTCAAAAAGACTTTCCTTTACCTTTGGAATATTGTGGACTCTCTTGCAAATTAATTTATCATATATGTGTGTGGGCATATTCTAGACCATCTAGTATGTTCTGTTGAGTTATGTATCTGTATCGTTTAATGTAGCTAGTATGAGTCCTCCAACTTTATTCTTTTTTAAAGATTGCACAATTCTCAGTCCTTTAACTTTCTCATGCATGTCTTTTAAATCAACTTAGACTATAGGACTTCCATTTTTCTTTATTTTTCAAATGCTTACTTATTTATTTTGAGAGAGGAAGAAAGCAAGAGACGGGGGGGGGGGGCAGACAGAGAGGGAGAGAGAGAATCCCAAGCAGGCTTCATGCTCAGTGCAGAGCTCAACATGGGGCTCGAGCTCACGACTGCCAGATCATGCCTTGAGCCGATATAAAGAGTTGTACACTTAACCAACTGAGCCACCTAGGTGTCCCCGGACTTTCACTTTTCTACGCTGTTGGCATTTTTATTAGGATTACATTGATTATCTTACAGAGGACTGCTACCTTAAAAATATTTAGCTTTTTAGTCCTTAAATATGGTATACTTTCCAGTTTTTTAGGTCATCACAATTCTATATTAGCAATGTATAGTTGTATAGTTTCACATGTTGAAATCTTTCACATCTGTTGTTAATTTTATTCCCAAGTATCTTTTGTGTTATCCTAATATAAATGGAAATTTTAAAATATTATTTTCCAATTGTTGGTTTCTACTATATAAACACACAAAAAATTTGTGTTTTTGTATCTTGAGTTTCTAAACTTATCTGGGAATTGTTTTATAAATTACTTGGAATTTTCCATGTAAACAACAAGGTCTGTGATTAAAGACAGTTGAGACTTTTCCTTTCCAAATTTTATGCATTTTAGTCATGCCTACCTAGGACTTCTGGAACAGTGTTGAATAGAAGAGGTATTTGTGAACATCCTCAGTCCCAATGTTAAAGGAAAAATATTTAGTCCTCAGCCATTAAGTATGAATAAATAAATCATTTAAGTAAATAAATTCATAAATGCCATTAGGTCAAAGAAGTTCCTTACATTTCTAGTTTCCTGAGAATTTTTTATTCCGAATGGATGTTGAATCCTGTCAAATGGTGTTTTCTGAATATACTGAAGTCATCAATTGGTTTTTCTCCTATATTCTATTAATATGATGCCTTATACATACATAAATTTTGATTTTATGTTTTGCCAATCGTACGTTTATGGGATAAATTCGAACTCAGTTTTATATTGATATAGATACAGATATACATATTTGTGTGTGTATATATGCATGTATATACACACACACTACATATGTATATATACACACACATATTTATGTAGAGATATATACACATAAATATTCATATGTCTAATATATGTGTGTGTGCATCTATATAATTTTGATTTCATGTACTAAAAGTGAAAATTACGTTACTTCATGTGAAATGTAAAAACCCTAGCACAAATAATTTCATTTATATTCTGTGCTTTGTGTTATTACATCTATTTATACCTAAACTCTATAAAACAGTGTTATAATTTTATAATTTGTCAATTATTATTTAAAGACATTAAAAGAGAAAAAAAATTCTGAATGCTTACTAACATATTTCCTGCCTTTTCTAATGGGCCTTATGCCTATAGATCTGAATTTCCATTTTAGGTCATTTCCTTTTTGCCTTCAGTGACTTCATGTGTCAAAACTTCTGCTATCACATTCTTCCAGCTTTGGTTTATTGAAAATATCTACTTTCCCTGTTTTTTAAAGACTATTCTTCACAGATATAGGAACCTAGGTCAACAGGGATTTTTTTTTTTTTTATCCTTGTCAACATTTCAAAGATGTTGTTCCACTGTCTTCTGTCCTCCAAAATATCTGATGAGAAGTCATCCATCATTTGTACTGATATCTCCCTTTACTTAAGATTTCTCCTCTCTCAGGGGCGCCTGGGTGGCTCAGTCAGTTGAGCATCCGACTTCAGCTCAGGTCATGATCTCTCAGTCTGTGAGTTCAAGCCCCACGTCGGGTTCTGTGCAGACAGCTCAGAGCCTGGAGCCTGCTTCAGATTCTGTGTCTCTCTCTCTCTCTCTGCCCCTCCCCTGTTCATGCTCTGTCTCTCTCTCTCAAAAATGAATAAATGTTTAAAAAAATTAAAAAAAGAAAAGAGTTCTCCTCTCTCAGATTTATAAGATTTTTTTATTTATCTTTGGTTTTCAGCAACAGGACTCTTTATAATGTGTCTGCATGTGATTATATTTATACTTGAGATTTACTGATTTTTGGCTCTGTAACTTTAATACCAAAATTGGGAAAACTGTCACCATTATTTCTTCAAATATTTTTTTCTGCCCCAGTCTCAGTCTTCTGTTTTTCTGGACTTCTAATTATATGGAGATCAGACCATCTAATGAATGTCCCATGTCATTGAGACGCTGCTCACTTCCTTTGCAGATTTCTTTCTCTGTGCTTCAAACAGGATAATGTATTCTAATTTATCTTCAAATTCACTGATCCTTTCTTCCTTCTCCAATCTTCCATTAAAGCCAATACACTGAATTTTTATATTTCTACTGGTTCCTTTTTATAGTTTTCATTTTCTCTTCTGGTCTTTCCCAGATAATTATTCATTACGCCCGTATTTTCCTTATTGAACATATTTTATTTATTTGTTTGTTTATTTAAGATGTTTACTTATTTTGAGAGAGAGAGAGGAGACAGGTGAGTGGGGGAGTGGGGGAGAGGGGCAGAGGGAAAGACAGAATCCCAAGCAGGCTCCATGCTGTTAGCACAGAGCTGAACACAGGACTCAGTCCCAGGAACAGTGAGATCATGGCCTGAGCTGAAATCAAGAGTTGGACGCTTAACCGACTGAGCCACCCAGGTGACCCTAACGTATTGACCATATTTTAAATAGAAGTTTTTAAGTCTTTGTCTAACATTCATCTGGGTTCTCTCAAGGTCTATTTCTACTACCTACTTTCTCTTTTTTGTATGTCTAGTTATTTTTCTTTTTAATTTTTACTGGGATTATCTTCCACATTTTCCAGTCCGGGTGTCAAGTAAGTTTTTCAGGGAAGTTTATCTTTAGATTTTAGGACTCCCCACTGTTCGGAATGTAAGGAATTCCCTCCTTACTGGAATTTCAACTTATCTTCCTCAACTGCAGGTGATTTGACATTGCAGACTTTTGTCCTTCTGTATGTCAATCCCATAGAACTATGGCTTTCTGCTTTTCTTCTAGTATTCGAGGTTTCCCCTCTTACCTCACAAAGCCTGGGGACTGTCCTCAGGGGAAAAGTGGTATCAGTGCACATATCACCTAACCCTTTCCTCTTCTTTCATGGGTCAAATCCTTTCCACCCGCTCTTGCGTGTTTTTCCAGTGTCCATGTACAGTTTTGCTCTTCCCCAAGTTCATAATTTTTATCTACTTCCAGGTTAATCTGATACATGCTATTCTATCGTTTTCTGAAGTAGGACCTGTTCTTATTCTTTTTTATTATTCCGTTCTCCAGTTACTCTGGTTTGATCTTGAATCTCTAATTGTCAGATTTCAGTTTCTTCAGACTTCCAGTTTCTTTTAAAACTCCCAGTTTCTTTGGCCTCCTAGAAAATACTCCCAGATTCTGCATTTATATCAATGGTCATTCTCAGCTCACAGTATTGTGAGTTTTTATAATTGACATTAACCTAAAGCTACTTCAATGGGAATAATAGGAGGTTATAGCCAAGGATACTAGTTAGAGTCCATTTTAAGGCAGCTACTAGATATGTATTTGTAACTACACTTCTGCTCTCTTTTGCTACATTCATACTGTCATCTCTCAGAAGAGAAAAAATAAAGTGAAGCTTCTTGTCCTGAATGGAAACTGACACGCGACAAATAAATCCATGAGAATGCTCACTATGCTCCTCTGCCCCGCCTTTTTTTTTTTTTTTATTCAAGTGACAGGCTTTTTTGGAGATGAAAGCAGACATTATTTTCCCAGTGAGACCTGAGTGTCTTTGAAATCTTTCTTGCTGTCACTCTCTGATAACCTGAAATCTTCCGACATCATTATGGATTATCAATATGCTCTTTAGGTTTTCTTAGTCACACGAGATAGTTGCCAAGGTAACTAGGCCTAGACAGGTACTCTGTCCCTCTTCTACAAAGAATCTAAAAATAGTGGCTATGTAAGGACTATAGTGCATCAGCAGCACCAAACTGGCTCTGTACAAATTGATTACTTTCTGTACTTAATTATTACGGGGAACACGGTTTCAGGCATTTAATAGGAGTCCCAAGCCTTCTGGCAATTTCGCCTCTGCTTTAAAAAAAAAAACTGTTTGCAAGAAAATGCCCGAATCAAAATAAGAATCTCATTGCTAAGCCCGCTTCTTAAAAATAAGCTAAGGTTAAAAAAACAATAACAGAAATATCCCCTAAGAGCATCAAGGCATATTTTAAACTAATGTTCATACGTAAATATTTTTTCTCTTTAGACTATAGGAAAGTCACGTCATTATTTTAATCAATTGACATCAAATGAATTTTAAATTATATGTAAAGACAGAATTTCCAATAAGACACACACACATACGCAGACAAAAGCTTGTTCAATTATCCGGTGACAAATGTATGTCTCACTTGAATGTTACCTTGATAGCTTTTTTTCCCTGGCTGATTGATAACCTTGAAGATGTAAGCAGGACAGTAAGAAAAGAAAACAACACACCTGAAACCTACTATAATAACCCGAGGTCATTCCTTACAAATTCTGTTCACCTAAATTGGTGAATATCTGGACCCGATCAGTGCCAACTGTGCCAACCAGACGCCATTTTTTTTCTTTCCACCAAGTACTATACTGAAATTTTGCCCTACGCTTTGCCCGTAAAATTGTACTTCTCAGCTGGGGGCTGTTATGTCCTTATCTCTCCCCACCCCCAACCCTGGGATATTTGGCAATGTCTGGAGGTATTTTCGGTTGTCACAACTTGGATGCTGCTAGCATCTAGCGGGCAGAGGCCAGAGATGCTGGTAACCACCCTATAGCATCAAATGGCTCTTCCAACAAAGCATCATCGAGAAACTCCAGTCTGGGCTAACACGCCGTCAACCAAACTATATGTTCCACGTTTCTGAGGTCTGTAACTTGACAAGTAACTAAACACATGAGTGGGCGACATTTATGTTACTTAACTTTATGTGAAGTTACTTTTATTATAGTACTTCTACCATTTATAACTTTCACCAGCACTTGGTCTCTTATTAGCCCGGCGTATCCTGAGAAACCAGGGCCGAGTTATTAGCTAGCCAGACAGACAGAAATCCTAACACTGGGAGTTATCAGCACTGCTTCATCATTCTTCTGAGTGCTCTGCGTTTGGGTTCTTTTGCAGCTGAACCCTATAACAAGGCCCACTGACCTTCAAGGACCACCTGCACATAGTCTTGAGCGGACAGCTTATCCTTGCGCACAAAGCACTGGTATGCGCCCCCGTCACTTTTGACCATGTGATCCATTATAAGGTTTTCGTGGTTGATCCCTGTGATCCTCACATTTTTTCCAGGGTTGAGGATTTCACCGTTTCGGTACCAGGAGAGTTCCTGGTCCTCACTGCCTGTCACGCTGCAGGACAAGGAAACCTGGCTACCCACGCTGCTTTTAACTTTCCTGGGGCTGATGGTAGCTTTCAGTGGCTCTGGAAATTTTGGTGAGAGAAAAAAAAAGAAGGTAAGAACATCACATACATAGACATCATTTCAACAACATCCTGAGCTTCTGACAAGGCAAAGGCATCGTTGTAAGCAATGCTACACAGTTCTTATGTTCTGGATTATTCCATAGTGCGCCATTTTGTTCAGGAGCACCCTCTTTACTCTTTGGGTTTTTTTTCTGGTCTTTTTTCTCTGTGTGGCAAACAGACCAACATTTGGTCAAACTGCTTTCTCACTGGGTAAGTGTGGGGATTCACCCACTGACAATAAGAAATGCCAAGTTCTGGCCACCAATAAGGACACAGGTATTGGAACATTTAAATCCTATTTGCCTTGTCCCACGGTAGCACTGACGGGTTTCTCTGGACGATTCTCACACAGTCACAACACCTGCTCATACCCCCCTTTGTGGCTCACCCAGGGCCCATAACACACAGCTGTAAGAAAATAGGTTGATATTAGACTTTGTGACCAATGAAACAAAAACCCAATCTTACATAGCAAGTTCATTTACTGAACATCTAATAGAAGCCAAAAGTAGGGTTAATGCTACAGGTAAGACAGAGATGAATTATATTCATGGTGCACCTGGCATGTGCCATAAAATTATTACACTTCTTTTGTACATTATATAAGTCAGTCTTCCCACAGTCCTGCATGTTTTGTCTTATCATATCCATTTTACAGAAGAAGAAGTGGTTGTTCAGAGAGATTAATTAACTGAACCAAATCCACTCAAGCGGTAAATAGCTAAAACCATTTTTTACCCCAATTATTCCTGACATCTCCTGTCACCACACCACGAAGTCTCTGGTTCCAAGAAGTTCGGTCTTTTGGCAGATGAGACAAATACAAGAGTTAATATAGTAGCCAAGAAGTGATATAGGGTCCATCAGAGACATATACCATGTGGAAGGGGATCGGTAGAAAGATCAGGAAATTCCTTAGATATCAACGACGAATAGAGCTGAGGCCAGCTGGAAAGAAAGGGCATTTTGTGAATTAGGGCATGAAGCATAGCCGTTGTCACAAGGAGAGCGTGCCTGTTCACTTTGGACACGACACAGAATCTCCGTAGGAAAATTATGGGAGAAAAATGCCAAAGGCAATCTGGAACAAGATTTCAAAAGGCTTCACGATCTTGGAATTAAGTCAGAGGGGACTAAAGGAAGCATTCGAGAATTTTTTGCAAGTGAGTTTATAGTCAAACACATTTTTAGGAGAATTGATTGATCATACTGTATTGCACAAACTGGAGTGGGGAAATTGGTCAGTAAGGGAGCACTCCAAATGTCTAGTTGAGGTGCAGTTAAGTCTCAATCTAGGACAGGAGGGGCGTGGGGAGGGTGGCTAAGAAGCACCATGAGCTACAATCTATAGGACTTGGCAGGACTTGGACTCGGAAAGGAAAGGCTTAAGGAGGATCCAGGATTTAAAGCCTGCATTTAGGGGGCTCGGGAGTGGGGAAGACATCTCAAATAAGAAGAGCCATTGACCACGCAGAGATGGTGGAGAGTTTGTTTTGCGATGCTGCTGTGTTGAAATGCCAGTGGCACATCTGATGTAAAATTGGGAGACATGCTGTCTAACACTCAGGAAGGAAGCCAGGCGAAGGCTGCAGATCCAGGCTTGTTCTCAGAGGGGAGGAATCCAGAGCCCTATGAATAAAGAGAGCACCAGAGGAGAAGAGACGGGAGAAGAGAGGGCTTTGGATTTAGAACCCAAGAGAATGCTTTCTGTCTAGAGAAGAAAGACAGAAGTCATGAAGTCAGAGGGAGTTGGGGAACATTTGAGGGGCACTTCAGGACTTGTCCAGATGTGGCAAAAGAGTACAAGGATGACAACAAAGTACGGTCAGAATTAACACTTTTCCGCAAATAACTTCTGAAGTGTAGATTTTGATAAATGAGAAAGCAATAAACACTGAGAGCTCAGCCTGAGATGGTTGGGACAGGGGGTGTCATTGGGGAGGGCACTGCACTGGGGTTAGGAAGACAGAAAGTTTAGACCTTCAAGTATTTGAAAACCCTCTTCCATGTGGAGGGAGGAGTGTGACCTGTGGTCAGGATAGGGATGGCTTTATACATGGAATAGGAAGAAATTAAATGTAACGGGAGTTGGTCAGTTTTCTTTCAAGCAAAAGTATGGGCAATATCACCAGACAGGCTTACTTACAATGATTTTGACAATACTCTAAAATATAAACTTATTCAGCAGGAAATGGGGAGCCATGAAAGGTGTTTTAACACAGAGGAGGTTTTGAACCTGTGGGGACACTTCTTCCTTGCCTTCCAGTACTGCATCATTGCATCTGGAAGTTTCTTCAGCTTCAGAAATAGAGCTGTGCGGAACTTATCTTCCATTTCTTCTGAAGCCCAGCCTAAACACGTTTTCATGATATTCTCAGGACTCACCCTGGGCAGCTGGTTCCAAGCAGTCACTGGGATATTTAACATATTCTGTTGGGGTGGTATTGTGCTAGAACAGTCCACACCCAGAGTGACCCTGGAACAGGCAGTTGCACTAATAGGCATGGGGTTGGAAAAATCCAGGTCAAGAGAATGCCTCCCTTTCAATGCCAACTCTTATGACTTAGCTTGATCAGTCAGTTCATCAGATAAAAAAATATTTTATCGTATGTAATATATAAAATCATACACTATGAAAAGAATGTTCTAGTGGCATCTCAGGGCCACTTGCTTTGACCAAAGCCCTGCCGCTCAATTGTGGTCATGTGACTCGCATTGATTTGGTTTCTGCGTGAGTAAAATGGAGGGCGTTTGCCTAGATTAGAGTGCTCCTCACTGTGGTCACACCCTTCCTTCCTCTGGGGTCTGCCTTCAGCATCCTTCTCAAGACAGTCACTACAAACCAATCAGAGATGAAATACACCCACCATATTTGAATTAAATGATATGTAATAATGAGTCTAAGTCCAATATTTTGATAATTTAGAGCTCCATATTTCTGTGGATAATAGCCCCATTCAGGAACATAAAGTAGCATCTGAAAGCCAGCCAAGGACACCCACTGTGATCGGACTACCATCCCCTGCAGGGACATCACAAGCCCGCCCCTCTTCCTCCGTCAGTGTTCAGACAGGCTGGCCATTGTGAATTCAACAACTAGGTAATGGGATCTCAGATACATAGTCTGTGGCCTGATGGAAAGCTTGGAGGTTCAGATAAACCTGAATTCCAATCCTAAATCCAAACACCCCAGCTGTGTAATCGTGAGCAATCTGTCTGAGCATTCATTTCCTCATCTGCAAAATGGGGTAATATTGGTCTCAGCAGGACTGTTGTCAGGATTAATGGAAGGCTATAGCAAGAGCCTGGAAGTCATCTTGTATCAAGAGCTCCATCAATGGCAGCCAACATCACTGTTCCAAGCTACCTTCCAACTTACGTTTCACGTACAGGCGGCCTATCACCTTAGCAGTTCCGTATCTGTTGGAAACTTCACACACATAGCTGCCTGAGTCTGAAGGACGAGTGTTCTCAATGAGCAGCCCTGTCACGGTCTTCTGAAACCTTCCAGAAAGTTCCAGGGGCATGTTGTCCTTCAGCCAGCGATAATCTGGCTCAGGATGCCCAAGCGCTTTGCAAGGCAACTCCACACGCTGCCCTGCCATGGCTTTGCGATGATCAAACCCATCCAGTATGGATGGGGCTGAGTTCGCTGGGTCTGAGGAAGAAAGAAAAACTCTTATGAGACGCGGTGAATGAGTTGAAGTGGCCATTTAGAATCAGAGGACCTCACGTATAAGTTAAATTCTATACGTCATACTATTGACGACAGACCTTCAAGTTTCTATTAAAGAACAGAAAGAAAAGCCCTATTCATATACATTTCTTCTGCTCAAAATCTTCAAAAGGTGGCAGCAGAAAAGGTTCTACTTTTCATTTCCCACTAAATAATGAGGAACTTTAGAATCAGCAAGCTTCTACCGGAATTGTTGGCCCAGGCCAGAAATTGGATTGTTCTATAACCAGACGATGTCAGACTTCTCCTTTCCAAAGAACAACAGTAGCAGAAATAGTTGTTTAACATTATGACAGTGTCTAATTCACCCGTTCTCCCAAATGATGTTTAGCTGGTTTTATAAACTCTTGAGCCCAATGAGGAAAGGGACCAAATACTCTCAAGAAGTGGGTCAGTGGAAACCACCCAGCTCAATGTCTAAGCTTGCTTTGAGGAATTGATATTCTCAAGGAATATTATTAAGAATGTAAAAATAGAGATCCCCTTTTGGGTGCCCAAAATAAAAGTCTCCTTGCTCTTTTATTCTTCCTGTTCTGAACTTGCACTGGACCACACACATGGGTGGTCACACTGGTCTCCGTAAGGATAAAGAACAGATATGGGCTCCTGGTTCCTGAAATTTTCTTATCTTCACCTTAGTTAGAAAAGCACTGTGCCTATTTCAATGTACCTGCAGTAACCCCCAAAGCAAAGGGCTGGATACCCTCTATTGTATCCAAGAACCATGTGGAATGTCCTCTTGAAGGTGCTGTGATTCCACAGCCACCAGGGACGACCAATAGACCATGGGAAAATGGCAGACCCACTGAGCTAAAGCTGCTTCCCTTGCAATCATGAGAGATGAAATCCATGACAAACCCGCTGCTCTTCTCACCTCCCTGGAGCTTTATAAGAACAACGTGAATGTTCTCATGGGATACAATGAGGGAACCTAATGATCTCGTAAAGGATATGTGACCGACCGAGTTTCTAGGACTCTTCTGTGGTTCACCCACTGTAACTGAAAAATTCCATAGCCCATAATTACTTACACTCACATTTCCTACACTGTCTGGGTATGGGCTCCAGAGGGATTATAGACCTAAGAGGCCCACAACAGCAAGGAGCCCTTGCCAGCAGAGGCCTTATCGCTTCAATACCCTCCTGATGGAAGTTACAGACAGATTTGGAAGAGTGTTGAAGAGCAAGTTACTTTCTTATGGACTACAGAGTTATAAAATCTGTTGCTCTGTTTAGAGTGGGATGTGTAGGGTTGGTGCTGGAGAAGGTGACACAGAGAAGGTGTCACTCCTTTGGTAGGCGGGGTTAGAAGTTTTTCCGTAGGAGAAGCTCACAACCCAGAAAACAAGAGGTGTCACTTCTTTTCCTTTCTTTCTTTCCTTTTTATTTTCTTTTTTACATTTTTGAATGTTTATTTATTTTTGAGAGACAGAGTGTGAGTGGGGAAGGAGCAGAGAGAGAGAGAGAGAGGGAGACACAGAATCCGAAGCAGGCTCTAGGCTCTGAGCTGTCAGCACAGAGCCTCACGCGGGGCTTGAACTCACAAGCTGTGAGATCATGACCTGAGCCGAAGTTGGAGGCTAACCGACTGAGCCACCCAGGCGCTCCAAAAGCTGCCACTTCTAACACTAGTCACAAAAAAGCAACACCCAATTATTTCACTTAAATTTTATAATTCTGAAACTAATCATTGATAGAAATTTTAAGATAGCATTGTATAATTCTAATGACTTTTTAAAAAGAAGGGATGGGAAAATTGGATATCCATTTCAAAAAGAAGAATTTAGAAGTCTTACCTCACAACACCTACAAAAATTAACTCAAAGTGGGTGGTAGGTCTAAACGTTTGAGCTAAAACAAATCTTCATGACCTTGGGTCTGGCAGAGTTCTTAGACACAACACCAAAAACACCAGGGGCAAAAAATAATCAATATATTAAACATCATGAAAATTAAAATATTTTATATTTTCCAAGATACCATTAAGAAAACAATAAGGAGCAACCTATTAGAAGAACATATTTGCAAGTAGTATTTCTGATTAAGGACTTATCTCCAAAAAATATAAAGAACCCTGACATCTCTATGATAAGAAGAAACAACTCACTCAAAAAATGGGCAAAAGATTTGAATAGATAAATCACCAAAGGCGACAAATGACTAATAAGCACATGGAAAGATGCTCCATAACATTAGCCACTGGGGTAATACACATTAGAATTATATTTAAAAAAAAAACTACAGTGTTTATACTGCTTCATACCCACTAGGATGGCTCTAATAAAAAACCACAAACAAGAACAAGGGCTCAAGTGGAAGTAGAGAAAAAACTAGAATCCTCAGGCAGGATTCATAATAGCCAATAAGTGGAAACAACCCAAATGGCCATCAGTAAAGGGATAAATGAGATGTGTATATACATACAATGGACTATTAGTTAGCCATAAAAAAGAGTGACCTACGGATACATCTTACAACACAGATGGACCTTAAAAGATCATGCTACGTGAATGAAGCCTGATATAAAGCCACAATTGTAAGATACAATTTATACGAAATATACAGAAAACACAAATCTATAGAGACAGGCAGTAGATTAGTGGTTGCCCGGAGCTGGAGATGGGAATTAGAATTGACTTCAAATGGGCCCCAGGGATTTTTCTGGGTGGTGGAAATGTTCTAAAATTGGATGACATCCATGGTTGCACAGCTTTCTGTATTTACTAAAATCACTGAATTGTATAGTTAATGTGGGTGAAGTTTAGAGATGGTAAATTAAATCTCAATAAAACTACAAAAAAGGAGCGGGGCATTTCTTCTGTATATTAAGTATACAATTTAAGCAACCCTTGTGACAGGCTCTTGGAGGGATATTTGCTCATGTATAAAATTAGTACAAACAAACAGCATCGTATTTAATTTTCATCCCCTTGTCTTCAAACTGTATATCTACATGTTAAAAACCAGTTATCGCAAAAATTTGCAAACTCGCACAAAATTAGAAAAAAATAATATAATGCATCCAACATATTCATCACCCAGACACAAGAGGCAGCAAAAAATTTTTTTTATCATCTATCTGTTTACTTCTTTATAGTCTTTGCTTTTGGTGCTGACACACTGAGTCAAATCATAGAATGTCTGTCATCACCATATCATTAGTATGCTTCTCTAATAAAAACACAAGTTTTCTCATAAAACCACAATGTCAGTAACACACAATAGTAATAATAACCTCTTGGTACCATTTAGTATCTATTCCAAATTCATTTTTACCCAAGGGGCTAAAAACACATCATTAACTATTATTATTATTTACAATTGATCCGATTAAGTCTGGATTGTTCTATGGTTAACAGCTATGTCTCTTGATTCTCTTTTAATCCAGAGAAGGTCCTCCTTCTTTTCTCTCTCATGTCTTCAACTTACTGAAGAAGCCAGTGGGCTGTTTTGCAGCAAACCCCAAATTCTGAATTTTCAATGGGTTCCTCTGTGGCCATTTTCCTCATAAACTGGAATTTAGTTCTAATGATATGATTAGATGAGGTTCAGCCTCTTTATTTCTTTTGTTTTAAATTTATTTTGAGAGAGAGAGAGAGAGAGAGAGCAAACACATGAGAGGGAGAGAGAGAGACAGAGAATCCAAAGCAGTCTCTACGCTGTTGCACAGAGCCCGGTGTGAGTCTCGAACCCACAAACTGTGAGATCATGACTTGAGCCCAAGTGAAGAGCCAGATGCTTAACCGACTGAGCCACCCATGTGCCACCCAACCTCTCTTTCTTTGCACCCATATCATGTGTGGCTTTCTCATCTTCGGTCATGCTAAGTTCATCAGCAAGTTCAGGTAATAAAGTTTGTCTGGACTATTTCATTAAGGGTTTAAATGATTTTCTAATTGTCATATTTCCTTCAACTTCAGTAGATGTGATTATTCGGCAGATAAGAACTATCCTTCCTGAACTAGGATTCTTTGGTCATTTTGAAATACAGTAGTCATAGGTAAGACAGGAGAATTGTGATTCTCTTTAAACTACCACTTACAAAAACCAAGTGGTGATGCCCTAATTTCCTCTGTGTAGACCAATGAGATTCCTATTGCTGCTTTTGTTGTCATTAAATAGACATGGGTGCATGTATCCAAGTATATATATGAACTTAAGTATGCAAGTACAGTAAAACCTTGGATTGTGAGTAACTTGTTCTGCAAGTATTCTGCAAGATGAGCAAATATTTCTAATTAACTTGATAAATGAGCGATGTTTGTAATACGAGCAGTAGGTGATGCCGAATGTCACGTGATCACAACTGAGCCAATGGTTCTTTCCTCCTCCTCCTCCTCCTGCTGCTGCTGCTGCTGCTTCTTCTTCTTCTTCTTCTTCTTCTTCTTCTTCTTCTTCTTCTTCTTCTTCTTCTTTTTCTTCTTCTTCTTCTTCTTCTCTCTCTCTCTCTCTCTCTCTCTCTGCAGGATTGTGGGTGATCGTCTCCCATGCTCAGATGCTTGACTTTAGGCCGTAGTGCTTGGCAGAAATCAGTGATTTTTCAGAACGTTGGAAGATGCCCACAACTGGCACTGGTGTATTTTTTATCACTTCAAAGCACCTCCGGACAGCCCTTTGCTTTTCCGTACAAGAGTAAGCTAGGAATGCTTTGCTTCATTCTAGCTCAGGTTGCCTGCAGATATAGACCCTTTCCTCTGCTGCCTTATTGCCAGTTACATTAAATACAGCATATAACAAGTTTATTAATACTGTCCTGTAGTCAACATGCGTGTGAGCATATACGATGGCCCCCATGCAGACAAAGGTTGAAAAGAAAAGGGGGAACAAGAAGGAGATGATTACGGTGGAAGTTAAAAAGGAAATGATCAAGAAGTATGAGTGAGGTATGTGAGTGGCCAAAATTGCAAGATTTTGTAAGAAGTCTATGTCTGCATCTCGTCTGCAGAGGAGGAGAAAAAGGCAGAGGAATCCCTCAGTTCAGGTGAGATCAGGGAGATGGGTAAAATGTGGGAAACGGTGCAAGATTTTGTAGAAAAGCACCACCCAAGCAAGGCTATAGCGGTGCAGGCAATGAATCTGTTTAACGACCATGCAATGTCACATTTCTGCGAAATCCTCAAAAGGAAGCAAAAGCAAGTGTCATTGGATAGGTTCCTTGTTAAAGTTGCACAAAAGGAAAAAGACTCCACTGAGGCAACAGACAGCAGTGATTCCGTTACTGATAGTCAAAGTCGTCCTACACAATAACCCTCCTCTCTCTTGTCTCCCTCACACCAGCCATGAAGGTTTTCAAAGGTAAGTGTCGGTTAATTTGTTTATTTTTCTTTATATTTTGTATTTCCTTTTCTTAAAATATATTTTTAATGTTTATTTATTTATTTTTGAGAGAGAGAGAGAGCATGAGGGGGGAAGGGGCAGAGAGAGAAGGAGACAGAGCATCCCAAGCAGGCTCCACGCTACCTGCACGGAGCCCGATGAGGAGCCGGAACTCACAAACCACAAGATCATGACCTGACCTGAAATGAAGAGTCAAGACGCTTAACCGACTGAGCCACCTGGGCGCCCCTATTTTACATTGTCTTTATTATTTTGTATTATAGTACAGCCCTGTAATCATTTTTATATGAATATTTTTGGGTTGTGGAATGAATCATCTGAGACTCCAATACTTCTTGGGGGGAAATTCGCTTTCAGATACAAGTGCTTTGGATTACAACCACGTTTCCAGAACAAATTATGCTTGCAAACCAAGGTTTTACTGCATATATATGTACGTGCGCGTATTCGTAATGAACTCAAAAGATTTTAAAATGTTTAATGGTCGCCAATCACGTGCCATCGGTTATTTCTGAAATTCAACTCATCACACTTTGGGCCAACGAGAACGCCTTCAGAAGATGTCCCCTGTCTCGCTTTGACAATCTTAATGTTTCAGGTTCATCTTATCCATTTCCTGTCCCAGGCACTGCAATCCACCATTCTTCTAAGGAGCCATGGTCCCTTTTTGGGGGATCTTTAAAGGACACTAGGGTCTAGAGAGTACCCCATTATAGTATTTTAGTGGATGGACTTCCTCCAGGCCTTCCCCTGAGGCTTCTCTCTTTGTCGCTTTTAGTAATGCTGAGTCACTCTGACTCCATTTTACTGCTAAACCCAGCAGTTTCCATCAGGGTGACTTCCTGTTCTTCTGAAAGGAGTATTTGCTGAATGAACACCTATGAGGTCTTCAAGGAGCTGGGCTACCACTGAGTGATGCGATCACCACAGACTACTCTCATGGTCCTTCCACACTCGTCTTCAACTCAGAACTCGGGTAGGTCTATCTGAGTGCCATGAATACTCCTACACCCATTGCCCCAGGGGCCCACCCAAGGGCTGGCCCTCTGCTTTGGAGAGAAGTATTTGCTGACTATTTTGCCGATCTGCGACTGTGAAGTCCTCGCGGGTCTTCCCCCCCTCGCCTCCCGCCACTTCTGTGACACTGCTTTGTTCCCGTGCCCCTACTGCTGTCCGCACTTCATCCACACCCACTCATGTCCACGTTCCACTGGGTGCCGCCGAAGGTCTCGTCCACGTGCTTTTTCCTCTGTCATCATAGTCTGTCTGTTTTAGTTTCAGGGTGAGTTTGAGATCATTAAAAACCTTGCTACCCACATGACCCAAACCCCATGCGTGCATTTTTAAATGCATTTAAATCTAAAGTAAAATTGATTTTTCTTTTTCCTTCAGAGCTAATATTTCTTTTTTAAAGAAATGTTTATTTATTGGAGCCCCCCGAGTGGCTCAGGTGGTAAAGTGTCCGGCTCTCGGTTTTGGCTCAGATCATGATCTCACGGTTTGTGGGTTTGAGCCCTGCATTGGGCTCTGTGCTGACACTGCAGAATCTCCTTGGAAGTCTCTCTCTCTCCATTTCTCTCTGACCTTCCCCTGCTTACATTCTCTCTCTCCCCAGAATAAATAAATAAACATCTTTTAAAAGTTTATTTATTTTGGGGAGACAGAGAGAGAGAAAAAGAGAGAGAGAGAATATACCAAGCAGGCTCCATACCGTCAGTGCAGAGCCTGATGCAGGGCTCAATCCCACGACTGTGAGATTATGACCTGAGCTGAAATTGAGAGTCGGATGCTTAACCGACTGAGCCACCCAGGCTCCCCCAGGGCTTAGATTTCTAGAATAGTCATCCTCACTCAGCGTTCATGGTCTCATTTTCTAGCATTAACAATTTCCCCCCTCAACTGTGTTATTAATGTTTCTGTGACAAAAGTCCTAACAGTTATGTTCTACACACAGTAGACTCTCTCAAGTGCCTTTCCATGACACTTGACTCAGTTGACCCCACAGCTACACCTCTAACCCCAAATGCTCAGTGTCTTAGTGTGGGACATTCCCCCACAGATTGTGCCCAAAAGCGCCTCACTTCCCGTCACAAATGCTCGCTGGACAGCCTCATGGACCCCCTCATTTCCATGGTGACCAAATGCTCATGGGCCCTGCTGTCAATGTTTAAAGCATCAGCAGAATGTTCTATGAAATGAAGCAAAACAACAACAATAACAAACTTGGGATTCAGAAAAGTAAATCTGCCTCCTGATCCCTGAGAGTCGAATTTGAAAATAAGTACTTAATAATTTAGAGATAAACAATTCCACCTTTCAGGATTCTCTCTCTCTCTCTCTCTCTCTCTCTCTCTCTTCCTTTTGCTGGTTTTCTCTTTTTTTCAGATTTTTTTTTCAGTCTTCTCTTCCAAGAAAGATGGGCTCCCAGATTCTCATCACTTAATTCACTTTTTTTGGATGGAGAAACGTGTATTGCTTCTCTTGCTAAAACTCAATTTAATCTTGTACCCAGATCCACCCCTCCATCCTTCTCCTTTCTTGTCCCAATACTGTCACCATGTTCTCCTCACTGCACACAAGACCTTTCCTAGGATATTCTGAGCCAGTAGAACACCGTGCTGTCATTAAAGCCACCGTGGACTACGATCACAGATGCCATTCGCTTTCTCATTCGCTTTTTTCCAGGTTTTCTTTCTTTTTAACACAGTGTAATTTTAGGGTACTGATCGTCTTGCCCTTACAGAGACAAAAACACAGCACTATGAAACAAGGGATAAAATAAATCTCTTTTCCATGTCAACAGGTAAAGAAAAAATGTCTCCCTGTGCAGAGGGGAGATGGCTGAATTCTGACTTGTGTTTGCACAGCCCCTGAGAGCGCGCGTGGTCTCTGGCTATCGTAAGGATGTGAACGTGCAACAGGAACCAAGATAGAGAAGAAGCGCAGTAAGGGGGTGTTCGGGCAAGATGTTTTTCACTACCCCCACGGTCAACAGCTTTCCATCGCTTCTCCCTCAAACAAGTATCACTACAAATAGGTTAAAGAGGGTCACTTCAGGGAACGGTTTTACCTTCTCAAGCCGCAAGGGCAAATGTCACATACTCCACGCTACATTTCTAGGACCAAGAGGGACATCTCCCATTCCACACCGCTCCGTGAAGAGCTGGCATATCGCCGTGTGAGCGGATTGCTTACTTGTGGGACAGGTGGGCCAGCGACGAGCCAGTTGTGACAATGATGCAAGCGGCTGATATTTTCTCCAAGTATAAATCCCATAAAGGAAGGCACAAAGCTGGCGTATTTACAAGAGTGGAATCAACTGCCCTCGGGTTTCCTCCATTGGACAATAATCCTGGCAGGAGGAGGGAGGGAGCGTCTAGCCCTTTAACTTGAGATGTGGGCAGTGTCCCCAATATTGTTAGACGGAATATGGGGAACAAGAGGTGTGTCCCTGGGTCCCCGCTCTTCTCCCTCGGAGCTCTGTGTCATAGGCAGCCTCAAGGTGCTGCTGGACGGAACACACACACCCAGGGCAAGGAGGCGCTCCCTTCAAAACAGAAGCCATGTTGGCTCAAAGGAGTGTGGAATTTGGGAAAACTCGAGATGACTTCACTCAGAATACCTATATTTGTAGAGTTCAGCATTGGCAAACCTTTGGTTGCTAAACTGTTTTGGAAGAAAAAACAAAGGAAGCCTTTGTTTGAGTCTTGAGTCCTACAAGTTCGGTTGACTTAGCTCAGAGCACTAACAAAGGTGTCACGGAAACAGGAAACACGGGCTGGATGGGTGTTTACCTGATACAAACAGTCTAGCGCTGTTACTCTGCCTGGTCTCCCCGGTGTATCTATGCCGCGTGATACAGCGGTAGTTATACAACCCATCTTCATTCTGTACATCTTTAATATACAAGGCTCCCGTGGATGTGATGAGAAATCTAGATCCTGAAATAGAAGAGAATGATTACGCAATTAAAATAGAACAAAAGCAACCCAACCACATAAACAAAGACGTGGAATTTTTTCAACCCCCCCCCCCAACTGAAAGAACCTGAAACAAAGGCTAATGATAGGAGTGTGTCGGTTACCTTAAGGGTCCAAGCTATTTTAACTTTTCAATTACCCTAAATTAGGCGTTTTTAGTAAGTATGCTATACATTAAATATATGCTTAGAAAATCAAATCTCATGAATTAAGTTTTTAGGTCAAATGTTTATCTTTTTTTTTAAATAATTTTTTAATGTGTATTTATTTTTGAGAGAGACAGAGTTCAAGTGGTGGGGGCGGGCGGCGGGGTGGGGAGCAGAGAGAGAGGGAGACACAGAATCCAAAGCAGGCTCCAGGCTCCAAGCTGTCAGGATAGAGCCTGATGTGGGGCTCGAACCCACAAACTGTGAGATCATGACCCGAGCCTAAGTCGGATGCTTAACCGACTGAGCCCCCCCCCCCCCCCCCGGGCATCCCACACATGTTTATATTTTGAGCAACAGACCCGGCATATAATTGCTGTGGAGCTAATTTAGCAGATTTTCCTTGCTGACCACGTTTCTCTTAGAATGTGACACATCAAAGGAGTATTAACTTTCTCTAGTAAATTTCTACCTCCTATATGTATAAACTGTCTCTGGTTGAAGTGTTTCAATTAAACACACAAATGTTAAATTATAAATCAATAAATATATAAATTATAAATGTTAGATTATAGCGGCGCCTGGGTGGCTCAGTCGGTTAAGAGTCCGACTCTTAGTTTCGGCTCAGGTCATGATCTCAGGGCATGTGAGTTGCAGCCCCACATCGGGCTCCGTGCTGACAGTGCAGAGCCTGCTTGGGATTCTCTCTCTCTCTCTCTCTCTCTCTCTCTCTCTCTCTCTCCTGCTCTCTCTGCCCCTCCCCCACTCACTCTCTCTGTCTCTCTCAAAAATAAGTAAATAAAACTTAAAAAAATAATAAATGTTAGATTATAAATCAATAATACATAAAATATAAAGTTTGTGGAGACTTCCCAGGAAGGACCGTCTTAACCTGCTCATAATAACAGCCAACACCTGATGCTCGATTCTAAGACTAAGATCAATTCCTCCTGTAATCAGTGTCTTGGAAAACTCTGGGGTTACTTAACTGCTACCCCAACAATGATCAATCCCTACTTTTCATTGGGGGGGGGGGTGTACTCTCTACATCCCTAGACGTTTGTCTGTACAGCTCTACCTGTACCGAACCATCTACATTAAGAGATCAAATGTCAGTGCTGCTTTAAGAAGGATAGAGATAATTTTCCCTTTGAAAATGTAAGTACCTGGAGACAGTTTTACTGTTCTATTATAATCTGATGATAAGCCAAATAAGGGCAAAGCAGTAAACCCCAGAGTGAGCTGTGGCACCCCCATGGTGAATGACTGAGGATACCACCCCTGCCACCGTTACACCCTCCTATGGAATAGTCCACCACTGGATGCAAGGCTACTTGGGGGACAATGTGATCTTGTCTCTTTGGGAAAAGACGAAAAATGCCAAAAAATCACCTTCTTTTATTGTTTGTTGTCCTATGTTCATTTGAAACTTCCTTTGGTTTACTTTAATCAGAATTGACCAGGAGTCTTGACCTCAATAGTTGTAAGTCTCCAATATTTAAGTTCTGAACATAATGCCCACTAATTTCTTATAAGGACTACACTTTATCCATCGATCAGTTGTTCACATAAAATAAAAATGGCTTATGATTTCTTACGCAAGAAAGAGCAATTCAAAAGGGTGTGGGTAAGAAAAAAAAATCATGAAAGAAATACCAATCTAGAATAAGCTTTTTACAAGGACACAAATTGGGGCCACCCGGGTGGCTCAGTCGGTTGGGCGTCCGACTTCGGCTCAGGTCCTGATCTCACAGCCCATGAGTTCGGGCTCTGTGCTGACAGCTCAGAGCCTGGAGCCTGTTTCCGATTCTGTGTCTCCCTCTCTCTCTGCCCCTCCCCCACTCACACTCTGCCTCTCTCTGTCTCTCAAAACATAAATAAACATTAAAACAATAAAAATAAAAATAAATGAAAGGACACAAATTAACCGAAAAAACAGTATAGAAATCTTTAAGTAAAAAATTCACTTTTTAAACAACTTTATTTAGTTACATATTTTAAAATACACCACCAATACGCTATGTATTAGAATAGCTAGAAAATCAAATGCTCTGTTTTCTAGATATTTTTGCCTTATCCTCCCCTCTCCCCAGGGAAAGCAACTAAAAATACATTTTACCACTTTTCCTATGTCATCGCACACCAGCATTCCTTGCCAAGAGACATTGCGTATAGCCGAAACGTTTTTCTTGCAATAGATTTTGCATACTTACATAATGTTTTAATATCGAGCCTCTTTTAAGTACTGAGCCGTGGACAGAAAAGAGGAACCAAAAGCTAACGTACATAAATCTCGTCGCCTTTCTGACACAGGGTATTTTCATTAGAATTGGCAGGCCATCAGCGGTGGTAAAATGTAAGTGGGAGCACTCTGGGTAGCACAGCTCAGGAGTGCTGGAAAATGCGGAAGGGCCGCACAGCAGTGTGCGTTCATTACTCTGCTGACTCCTGAGAGGGCTCCATTCTCCAGGCACATTTAATTTAATCACTCACTCGCTCCTGTAATATCTCACTTTTTTTTTTTTTTTTTTACTCACTTAGCATGCTAAAGAAGACGGTTCAGACGTGCTGTTTCAGAAGAACTTGAACCTTGTTTGTTTTGAACCTTCCTGAGACGTTCGCAAGAAGAGGGAATTGACTTAATTACCGTACGTCATTTGAACCATCTCCGTCTCGCCCCTCATTTCTCATTGAAACCCGTTTCAAAAGCCATCGACATTTTAAAACAAAATAAAGACAAAAAACAGGAGCCTCTGACTAAGAGAGAGGCCCTGAAGACCCAGGGTCCTGGGGAACAGTCAGAACTCCCAAGATGCATGGCATTTTCAGGGGCAGCACACAGAGTCTCTGGAGCCCCAGATGTCTTGTCTCCATGGTGATAAGAAATCGTAACTGCTCCCTAACTTGCCAAGGCACACCGCTTCCTGCCTTACGTCATCAGAGCCTTCTGGGTCATACAGAATAAATGGTTCATTCACATCCCTAAATGGGATTGAAGAATGTGCTTCTGTTAAAATATTCCAACAGCAAGATACAAAATGCCGATGTCCATAAACTACACACACACACACAAACTCTCTCTCTGTCTCATCCACGCGCGCACACACACACACACACACACACACACACACACACATTTTACTACTCACATCTGTCCTGTAGCATACAACTGTGCAAAGCCAAAATTTTATAGGTAGTTTTCTCTCCCCTGGAAAGCTATTAGTGCTTTAGATTAAAACATTTCTAAAATACAGCACATACTTTTTGTCACGTCAAACGCATCGCGAATCAGTCGGTCAACTGAACAATAGTGAATGAGTTTTGGATTCCAGGTCGCCACTGTGGACATCAATTATGGAGGGGCGCTGCTGAGTTATTAGAGGGAGGTCTCAGTAGCTCTCTTGACTTCTCAACATGCACTAACCGGTTCCCAGATGTTTAAGCCCCTCGTTCTAATGGTTTATCTGCTCCTTCCTTTGCAACCGGGCAAAATGAGAATCATTACTTCTCTCTGCCCTCAATATCCTCGTCAATACATTCACAAAGTGATGCATTCAGTACGCTGAAAGGTAGAAACCAGACATAGTCCAGCTGTTAGAACTTGCCAGAAACTAAGAGTTAATGGGTCACGAGTAAGTGCTGGTGCGGTTCTCCAACGTTATTGACATGAGCTTGTACGTCAGCGCCGTGAACATAAACCCACAGCTTTGTACCAGTTGCGCGAGCTCAGCACAACACCTGGCAGGATATTTCTATCCAGAGACAAGACTAGCAACGAAAATGGGATGTCTGCACAACTGGGAGTGTCGTAGGAACACTCAGGGTGTAAGTCCACGGCCACACTCCTCCCGCTGCTGCTGTGCTGAATGGCGGAGTAGGCTCAGACAGCACCGGCTCCTGAGGTTCAGACACAATGCCTTCTTGAGCTTTCTATGTGAAAGCATCAGAGGCAGAAATTAAAACAGCAACAGTTCTAGAAACCCATTGGTCCAACTATGGGTAGCTGAAGATCTGAGCTGCAGAAAGCAGGCATACGTGACCTCCGGAAAAAAAGCGTATACAAGCTGATTCTAGGAAGACCGGAGCCGAATGGTCCACCGTTCTTCGTGCCAGCACTCTCCTGGGCTCTGGGAGTCCCAAACGGAGGGAGACACGGCCCCTGTCTTCAGGGCGCTTACGATCGAAAGAGATTTCAGTCTTAGGGTTGGACACATGGCAACAAGGTGAGAAAACAGGATGGGAGAGAGAAGTGTAATCGGGAAACCCGTCTCACCTTCATGAAGGTAACTACCAATAATACCCAGGGAGGAAACGTGTATTATTACCAGACCTATGTATTGTTACATATCCTTGCGGATTACTCGGACATAAATAATTAACCTTATATGTCCAAGCATCCTTTACCAACCTGCGTGTTCAATCTACTCAGCCATTTTTTTTTCTCATTCTTATAAAGAATCAAGTTAAAAGATCTTTTCCTTGGTACCAGGTAAAACAAGCTGACCCCCTGGAAAGACTTCTCATCGTGGAGGAGAAAAAAAAAAAAAAAAGGCTGGAGTCCCGAATCCAGTGGATCTGAATTCCAGACCTGTCCAAGTCACTTTCCAGCTGTGTGACCTCAGACAAGACACTCAGCCTCTTTAAACTTTGTCTATTAAAGACAGATGGTGAATAGTATCCTCTCTGTTCCAGTGTTGAAGTTTAGATTAACGCAAGGACGTCATCCAGCAGAGAGCCATGTATTACGTAGGGGATCTATAAAAGCAAGCGTAACGTTTGCTATTCTGTTCTGATAGGTCAGTCGTCAGTGGACAAGGTATGCACATAGCTGCCCAGGGCCATCGGCGTGCCTGAGCCAGACAGGGAAGAGCCCACGTGGACATGAACGTAATATTTAATTGTTCATTTATTTGCTAACTTATGTGAAGCAGCCTCATGTATCAGGAAAACATCAAAGTGGAAGCAACATGGCTGAGTTTTATGTCACAGTTCCGCCACTTGGAGCTGTGTCGCCACAGGCAAAACGTTTCCCAACCCCCTGTGAGACAGGTTGTATGTACCACAGGGTACGACCCAGGTGCAGAGAAACAGGACAAGGCTCTCAGAGTCGCTTCCTATGTCCCAGTGAGGGGCTGTAGGGAGAGGGAGGGCAATAGAGACACTGTGCTCAGAAATCCTTCTTGCAGTGGACTGGGACGTTCATGGAAGCTTGAGGTCTTCCTCCATAATCATTAGAATGTAATTTGAATAGGAATGTTTGCCGGTATATTTGTCAGTATCCGAACATAAGATGCATATTCCGAAGTTTTCCAAATTAACCATTCCTCACCTCTCGTATCTCATCTAATACAAGGCCCTTCCGTTCTGACTTCTAAAATAAATTCCAGAATGGTCCGCTTCCCTGTCTCTGCTAAACACCCCAGTCTGGGGCTCCCCACTTTCTCTGTTTCCATTCCTGCTCCTTTCAGCCTGCTCCCCACTCAGCATCCATGGTCATGCAGCGCAGTAGATTGGGTAGATGGTTTCGTGTTGACCAGGTCCCAGTAGGCCGAATTGTTCACGGTGGCCTACAATGCTTCAGGCTTTGATCATATTTCCAAAAGCCATTCGCCCCCTCTCTCCCTCTGCCACCATGCACCAGCCACCCTGTTCTCTTAGTCGCTCCACCTGAAGGGCCCTGAGCCTGTATCTCTACCTGGCTGGCCCCTTCTTATCTTTCTGGCCTCAGTTTCTAAATCAACTTCCCAACAATGCCAGCCCGCATTAACTTACCCCTCATCACTCACGCTCATGGGACTTGATTTTATCACATCGTGAGGCTGCCTTTTGTGAATTTCAGGTTGGCTTAGCTTTTCTCTCCTCCAACCAGAGTAGCAGAAACTTGATTTGTCTTGCTCAGTTTTTCATCTCCATTACACCAAGCTGCGCCTAGCTATGCTAGCTGAAAACATTTGTTCGAGAGATGGGTGATCAAACAGTCTATCACCACGTGTATACAGAATGTCTCTTCTTAAGCCTGGGCAACAAGAAAGCAAGCTGAAATACCTCCTTCTAGGTTTCAACGTGAAACTTCCTCATGTATAATACATAAAAACCAGTATTTCCCCCCTCCAGGAGAAACCATAATATATTCTTATATGAAAATGAGCATATTTTCGGATTTTGATATTAATTCCTCCTGCATTATGCTTTCTGGCTCTTTCCTATGCAGTCAGGCCGTTAAATCTTCAGTAGGGATGACACTATTTTCAGGGAGATTTTTTAAAGCGTATCTGATTTTTCACTTAGTCAGAAATATATCTTAGGGTTTTTTCCCTCTTTTTTTCCTTTTGCTATTGCAATCTGAACTGAGTTAATAGTAATTAAAAGAACAGATGGTCCCTCTAATAAGATGCCAAGTGGCAGAGTAAAACACAATGAAACTTTTCTCAGCTGTGCCTGCCACCTCCAATTGACAGCCAACTGTGTAATGAAACAGCTTCGTCCTGAGCCGTTTTCCTAACAGCCTCCAAGAAAGAAACGCAAGATTGAAATCTAAGTTCTAAGTATATGGCACTAGAAACGAGATGAGCCTCTAAATGAGGATCTCACATCTTTTAGTTTGAAACTTGAATTAGCATTAACTAAAACAGAAGTGGAAACAGAAAAAAAAAAAATATATATATATATAATCTATGGTAACCTTCAGGTTATCACTTTCTCTTAATCCAGATGTAGACTGAAACATAATCTAACTCTTCACCTGGGTCTGAGGTATGTCTGTTCTGTGACGTGACGGGTGGGGGCCAAGCTGTAATCAGAGGCAGGCGGGAAGGAGCAGCAGTTATTTCTTGAGCAGCTGGGTGGCCTGATAAAAAGGATTCTTCAAAGAAAACTATGTTGAAAGCCACATATAAGGGAAAGGAGGAGGCCCTTAAGGTAAGACTTCTACCCCGGTGTTATGGGTCGATGTGTGTCCCCTCCAAAATTCAGAACTTAAGTCCTAACCCCCAAGACCTCAGAACGTGACCTTATTTGGAAATAGGTTCGTTACAGGTGTAATTAGTTAAGATGGGGTCATACTGAGGGGCGCCTGGGGGGCTCAGTTGGTTAAGTGTCTGACTCTTGATTTCGGCTCCGGTCATGATCTCACGGTTCATAAGTTTGAGTCCCATATCAGGCTCCATACTGACAGCACGGAGGCTGCTTGGGATTCTCTCTCTCCCTCGCCCGGCCCCTCCCCTGCTCATGTGCTCTCTCTGTCTCTCTGTCTCTCTCTCCCAAAATAAATAAATAAAACTTAAAAAATAATTTTTAAAAGAGGTCAGGCTGAAGTAGGCGCACCCCTAATCCAATGTCACAGTTGTCATGAAAAAGTGGAAATTTAGACACAGAGACATCTGGGTATGCATACTAATCCGAATCAGAGCCAACAGCTATTACAAGCCTAGGAAGAACCACCACTGCTCTGAACATCCTGCATTTTGACCCACTTTGTTCTCACAACGACCTCATGAGGCAGGTATTATTCCCACTTTGCAGATGAGAAAAGTGAGGAACAGAGATTAAGTGGCTTGCCTGTGTTCACACAGCTTTTGGCATCCCACCAGCGTGATGCCCTGGTGTCCTGGCCGGGAGCTCACACGCTCAGGCGCCGTGCTCCCTGGCACTGGGTCACGGCCCCTGTGAGTCAGCAGGGCACAGCACCAGGGCCCATGGAACAGAAGTGACAAGCCCAGAATCATTTATTTTTTTTTTAATTTTTTTTAACATTTATTTATTTTTGAGACAGAGAGAGACAGAGCATGAACAGGGGAGGGGCAGAGAGAGAGGGAGACACAGAATCCAAAACAGGCTCCAGGCTCTGAGCCCTCAGCCCAGAGCCTGACGCGGGGCTCGAACTCGCGGACCGCGAGATCGTGACCTGAGCTGAAGTTGGACGCTTAACCGACTGAGCCACCCAGGCGCCCCAAGCCCAGAATCATTTAAGCTAAAGAATCGACAGGCCTTGACTGGGGAGAAGAATGCTCCAAGCCCTCCATCTGTGGTCCCGATGGGTGGGTGGGGGGTGGTGGCACCAGCAGGCAGAGAAGCTGGGCAGGGGTGTCTACTTTTAGGGAGGAGGTGCTGGGTCGCTTTGCTTGTGTGATGCAAGTCAAGCTGGGGACAGAGCTGCGGGGGTCAAGCTCTGCGTGTCAAGAAGCCCTTTTTGGGAACTGGTGTCCAGGACCCCCTGTGTGGGAGCGAAGGAAAAGGGCCAGCGAGACACAGCCCAGAGAAGGAGGGACAGAGACCCGGGAGGGTGTGGGATTATGAAAACCACGGCGGAGAGGACTTTCACAAAGGACTTTCATGTCAGCTGAGTCTCTTTTCCAGCATAAACTAGAATACCCACGTCACGTAAAAGGGCCTCGGTGTCCTATTCTGTGCAACAGGGCAGTAATACCTTCTGGAGAATATTGGGATGTTAAACAAGAGTGTCCGTTTAACATTTGCCTGCTAGCAAAAGGAATTCAGGAATAGCTGTAATCTGCAATAAAATATATTGATAACGTATCTCACCTGCCAGATCAATACAAACATTAAATATCTAGCTACAAGCAGTGAGTAATATATATAGTACACTTTAAGAACACTAAACATCGTTACCAAAGGGTATAACGGAATGATACTCGGGGAAATAAAGAGCATATCAAAGTCCAGCATCAGCAGCTTGATACTGCAAAGAATTCCATCTTCCACAAATGAAATTAACTGCATTAATTAATGAATGAAAATAATCGCATTAATTAATTAATTGCATTAATTAATTAACTAATGAAATTAATTGCATTTTGATTTCTGAACTGAATTCATTTAGAACTGTACAAAATCAATGTAGATTAAAACACGATGTGACTTTTTTTTTTATGCAGGAAACTAGAAAAAAATTAAAATATTTGATAATACTGGTCTTCACCCGTATTTGCACAGGTGAACGCGTATCTACGAGGAGGAGGTGAACTGGTGGAGTCTTGGTTTTTGGTAGGCACTCTGGTGGCGTGTTTCAAATTAAGAAATAACTGCATACTTGCTCTAGCAGCTGGACCCTTCAAGGAGCCTACCCCGTGGAAACACTCATACATGCACACACACCAAGGTACACATAAGAAGTGCACGGAGGCCTTGTTTAAAAATGAAAAGCCGTCGGGGCGCCTGGGTGGCGCAGTCACTTAAGCCACTGATTCTTTTTTTTTTTTTTTTTTTTTCAACATTTTTTATTTATTTTTGGGACAGAGAGAGACAGAGCATGAACGGGGGAGGGGCAGAGAGAGAGGGAGACACAGAATCAGAAACAGGCTCCAGGCTCCAAGCCATCAGCCCAGAGCCTGACGCGGGGCTCGAACTCACGGACCGCGAGATCGTGACCTGGCTGAAGTCGGACGCTTAACCGACTGCGCCACCCAGGCGCCCCGCCGCTGATTCTTGATTTCGGCTCAGGTCACGAGCTCCCGGTTCGTGGAACCCAGCCCCGAGTCGGGCTCTGTGCTGACATCACAGAGCCTGCTTGGAATTCTCTCTCTCCCTCTCTCTCCACCTCTCCCCCTCTCTCTCAAAATCAATTAACCGACTTTCAAAATATTTAAAAAAAAAATGAAAATGAGAAACGGTCAACAAACCTACATGCCAATCAGGGGGTGAGTCAAGTTAGGGTGTAGCCACGCTATGAAGCCACTGAAAAGACAGTAAGGTAAATGTATGCGTAGTGCAGGCTGAGATCTGCAAGACGTCCGATAAAGTGAGTACAGACCAACACACGATGTTCTGTACAAAAGGCCAGGAATGTGTGCATGTGCGTATAAATCAGTGGGTGTAAACGGACCGAGAGGAAGGTGTCAGAAGCCATCCACCAAAACGCTGGCCATAGCTGCCTGTGAAGTCACCTGTGGACGAGGGGAAGGGAAGGGAGAACGACAGGCTTTGCCCCACGGTCTCACGTACTTGAAAATGTCTAAAGAAGACTCTATTACTGCATTACTTGTGCGGCTGAAATTTATTTTGAAGAAGGTATCAGTCAGCATATGGACACAGCAGGCGTAGACCAAACTCATTTGAGCGGCACGGCAGAGGGGAAGGAGAGAAATCCAGGATAATATTGACGTTGGGAGTAAATGTGTCAGAGGATGGCCTTCTGTTTAGCATGGTTTTCGATCAGATCACATCTGCGCGTGCGTCACAGCAGAAGGGGGGCTCTCAATGTTGACCCTGGTCTTTGTAATCCTTCCCCTCTGCACACGCAACCCCACATCTCAGCCAGGATGGAGCGGACCTCCTGATTCCGGCCCACTTTGGTATCACGGAACTTCATACCTAAGTGCATTCAGTCTAGTCTTATGTGGGTTGGCACTGCCTCCCCCAAGGACAGAATAATCCTGAGGCAGGATAATCCCCACGTTTGCCTTTCTTCCCCTGCTGTGCCCCTTCACCTCGCACAGGGCTGGATTAAATACTTGTTTGGACACTGATGACACACTTATCTGGGATTTTCCCCCAAGACAGGCGCAGGACGTAGGGCGTCATATTGTCAGGATCTGCTAGGTTTACAAAATCGCCAGCAAGATATTCAAGGGGTCGTGAGGCTCCAGCTTGGACCTTGGGCTGTCTGGAAGAAATCACTTGGCCAGACAGGATGGCGCTGCTCCTGCACACAGGGCGAGAAGAATAAGCTAGCGACCCGGGGCTGGATTTGAGAAGCACAGGGTGATTCGGCATATATGTGTTTAAATTCTCGCAGAGCCATCTCACTAAGACACTTTTCTTATGTAAATAAAATTCTCTCAGTGAAATTCTCCTGCAGTTAAATGAGGCTCAATTATACACTACTAATTTCAGCCTGCGCCCTGCATTCTGACTGTATACCTAATTACCCTATTTAGTCTCTTAATGATCAGATCTTCGTTCTTGAGCAGATATTCAGGATGCCATGAATCTTTCCTCTAGTTAGATTCCTGGTTATTTTAAAGGAATAAATCCTTACAAAGAATAGAATTTGATTTTTTTAAAGGAATTCTTTTAAGGATCTTTATAAAGAGCCAACAAAGAAGCTTAGAAAACTTTAAATTGTATTTACTCATTTTTATGCTGGACGAAACAGTTTTGGGCCGTGACATCTAGGAGCAGAAATTTTGGTCGGGGAGAGAATCAAAACAAGTAAACAGACCAAGAAAATAATTACAAAAGGAGCTAAGTGCTCATAAGAGGATTAAGGCATGGAGGCTGAATTCACATGAAGAAAACTGCTGTTTAGGCAGGGCAGGGGGGGTGGTGGTTTCAGAAGAGACACCGCAGATGGGAGAGCAGGGCTGAGAACAAGGAAGACAGGAAAAACATGTGCAAAGGTCCTGAGGTAGGGAAATGATGGCATGTTCAGGGGACTGAAATAAGATACGTTTTGAAAATAGAATTGACCAGATGCAGACGTGGCCTGGATGCTGGGGTGAGGTCAAAGGTGACTCCTAGGTTCTGGAGAGGGGCATGGGATGGCCACAGAGGAAAGCCTTTGCTGGAAAGAAGAAGCCTTGGGGCATGGCACTGGTTGTTCGTGGGTGACTCGTTTTGGATTTCTGGGCATGGAAAGTGGCCCCCTTATAGACTGTGGGGAAAGGGAAGAATAAGAATGCCATGGGGTCTAACTCATGTTTGGAGAAGCGCACCAACCGTATTCCCTTTCCCACGAGATTTCTGACTCTGAGGCTGAAGGGAATGCATATTTCATGTTGATCATCTGCTGCAGTTGTGGCTATGTGATACAGTTCTCATTAAAAAGCAACATGTTCAGAAAGAAAAGAAAGAGCAGCAAGAACAAAGCATGGCACTTTGATCCACGGTGATGGTGCTTACGTGGTCTAACCGTGCTATGGACCCAAGTGGAATCGGAGTCCCTGGGCTTACTGCTGAAATGCCGTGAAAATTAATCATGGAGTTGGTCTGCCTCATGAATATGACATATGGCTACCAGAAAGAATTTTGAAAAATAGGAACCGTTAAAACTGAAAATAGACACGACGTTGTGGCCACTTAATATTACAGGGTAATGGTTCTTCCCATGGTGGGCAGTGACCTATTAACGGGCTGTGAAGTCAATTTCACGGACTGTAACTTTGTTTTTTAAAAATAAAATAGAGTAGACAGAACGAATTGGCATGCATCACAAACACGAGGCGTTAAGAACTTTATGAAAGCTTTGTTGGAGTTCACAGGCGCCCATATAAGATTGTGGATGTGTGTGTATACATCTGTGTGTATGCATGTGTCTTTGTGTGCTTATGTGCACACTGGGTTCCACTATAAAACGTATTTTTCACTGTGTACTTCTCACAGCGAGTCAAGAAAAAAAAATGTTTGAAGAGCACCACGCAGCACCTGGAGATCTGGCTGTTCTTTTTTTCCCACTAGGTTTCCCGCCTCTGGGCAAGTCTAATAGACTTCATATATTCGGGATTCTCAACATCTTCCTTTCACATATGCAGACTGCCAAGTGTGTGAAGGCCACAGACGTGGCTGCATTTACAGCAACAGTGGCAGACGAGGCAGCTGATATCATTTCTAAGCTGCATCACTTGAAGGTCTTGGATTATGTCTGTTTCTTGACAATGCACGAAGATGTCTACAGGAATTGCAAGGAGTGTACTGAGCTTTTGTGCAAATCTGTATGCAGGTAACATAGTTACAAAGCTCCCCCCTCCACACAATGGTAGAAATCGTGTCAGACACAGCGCCTAGTGTCACTCCCCCACCCCCAGACCCTCTTTGTTTTAAGTGGCCTGACCCATTGGGATTGGGTAGAGGCCAAACACGAGTTTCCATGTCCCAGAGCCTTCCACTGTGAGGCTAACTCCGTTCCCCAACTGGCTTCTCAAGACCCAGCTGATCGTGAAACCCATTGCCTGGCAAGCTCTTTTCTAACAAAACATTACTGATACAGTCACATAGCAATTGCCCATGACGCGCAGAGCTACAAATGGGGTTGAAGACAACCCTGTGACTAAAGGCTGTTGTTTGACTAAATTCCCATTGTTATAGGGAAAGAAAACCCACCACCATACAAAGCAGCGTGAAATAGTGCCAGCTGAATATACATACGTGTGGAGGTAAGCGAAGACTGAAAAATAACGTATCTGTAATTAATCAGGGTGGGACAGGAACCACTGCTGGGAAAGCTACAAGGGAAAGCCTCTGGAGGGTTCCCCTGACCTGCCCACCAGCTCTGTGCACCCAGCTTTCCTCTGCCATGATTCTCGGGGTGTTTTGTGGGCATGAATGCTCTCTGCTCCTCCTGCAACAATTTCTGATCTCCTTTTTCTTTTTCTTTTTCTTTTTTTTTTTTTTTAACATAGGAAAAGTAAGCCAGTGGCTAAGAGCCTCTGGAAGGCAATTGTATCTGGCCAGATTTTAATAGCATTGTTTCGCTTTCACTCTATGTTTTTTTTTGTATTTTTTTAATCTGAGATTTTTTATTAAGTTTTTAAATTGTAACTCCAATATAGTTATTGTACAATGTTATATTGGTTTAGGGGGAGAATACAGTCATTCATCACTTTCATACAACACCCGGTGCTCATCACAAGTGCCCTCCTTGATCCCCGTCACCTGTTTCCCCCATTCCCCTCCCCCACCTCCCCTCTGGTGACCATCAGATTGTTCTCTATAGTTAAGAGTCTGTTTCTTGGTTTGCCTCTCTCTCTCTCTCTCTCTCTCTTTTTTCCTTTGCTCATTTGTTTTGTTTCTTACATTCCACATAGGAGTGAAATTTATCTCTATATTTGCATGTGATACACAAAAACACACACACAGCTAATAATACTACTTAAAGACGGCAACGCACATTTGCTTTATGTTATATTGCTTTAAAAGAATATGAGTTACTTAGATAAATAATAGCGAAGATGACATTCAGTGACTGCAGAAATCATAAAGGTGGTTCGTGACTGACCAGAATTTGAGATGAACTGTGTATGCGTGATGCTTACAAGGAGGTGAGTTATATACACTGTTCCTTGGAGAAAAGGATGGCCAGAGAAATCTGGACTCACAGAGGGCCAGGCGAGCAGCAAAATGGGTGACCTGGGGAAGCACAGGGCGGACCCTCGGTGGAGGAACTTTGTGGTCACACCAGTGAGGTCATGAAGGGTACAGTAGGGCTTCCAGACGGCCGGGGGGGGGGGGGGGGTTGCTGCCAGAATAGCGGTAGATGATTTTCAGATTACGGGGCAAGAGGTAAACCCAAGCGAGGCAGAGGTCAAATTGTGGGCTGACTACGGGATGCTGCGGGGAGCAGAGCTGGGAAGATGTAAACGATGTCGCCAAAGCCAGGCAGCAAGACGGACGGCTGCTGGGGAAGCCAGAGGGCAGCACGAGCCCAGGGCAGAGACGGGGCAGCGGGCTCAGCTTCACGACGAGGGGTCCCTGGTTTACAAGGGACCAAGTCCTTTAGAGGAAGTCCTGGCCTCACAACGATTTATTTTCTTCTGACTTGCCCCTCCCCCCGTTGTGTCCTCAGTCCCTCATCCTCCTTCCGTCTTTTTGGGTAAATGAAGTATTTAAACGACCCACACAGACATAAAATGCTCCTCTATGTGCCCACTGCTCAGAATCGATCACTGTCAGCACTACTATTTGCTTTGTTTATTTTCATGAAAGAAATGACACTTTACAGAAAAAAGATAAATTCTTCTCTTTGTTCCCTCCCCTGCCCTATCTTTTTCTCCCCAAAAGTCACTGTTATCAGGAATCTAGCGTATGTGCTCTGTCCACAGATTTTATTCCATTACACACACATACATGCATGAACCAGATACCTATTGTTCTGTATCTTCTTTCCTTTTTCAAATTTGCATCAATAGCCTACTGTTTATCCCGGAAAAACTTGCTTTTTTCCACCCAACATTATGCTTCTGAAGCTTTCTCCAGGTTAATGCAGAGAAATCTAGTTCATTCTTTTTGAACGTAAGCATGACATCATATTGTAAAAATATAAGTCAGGCTAACCACTACGACTGAGCTCAGTGGAGACATGTATCTTTCCGTTTTATTCTTTTCATTGTTGTAGCCTCCGCGCCCGGGAACAGTGCGAGACACACACACAGTAGTTGCTCATTAAATACACGTCCAGTGAATGAAGGGATCCATCCACCGCACTACTTAATGGCCTCGGCGATGTCAATAGTCCGCTCTTACAGAAAGTCTCCTCAGACAACGTCTCACTAACGTGTCTTCCTACATATGTAATTACTGGGGAGAGAGGCTGTGTTTTCAATTTTCCTGGGTCCTCTGCAATGCCGTGTGACTTGAAGGGCCTGACGAGCCGCACCGTGGGCCACAGTTCTGGTTGAGAGGACTGGTGTTCCTGAGCCCACGGAGGAGGACGGGGTCAGAGTTCATGCTGTTGGGTTTACGAGGCATCTACTGCAGCCTTGGGTCAGGTTATGTCTTTCCTTGAAAAGTATAGTAGACATTTTTAAATGGATAAACTTTTACGAGAAAGGAGAGGTTGCATTATTCCAAATCATAAAATAAGCCTGAATAGAAAATAAGTGATTATCATGACTCACAGCCAGGAAGGGCGGGGGGGGGGGGGGGGAATCCTCTCTGGGCCGATGGGTATTGTTGTCAATACCAGCCTCGCTGCCTTAAAGCAGAGCTCCCTTCACCCAGGGCTCTCAGTGGTAACAAGGAGCTCAGGGTGGCTCCAGCCCTTACCGTCAGGCCAGGAGGGTACTGGATAAACGTTAATGCACATCACTGCCTAAAAGCAATATCATGCCCCATTAATTACACCCGTGGCAATGTACTCGCCTTCTAGATCCTAACAGGGAGCTTTTAGTTCGCCTTTCCTTGGGCCACCTCCCAGGCGAAGATAAATGAAATAAGGCCTTGGAAAAGGAATAAACCCTGGAATAGAACCTATTTATTTTTCATCGCAAAGCAACTCTTAATGGGTTTTGTAACCTCCTAGGAACAATTAAAAGGAAAATGGACCCAGGACCTTAAGTCTCTGCGAAGATTTTCAAATACTGAGCCTTCAGTTGGAGGCAACTGTAGAACATACGAGGCTCTTTCTGAGACGCGCTTTGAGCATGTGTAGGTGTCACTCCTTGCGGAGGCACTGGGGTAGTGAGGGGACTCCTTGCCCACCCCCTGCACTACCTGGAGAACATCTGGTGCCCCTGCTGGTCTGTCTGAGCCCCAGAGGCTCGCCCTGGGGGACCGGATGGAACCCACAAGAGCCCCAGAGGCTCGCCCTGGGGGACAGGACGGAACCCACAGGAGCCCCAGAGGCTCGCCCTGGGGGACAGGACGGAACCCACACGAGCCCCAGAGGCTCGCCCTGGGGGACAGGACGGAACCCACACGAGCCCCAGAGGCTCGCCCTGGGGGACAGGACTGAACCCATATGTGTTGGGAAACACTGTGTGGGAAGTGCTCTCAGAAACAAAACAGTGAATGCCTGTGGGATTTCTGCTACCTTAATACTGCCTCATAATGACATGTGATTTCCACTTTATTATTCTCTAACCAATTCCCATTTACTCTTTCTTGGGCTCTGATAGAAACTAGTGATCAGCAGAATTCTATTTTTTGATGGGGCCCTATCAGATTACTTCTCAGTTTAAAGTCTAAGCAATCAGGATTCTCAATTCCACACATATTTCTTTATTATTATTATTATTGCTACTACTATTATTATTTTAGGCTAGTCTAGTGAAGCAGTGTGAGTGGAGCAGGAACAAAGAAATCCGTAACTGCCTGTGATCAATTGTAAATACCACTGCACTCAGACCAGCCTTTTCATTATTATTTTTAATTGTTAAACAACCATCTAATGACCTTTCTTTTAAAATACTGAGGTAAAATCCCTCCTTGGGTTCATTTCAGTCATTTCTGCCATAAAAATATGGCATATTATTTACTTTTTTTAATACAATTTGTCATCAAATTGGTTTCCGTACAACACCCAGTGCTCATCCCAACAGGTGCCCTCCTCCCTGCCCATCACCCACTATGGCATATCATTTAGAATCTTCTTTTCCTGTTTTTCTTTCAAATAGTTTAATATGGTCGACAAATCGGGGCGCCTGGGTGGCTCAGCCGGTTAAGCGTCCGACTTCGGCTCAGGTCATGATCTCACGGCTGGTGAGTTCGAGCCCCGCGTCGGGCTCCGTGCTGATGGCTCAGAGCCTGGAGCTGCTTCAGATTCTGTGTCTCCCTCTCTCTCTGACCCTCCCCCGTTCATGCTCTGTCTCTCTCTGTCTCAAAAAGTAAATAAACGTTAAAAAAAAAATATGGTCGACAAGTCAAATGTGAGTTGTAGCAGGACTCCTTTCTGATGATGTAAAATATTAATTATTTTGAAATGCTTGCAGGTATAAGGAACTACAGATGGTGGGTCAATATAATATATATACTATAACATAACATATATAATATATAGTATAATATGATACAATATAATATATATATTATATATATAATAAATATATATACATATATATTTATATATATACAATAAAATATAATATATAGTATAATATGATACAATATAATATATATTATGTATATAATAAATATATATACATATATATTTATATATATACGATAAAATATAATATATAACATGACATATATATAACATATAGTATATGATTTATATTATATTATATTATATTATATTATATATTATAAACATCCATTTAAATGGGCAGCGGAGCTGTTAGATGAGGAAAATCCTTAGGGACCTATACATGAGGAGAGAAGCAAAGACTCAAGAGCAAAGATCTTGTTGATGCTGTGGGTGTTATGGGACATCTGCTCTCTCAGGGGACAACGAGGAAAGGAGAAGGTTTTAGTGCCACACAAGGTGAGGAAGCCTCTGCAGAAACTTAACCACCACCACCCCCCCCCCCCCCCCCCACCAAAAGGGCAGACTAGAAGAGCACGATTCTTAGCAAATGCCCTTGCTTACTCCTACCTGGGCTTTGGGTAGGAAACACGTCTAACCGCAGCACGATGCTTGCTCAGGTTTGGGGGCTAGATTTACACTATCTGCAGGGTCTAAGAAACGCCATGCCAAGAAATTAGCACAGAGTGACCCAGTTTCCAGAAGCAAAAGTCAATCTTCCCTGGAGAACTGAGCTACCAGGGCTGTTGAAACCCACTCCTCCATTCCACTCCTGAGCTCCCAATCCAAAACCACAGAACACATTAAAGAACAATTTACTGTAAGAAGAGTCAGAAGAAACGACAGGGACCCCAGACAGTGGAATAACAGGGTACAGATTACTCATTAGGTGTTTCTGAAATGTCTGCAGAAATACAAAATTGAATCGAGAATAAGAAAAAGAGGTAAGACATCATCAGAAAAGAGAAATTAGATAAAGAAAATAGAATGTTTAGAAATAAAAAGTAATCCTTGATATAAATATTTAGATAAGACGCAGTTAGGATCAGTGTACTGTAACATAAATCCAAAGAAACTACCCAAAATATTTCCTAAAGAGAAAAAGAAGCATTAATATGAATGAGAGGTATAAGAGCCTTGGAAGAGAGATGTTGGAGATCTACACGGCTATAGTCCAGAAAGAGGAAGCAGGACATCAATGGCAGACATCAATATTTGGAGAAAAAGACCTGACAACACCCCAGAATTGATCGGAACAGAGAGAATTTGCCAATAACACTCACTCTCCTGGGACTCCGAGGTGTGCTCCCAGGAAGGCCAGATACTCAAGGAACGAAGGAGAGCCCAACGGAATGTTGAGCAAAGGGGCTGGTGTGCATGGGTAACTCTAAACAAATAATGCCTGTATGAAGTGAAAACACTGGGCAATAGCCTGTAAGATGGGAGGGATGTTACAGGAGTTAGGGTGTTCTCAAGCCCTGTGTCATTCAGCACGAGGAAGGCCAGTAGCATTATATCTGCACCCAAAGGAAGGTAATCACTTTAGTCTGCTTATAATATGGATCCGCAAATGCCATCCCACCCGCGTCTTACCCTGGTAGGCATTGACTTACTATATGAGACACCAGAACAGGCTTAACAGTTTACAGAGAAGTTTTATGGCCGTTATTTCATTGAATCTTCGTTGCAAAACCATGGAAATAAATGCCATTTTAAGACACACACACACACCCCCTCTCCCATTCTCTCCCATCGATTACTTAAGCTGTGTTCTTTCAAAATATTTGATACAATTCTAAGAAATGTCAACTTTACATTTTGAGAAGTGTGTCCAATCTTACCAAGGCCTATTGGGATGCATTCCAATGCAAATGAAGCACAGAGTACGGTTGCATGCATTCATTGCTCTAAGGTAAGCAAATCTTTCTTTTTTCTTAAATTCTCTACATTTTCTTCCCACGTTTTCTCCCCTAGTAATTGTTTACAAATTCCATGTGGAACATGTTCATTTTATATTAGCTGATACAAGCTTTTCTCACAATAAATACAGTGTACAGTTAAACATCCTTTGCCATTCACACATCAGTGGAACACAACATGGTAAATCTACCCTTTCCTTCAATCTAATTCAACATGCGTTTCATCAAAGTAGGGTAGTCCTTTAAAAAGGATGAATGAAAATTCCTTGCATTTTAAGATAATTTGCTCTCTTCTTGAGAGAGTACAAAAGGGCTTTCTCCAACATAGATTTTACTCATTTTGATATCTTCTGATAAATTATTCTCATGCCATGCTGTGAAAACTTCAACTTGCCATTTGAGCAAGGATATAATAAAGTCGTTATAAATGTCTAGCATTGAAGCCATCTTTCTTTCATTTCTGGATATTAAACTTTAATTAGAGAATATCCTTTTAAGTAATTGATATTTTATAGAGAGAAATAGCATAAAATGAAGGCCATAAGGAAAAAGCTAATGTTACAAAAAAAGACATCTGACTGTTGGGTACTACTTTTTTCCTGGCTCAACCTAAGGATACCCACTGTATATAACAAATACCACAAAGGATTATACAAAAAGAGTGATGAGGTTCCATCACAGATATTTTAGCATTAATTTTTTCCAAGTATATTAAAACAATTCTTTGTTAAATTCCCGAAATCATTTTTAACCACGTGAACCAAGTTGATGAGGGTCTTAGCATCAAAACCATAGCCCAAGTGTCACCTTGATACAATGCTATTTTTGAATGAATAACATGAAAATGTTGACTTCACGTAAAAAACAAAACAAAAAAGCGTAGCTGAAGTGCAACAGTAATCTGTATTCAACTAACTCAGATTAATGAAAGGAATGAGAAAAGCATACCCTTAACTCTTGTTCTAAAAAGAAAATATAATGAGGTATAATCCCTGGATGAACAAGCCCTCCCAAAAAGGTCTTCTCCATGTGCACTGGCCAACCTTTTTGCCTACACAGTTTGCTATTCAACTGGCCCCACACACCTCACCCCACACGATGTTCACTAACACGAACCAAGTCCCCTCTGACTTCTCTGGCCCAATTTCCAATTCAGACCTTCTCGGGAGGCGTCTGAGGCTGATTTCAATATTCCATCCAAGCTCATAGTTTGTTCATTTTTTTCTCCACTCCATAGAAGTAAAGAATATGGAGTCTACCAGTCATCTGTGAGTGACCATTTTAGGAGGATCTGTAATAGCCAAGCAAGAGAAGACCATCTTCGTTTTCAAACTGACAGGTGCAGAAAGGAGATTTGAATAATTCATGGCAGGAAGACGGAAGGCCTTTGATGAGTTGATTGCCAGTGCCACTCGTTTTGTGTTTTGCCTTTGGCTTCATCTTTCAATATGGCGTCTGTGTTAGTTTCTTAGGGCAGCCATAACAAAGTACCAAAAACTGGGTGGTTTAAACCACACAGATTCCTTCTCTCCCATTTCTAGAGAACAAGAGTATGAAACCAAGTTGTCTGCAGGGCCATACTCCCTCCAAAGCTTCTAGACCGGGATCCTTCCTTACCTCTTCCAGGTCTAGTAGCCGTGTGCATTCCTTGGCTCACTGCCATCTAACTCCAGCCTCTACCGCTGTCTTCCCATGACCCTGTTCCCTCCGCGTCTGTGTCCAGTTTTCCCTCTTCTCACAAGGACACCAGTCATGCTGGATCAAGGGCCACCCTACTCCAGTCTGATTTCTTCTTAACTAATTACATCTTTAACGATCCGGTTTCGAGCATGGTCACATTCTGGGCTGCTGGCAAGTAAGGGCTTCAACGTTTACTTTTAGAGGACACAGTTTAAGCTATAACAGCGTCATCTCAAAGCAAGCTCACCTCTTCCCATCTCATGTACAACACAGTTAAAATAAGAGGGCACAAACTATACCCATAGTTCTTTACAAGGGAGGGAGATAGGGAGAGAGTTTCTCCTAAGAGAACAGCTTTATCATGGAAAATGACTTCAAGATTTATAGCAATTCCTATCAGATAGATCAAGTTGCATGAAATCACTGTAGTCTTGAACACACTCCACGGAGCATGGGTCACATCAGCAGTCACTGCTATATATAAGCAATGTGCATGCACATAGGCGCTCTTACCCTGGGTAGACCTTACAGCTTTTAGAACGAGCATCACCATTCAGATGAGCTTTATATAACAAGCAAATGTTATGTTAAAAAGTCTATGGGTGTATAAACACGAAACACAGAAATCTCGAGGGATGCTGAATTTTAGACAATGCACCCACTTCCTCTTTGAGAAAAGAATGCCATAGTTCTTAATACAAATTATAGGCAAAAAAAAGTACGGATAAGTGAGAACATGAAAGAACCCCCTGCTCAGTTTAATCAAATGAAATAACATGCCCGTGAGTGATTTCAAAGTACCACTACAAAGTATTCTAATTTTCTTTCTTTTGGGAGAAACACTTAATTTTGTTAGCTCGTACTGAGATTTCTTTCTCTCTCTCTCTTTCTCTCTCTCTCCAATGTTCATGCCTACTACAGAATTTTTCTCTAGGCAAGTGTGAGACTGACTACAATGTCAACGTAAGACATCCCCAGAACACATGCTTCTTACAAACTGGTGTCTGCTGATATCCCCCATAGTCCCTCACAGAGCATGGAATGTGTTCATTCAGTAAATACTTGCTTATCGATAGCATTTAGAGAAGCATATCATTCTACTGTTCCGTTGCTTTTACTGGAAGTTTCTTGCTACAAAAAAATTGAAGAATTGCTAACTCTATCATGTCACTTGGGTGGAGTGTTTGACTATAATGTGCATATCCTAAGAGTTGGAATGTGGCCTGGGTCATCTCAGAGAAAAGGAGCTGTGGGCAATCCCTTCCTCCCTCCCCTCTGATCCCACTCTGGCAGTGGATGCGCAGAGAAGGAAGTTTGGGCTGTGGGGACCAATACCTACTGAACAACCACCAGAGGATGAGTCCCCACCTCTTCACCACTCGTTTCAAAAGTGCTCTCCAATTGCCCTCATCTCCATGATGACATGTCGCCATCAAACATTCCATACCTATCCAAACCTCATAGTCGAACAGTGAATAAACAAGACAAATCCCTGATAACTAGTACTCTGCTTCTCTAACATGTAATCCTATTAATCCAATAATGAATGCTATTAATGCCATAAAAATGCCTGTCAGCAGGAAACAGTCATATATATGGCTCAAGACCCTAAAAATTATTTGTGTTCCTAGTGTGGATAAACACTACAGAGAAACAAGATTTGTAAGCATTTGGAAAGCACAAACACCCAGGAAACAGCCCCAAATGACAAGATCGGACAGTCGTCTATAAGCCATACCCTTCCTAAAATGGAATACATTTAAAATAGTTACAGGATGAGAGGCGCCTGGGGGGCTCGGTCGGTTGAATGTCCGTCTTTGGATCAGGTCATGATCTCATGGTTCGTGAATTCAAGCCTGGTGTCGGGCTCTGTGCTGACAGCTCAGAGTCTGGAACCTGCTTCGGATTCTGTCTCCCTCTCTCTGCCTCTCCCCCACTCATGCTCCATCTCTCTCTCTCTCTCTCAAAAATAAATAAACGTTAAAAAAATTCAGAATAGTTACAGGATGAGCGTGGATTAGAAAACAATATTCCTGTATGATATAAACTTGCAACTGTTTTTCTAAGAAACCACCCCAAGAAAACTTAGAAGGGAATAATCGCATGAATTTATTCTGAATATTCTTCTGAGTCGCAGAGAAGAACAGCACGCGAATTCTTGTAATGCCCCCAGTTCCAGGATGGAGACTGTGTTATGCATCATGACTCAAGGGAAAGGAGCAGCCATGTGTGGGTGGGAGAAGCCTCTGGGTCTACTCCAGACCAGGAGCTCCTTCCCTTGGCTCCCCCCAAGCTCCATGAAATGCAACCGTAGAGATGCTTCCCAGAAAGGATCATACAGCAACCTCATCGTGAATATGACCTCAGAAACAATGGTCCTGACTCTGTGAGGCTCTTAAAAACGTGACACAGGTGAAAAACAAAGTAAATACACACACGATAAGCACTGCCAGAAGCTTTTGCTCCTGAGATAGTATCGATGTTAGGTGAGCCACCAGGATAATTTTTAATAATGAAAAAATATTTTCAAAGTACAAACATTCGGGGCACCTGGGTGGCTCAGTTCGTTAAGCGACCAACTCCGAATTTCGGCTCAGGTTATGATCTTGTGGCAGTGAGATAGAGCCCTGCTCTGGGCTTGTGCTGGGCCTAAAATTGCTTGGGATTCTCTCTCTCCCTCTCTCTCTACCCCTCCCCTGTGTGCACATGCACACACTCTCTCTCTCTCTCAAAACGAATCTATAAGGAGCACCCAGGTGCCTCAGTTGGATGAACTGACTCTTGATTTCAGCTCAGGTCATGATCCCAGGGTCATGGGATTGAGCCCTGAATTGGGCTCCACACTGAGAGTAGAGCCTGCTGGGGATTCTCTCTCTCCCTCTGCGCCTCTCCCCTGCTCACAGTTTCACTTTCTCTCTAAAAAGTAAAAATAAAAACAAACAAATAAATAAAAACGTATATAAAAGTACAAACATTTAAAAGATAAGAAAATCTACCAGCCCAAAACCAAGCATTAAAAAGAGCCATGAGATGTCACATACGTACAGAACTGAACATTACTGCATTAGTTAGACATCACTCAAACTCTGCTTCCTGGACATCGAATGTAAGACCACATTTAAAGCACTCGATGTGTGGTTTTCTAACACCGACTTCAGATTATGACCGTTAAAGTCTTCTTGGATGAAAGGTTTAGGATACCTTCAAACCAAGTTCACATCCAGATAAATAATAATGTAGTAAGTAAACTGACTTCTCAATCTCACCCACTTCTGAAAGCCACATCCAAAGAACCCCTCATGTCTGAGAATCTCTCAGGACCCAAGCACACAGCATCTGGCAGAGTGGTAGTCCATAAATATTAGTTATAAGAGAAGTGAAAAATGAATGAATTTCCCCCAAGAAGTGAGCTGGAATCTAAATATAAAATGATACATTCCCAAGGCTTGGGAGTTTATATTTTTTCGGTGAAAACACAAAGAAAATTGCAGTCTGAGAAAAACTATTAAATGTATATCTTTATATGTATATATTTAAAATTCAAGGTATACAGGTATCCACATTTTCATAGATTTTTAAATTACATTTTTTTTCTGATTACAAATATAGGCACACTGTGAAAAATCTAAAAAATATAGAAACATTGAAGAATAAAACACAAATCCCTCATAATTCCATTACCAGTGGAATAGTTGGCTGCTACAGCTGACCATGATTAATATTTTTGCATAGCCCTTCTATTCTTTCTTCTACATATATTATGTACATCCAGATTATTAAGATTATATTGTTATTTAAATATCTTTCATGCAGTGTATTTTACTCAATATTTTTGTCATGTGTATACGCAATGGATATTGTATAAATATTACTAAATCATGACTTCCTATCACTAAAAGGTTTTAATACATCATTTTAAAACTGTGTAATAATCCATTGGGTGGATATACAATAATTAACCTATCTACTCTTGGGGGCTTCTAATATTTCACCATTATAATTAACATAAAATAAAACGCTCCACATAGATCTTTATCTGTATTTCTAATTATTTCCTTAATTAGCTCCTCAAGGTAAAGTTTCTGGGCCCAAACCTATACTTTTTTAAAGAAAGGCATTAAATTGATGACGTTTCAGAACAGTTAACAAATAAATTCTACAATATAGTTGTTGAGTGGTTTAGCACAATAGCAACCTGTAAGGGTCTAAATACAGCAGTAAATCCGTACTCTACTTCACTCAGAATATTCTGTTTATCAACGTGAGGGAGACCAAGTGACCCTTATTGATTACTATCTTCCAGGCATTTTGCCTATTATCTCATTCAATCCCCGCAACGCTCTTATGAGTTGAATGAGGAATCTGAGGTTCAGCAAGGTCATGTAACGTGAGGTCTGAGGGTCACATACGTGACCTCACGTATGTGGTCATGTAACGTGAGGTCTGAGGTCACAACGTGAGGTCAATGTCACATCCTTTCCACTACACCACACCAGATGACTTTCATACAGTTAAGGTGAAAAATGATAGAACACGGACCTGTATTGGCCCCTATGCCTCTGACAGCATCCTAACCCCTCCCAGAGTCCTGGCTACAAAGGTATCTCAGAAGGTAGCTTTTTGCTTCCTTGAGTCTCAACCTCGCTGACAAACCATAAGGAGGTGGGAACACACACTGGGTAATCCAAGCCCTTGTTCAGACAGAAATATTTACAGAAGAGAGAGCACAGAGGATGGCAACACCATGTCTTTCCAAGAGGAGGACAGATTGGGAGAGCCTCTATCTTGTGCTGAATTTTTAAAAAATGGAAGATTTTCATCCAAAGGACAGGGAGAGAAGGATTTTCAACACAGAACTACAGGACCAAAGGCACAAGTAGGGGAGCACATTTGGCCCCTCCAACCTTCGTGTTTTTGACATATTGATTATTTTAAGCTGGTTGTTTTTAAGAAACTGCAGACAGAAGAGAAGCTCTGAAAACTGAGTAGAAGTTACCCTTTGTAAGAGAGGTTTCCATGTAGAAGATAAATCTTCATGTGTAAGGTATTCCCCCATGGTACCAGGAAGAGGGGGGAAGACTAAATCTCTAGAAATTGTTCACTGGAGCAGCCAGGGACTTAAATCTGCGTAAAAACCTGACTCCACTCACTGTGCTTTTCTTAATCACCTCCCATAACCGACTCCCCATCCCCCAAATCTTTTGGTTTTAGTTGAAGATGGAATTTAAGGTGATGGCTTCGTCTACTCCAGAGAGTTACTCAGTGTTCCTGGGTTTCTCCCATGTAACCAGGAGGAATGCACGTTATTAACCTTGTTTGATTTTCTCCTGTTAGTCTGTCTCATGGCAGCTTGATTCTTAGACCAGCTAAAGAACCTTGGAGGGTAGAGGGCAATTTTCCTGCACCACCGCTCACAAGTTCACATTTGGGTTTTGTTTTGTTTTGTTTTTTAGTGTAATTGTGCAGCGGTAAGAGAGATTAGAATAGAGAGATAGGCAGTCTTAGATGGGAGAGTGGTTTAAACATCAGCGAACCCCAGAATCTTTAATATATGCTACTTACTTCCCAAGGAGATCCTAAGGCCGATTTCAAAGAAATGAAAGGTAGAATAACATGGATAAACTGGGGTCGGGAGATGGTCAAGAGATGCTTATTAACATAGGTGATACAACTATATGGAGTCCAGGTAGTTTAATTTGCCAAAAGAACGGCAAGATTTTCATGAAACCTAACTCCAAAAAGAAATGGTAAGACATTACATTTGAACTTCTTCCTCCCTCTCTGTTCTTGGCCGGTTCCAAAAATAAGTTGATGTGGCTCCATATTTTTAACTTGAGAAGAGATTATTCTGGGACGTTCTTTTTTACTTTATGTTTATTTCTATTTTAATGAAAAAAAAATGAAAAGTCAGATTTGAAGTCAAGAAATTCCTCTCTTCAAAGGTCAGGTTTATTTTTACTTTCAAATTTTTTTTTGATCAAAAATTCAGTATCTTTGGTATCCAGCTTTAAAATGAAGCAAGTTTTCTACCTGGAGTTTATAACATTTGCCTCTATTTTTGGTTGGAAGGGCTGAGAGCAATGTGTAAGTTCATATTTTAGGATCCCTGAAATTAGTGACAATTGATTTGATGATAGAATCTGAAGACTTCCGTGCAGATGCCATAGTGGTCTTTGCGAGGAATTACTGTGCTTTCTTTTTCCTAAATCACAAAACTAAAAACAAACGAACAAAAACAAAATTTAGAAATATCGAGACCTTGCTGTTAGTTTTGTTTTCTCTCTAAATTAATGAACTCAAAGAAACTGAATGATAAAGCAGTTCTAAGAAAGAATCCCACTCTCTGTGGACCAAATTCTGTTAAAGATTCTTTATGTTTGTGGTATTACTTTACTTTACTATTTTATTTTATTTTATTTTATTTTATTTTATTTTATTTTATTTTATTGTTTGCTCAGGGGCCCTCTTGGGGAAGAATGGGGGTGGGGAATATGGGCTTTTGCTGTGTGATTGACTGTGCATCCTGATCATTTGCCAAGTTTTATTAAAAGTCCCTGAGATCACTCTGTACCTTGGCCCTTACACTCCATCAGCCATCAATTCAGAATGTCAAACCTGATTACCAGGACTCTCTCTGAAGCCCCTTCCAAGCCATTAGTGAGGGAAAGCTGTGGCTTGGTGTCTGCATGATGTAAATGCACCTCACCAAGCCTTCCAACTCCAGGGCAACTCGTTATGCTTCAGAATAGCATTGACGGTGTTAATTTCCTAAATAAAGACGACATTTGCAATTTTAAGTTTGAACTTACTAGAGAGATTTTGTTTATTTTTGTCTTCATCGCTACCGCATCTTTTTACCAAAAGGCAACTCTAATTCAAATCCTAAATTATATATTTAGTTCACAAAAACAGGTCAAAAGGATGTTTAGACGGCAAACAATAATGTAATGGAATTTCATTGAAAATCACGCATAACAGAGACTATGTAAAAGAGATTCTTCACAATTTTCCTACTTTCCAAAAAAATTCTTTTTTTTTTAAATTTTAATGTTTATTTATTTTTGAGAGAGAGAGAGCAAGTGGGAGAGGGGCAGAGAGAGAGGGAGACACAGAAGTGGATGCAGGCTCCAGGTTCTGAGCTGTCAGCACAGAGCCCAATGTGGGGTTTGAACCCACGAACTGTGAGATCATGACCTGAGCCGAAGTTGGACACCTAACCGACTAAGCCACCCAGGCGCATCATCCCCACCCCCCCACCCCAACTTTCTAACCTTGGGAATTAGCTAAATTTAGTTAAATCAGATTTGGTGCTCATTTATCCACTATAATAAGGATGATTTCCACATGCAAGGATCATGTTGGTTGCTTTTGGTGGCTTCGGTTATGTGATGAGGGAGATTACAAGTGAAAATACACTGGCTAGGAGCAACTTATATCCGTGTCCATTGGAATGTTCCAGAACGGGCGCTACCATGAGTAAAATACCTAACTTGAGATGGCTGTGGCCCTTCACGTGAGGCAAACACGGTGAATGAAGGCCCCTAAATCCTGCGACTAGCCCTCGCAAGGCCTTTTAGCCCTCCTACTTCCATAACACCAGTGGCAGCATTAGCAATGAAATATATCTTGATAACAAATTCAGTTTACATGGCAGTGTCACGAACCATACCTCATTGAGGATGTCTGTATTCAGCTGGCTGTTGGTGAAAACACCTACCTAAATTCCCTGGCACAGGGCCACAGATAGCCTACAGAGTCCCTGCCCTTTGGGCACTCGCATCCTCTTCGGTGACCTGCCACTTTCATTCAGCTATTTTTTTTTAATTTTTTAAAATTTTTTATTTATTTTTGAGACAGAGAGAGACAGAGCACGAGCAGGGGAGGGGCAGAGAGAGGGGGAGACACGGAATCCGAAGCGGGCTCCAGGCTCTGAGCTGTCAGCACAGAGCCTGATGCGGGGCTCGAACTCATAAACCGCGAGATCATGACCTGAGCTGAAGTCGGACGCTTAACCGACCGAGCCACCCGGGCGCCCCTCATTCAGCTGTTTTAAGAAGTGATTCAATTATAATGGTCCCACAGCGCTTCTGAGCAAAGTGTGAATGGTTATCCCAAAGTTCAAGGTCACCTCAAACTCGACCTTATCCCAAATCCTAACCTTTTGCAGCCGACTCCAAATGGCTCTACAACACACCCCGCGTGTTTTTCCCCCTAGGCGAAAGCTTTCACTGTCGCTATTCATTTCCTTTTCCCCCACATTCAGAAGCCACCAATTCCCCATCTCATGTTAACATGGTCAACAATTTGTTGATGGTGGCTCAGCTAAGAAATCCTTAGAGCTGGACGTAAGTAAGTGTCCAGGATTCGAGGGCTGCAACATCATGCTCTGCCTGCCATGTTCATTTTGGAATTGTGCATACATACCGAATTCTGCACAGTGAAGTCGGGAGTCAAGAAAAGGCAGTGTTTTGTTTTGTTTTGTTTTGTTTTGCATCGCCCATAAACACTCATTGCTTAAGGAGTGAAGGGGTCAGTCAAATGAGAAGCCAGAGATCTCCCAGCCACACACGGCTCTTAGGGGTGTGGGTGGAGAGCTCTGTATTGGAAGCTGAGTTACTTTTAGTTTCTAAACAGACTTAGGGCTCGTGGGAGGACCAGCCCGCTTAAATTGCACAGTCAGGGTCGCTAATTCCTTATGTGCTCAGTCCAATCCGCAGTTGATCAGTGTGGCCTTGTATGGCCGTTATATGTCACCGTGTGTACAGAGAACGGCCCTTGGAACGCAAACACCGAAAGGTGTCCTTCCTGAACCCGCCTGGTTTGGACAAGCTTCCTGAATCCCAGGGGTCAAGAGTCACATCAACCTGGTTACCTGTCTAGCAATGTGACCTACAAATATGTCATCACTTGCTGATGTTAGAAATTTTTTATTCAGCAAATACTTATATGAACTTAGCAGTGATAGGCGTATTTTAAGTGCATTACCAACACTGACTCAAATCAACTTCACACCGACCTTAAAAGGGATGTGACATAGGGGCGCCTGGGTGGCTCAGTCGGTTGAGCGTCCCACTTCAGCTCAGGTCATGATCTCATGGTTCATGAGTTCGAGCCCCGCGTTGGGCTCTGTGCTGACAGCTCAGAGCCTGGAGCCTGCTTTGGATTCTGTGTATACTACTCTCTCTGCCCCTCCCCTGCTGACGCTCTGCCTCTCTCTCTCTCAAAAGTAAAAAAAAACCAAAAAAACAAAAAAGGGGGGGGGAATGTGACATAATCATACCCATTTTAGTGTGTGTGTGTGTGACATGACAAGTGAAATTAAGTAAAGATTTTTTTTTTTTGGTCTCGGAATTTCTCTGCTCCAGAGGACATATTTCTAAATTTTACATAGGTAAGTGATGGATTCTCCCAGTGGGATTTTCCATAGAATCCCAGGTGGAAAATAGTCACTAGTTAACCTACTGTGATTGGAGCAGGCAGAGTGGGTCAGAGGTGCTCCCATCCCAGAGGCACAGCCCTCTGATACCTTATGCAGCAGGTCTAAAGCTGTGGCTCTCAGGACCCCATTTCAGAGCCCTACAAATTACTGAGTACCTCAAATAGACTTTGATTATGAGAACCGCTGATATTTAGAGTGGCAGAAAATTTTAAAGTTGTAAAATATTTATTTATTAATTCTCTAAGAAATGAAATAGTAACCCATCGCACGTTAACATAAACAAGCATTCTTTTAATGAAACTTACTATATTTTCTAAAACAAAAAAAAAATGGGGACCAGAGTGACGCCGTTCCATTTCTGTGAAGTCTTTGTAATGTCTGCTTTAATAGAAGACCGTGCAATTCTCATGCACTCAGTCTCCTGCGGTGTGCCGTTTTGGTGCAAGTCTATCAAGGTGAAGCAGCTTCACGTGTATGTAGCTGGCAAAGAAAAAAGTGCTTGAATTGCTTTTGTGGATCACTGTGGCCAGTCTTTGCTAGTTTCTGAAAGGTTAGTTGCAGTGGTGTTTTCATACTCTGTTAAAATTCATCGCCCAAAGTTCTGCCTCAAATCTGAGTGGATCTATTACTAACGCATGACTTTTGTATCGTCATGCTTAGTCATTTATAAAATATCTTTCACTGAATTTTGCAGATCTTCTCAATGTTGACACATTTCGATATTCAATGTCAAAAAAATGGTTTTTGTGAATATCATCACCGATCTCACCAGAAAAGTCTTTCTGATATTGGAAGACTCTCAGGCACACAGTGGTGGATAAAACTTTCCCAACATTTAAAATTTTTCCTTGAAAGGTCGAATTTTACCACTGGACCAAATTCTTTCAGTTATTTTCCTTCAAGTGACATGAGAAGTGATGGGCTCACCTTGGTTCATTTTAAGAAAAGAGTTGCTAAATATCTATAATCCGAATAATCATAGTTTTTCCATTCATTGTTCTTTTATGTTAAAAGTGGTATCCCATTAAAAAACAAAGCAAAACCAAAAACAAACAAAACAAAATAAAACCCAATGATTCAGCTTGCAACTCAAGTGCACAGTGCTCTCCCCTAATGTATTCATTCTCCTTGTGTATATTCCCAAAGTATTTTATGTGAACTTCCATTTTTTCACATAGAGTATTAAGAAGTCATGTACTCAAGGGCTGAGATCTAACACAATTAATAGTTTGATGGCTGCACAAAGGGACATTCTTTTTTTTTAATTTTTTTTAATGTTTGTTCATTTTTGAGAGATAGAGCATGAGGTGGGGGAGGGCAGAGGGAGACACAGAATCTGAAACAGGCTCCAGGCTCTGAGCTGTCAGCACAGAGCCCGATGTGGGGCTCGAACTCACGGACCGTGAGATCATGACCTGAGCTGAAGTCCGGCGCTTAACTTAAGACTGAGCCACCCAAGTGCCCCATGAAGGGACATTCTTAAAGAGTTTTTTCCTGTGAGTGTGTGGTAGTGAAGAATACAGTATAATTCCTGTACAACACAAGTGTGACTGGGTCCCCGGTCTTGATTTGTGCTAAGGCACTAGCGATTTACTGCAAAGCGGTGAAGCAGACCAAGAACATGTTAGTATTATTTTGAAAATGCTTTAGACACTGCAGATCCCTACAAGAGTGTGGGAGACCCTCAGGGGTCTAGGGCCACATATTGAGAATGGTTGTGATGGGATCACATCCTGTTTAGAAGACATGAGAAGGGAGTCAGGATGGTTCCATCGGGGTCACATGAAGGTCCAGCACTCCTAAAGCTCTGCCTCCCAGACCTGCCCCATCTGTGTCTCTGGTGACCTACCAAGGACCAGCCTTGCTAGCTCTCCTAGTTCTTTCTACAGAGGGCCATCCAGCTTTGCTGGAGGCATTTTACACACAGAGAGTGGAACAGTGCTGGAAAATAATCAAATGGTTCACCTTTTTAAAACACCCAGTGTGGTTGACAGGGGACCGTTATAACATCTGGGTGGCTATGTGAGTTTTACTCTTTCTAGGACACATGATATTTGGGTCCTAATAAGTAGATTGAGCTATGTCAGATTATTATTAAAAGGTATCTGCTTTGAGAAAAAGAAAATTTCTGGAGAGCTTAAATACGAAATCATTTCTAAATGGAGAAAAGGCAATTTTTCCAAAGAGGGTAAAACACGTGTGTATTTTCAAAGGAATAGGAAGGTTAGGCAGACTATGGATCCCTGCAGGCAAATAAGAGAAACGAGGGGCGCCTGAGTGGCTCATTCGGTTAAGCGTCCGACTTAGGCTCGGGTCATGATCTCACAGTTCGTGGGTTCGAGCCCCGCGTCGGGCTCTGTGCTGACAGCTCGGAGCCTGGAGCCTGCTTCGGATTCTGTGTCTCCCTCTCTCTCTGCCTCTCCCCCGCCCATGCTCTGTCTCTCTCTCAAAAATAAATAAACATTAAAAAATAATTAAACCAGAGAAATGAGAAACAACTGAACTACCTCAACGTTAGCATTGTATCTCTCCATTTATTTTTAGTAACTATTTCTTAAGGGGAAAGTCCTAAGTTCAATAGACTCGAACGTATGTATTTGAATTTGAATTTTAGGAAAATGGGTTCTTACGATATTAACCTTTCTTTTCACCTTTTGCAATACAAAAATGGAAGGCTTGATTTTAATGCTAAAACTCAGAGCAGTATAGCAGCAGGTAATAAATCATCTCTTCACATCACCTGAGAGCGATAAGTTGAGGAAAGCATGAATTAAACAAATTTGAGAACATTTGGAGAATACGTTATGCCTCTGTCTCCCTGTCACGGTCCTTTCTGATCACAGTCCATTTAATTAGGTGTCCATCTCCCCCCCACCAGCTGCTGAAAAGAGGCACCTCCTATAACGTGCCCATCACTGTGTCATTTTCATCAAGCACCTACTTGACATACGCTGTGTGTAGGTGTATTCAACAAAGTGCTCAGTGATGCAGAATCATCAGAACGGACATAATTATATGTCTGTATATACCAAGTGGTACATGAAAATCACCATTATATATTACCAAGGATCCTTTAAAATACCGAAAGGGAAATGTACCAATAGAACAGCATGCTCTAAGAGAGAATGCACATTCATATATTAACATCAAATGACAACAATTTTTAAAATACAAGTGGTTAGCAAACCTACTTTTCCAAAAGAACAAATTAAAGACAATGCTCGCTGGAATTTTCCCTGGAATTAGATACCTTAAAAGTCAGACCCGTAGTTTATCAAACTACGTCCTCCACAGCCCTATTCTTACATGGATGGTTTGCCTGTCTGATGTTAATACACTGGCAGCTGTCGGTAGGACAGGTTTGCCTGCAAGACAACAGGGAGGCATTCCAGGTATGACCTGCCTTCCACAGTGACATCCACTTCACGCTGTGACACCGACATCATTCTCCTCATTAATGTGTACGCACACACGCACACACATACACAGCATACACACACACGTACACACGTACTTCTACCCCTATCAGGAGCCCAGATTTTGTCATGACAATGCCAATCACAAAGCAGGCAGAATCCACTAGAGCCTAAAATGTTTTCAGGGGACCTTAGATTTGAAAGCTGATAGGCACATTACGCTCTTTATCAAAGCTTGAGAATTGGATGTTTTCTTGAACATTTTTTAAGGGAATGGCAGTTCTAATTTTAAATGCTCAGGAAATCTGACTAATAAAATATTTCAGAAAATAATATGAAATTCGGGCATTTCTGTTTTATAATATTAACCATCATCATCACCATCACCATGACCATCATGGCTACCATTTATTGAACTACCCGATAAGCACTGTGCCAAATAATGAACATAGATGATCGATTCTCCGATGTCTCATCTATTCAGGCTGCTATATCAAAAATATCCTATACTGGGTGCTTTATAAACAACAGAAGTTTTTTTTTTTTTTTTTTTTTTATCACAGTTCTGAAGGCTGGAAGTCCTAGACCAAGGCATCTATAGGTTCAATGTCTGGTGAAGGCCTGCTTTCTGGTTCATAGATGGCTATTTCCTTGTTTCTCCTCTTGCAACAAAGGGTAGAGGGAGCTCAAGGGGTTTCTTTTATAAGATCACTGATCCCATTCATGAGGGCTCCCCCTCATGACCCAATCATCTCCCAAAGGCCCCACCTCCAAAGGCTATCACACAGGGCGCTAGGTTTCAGCTTATGAATATGGGGGGCTATAAACATTTGATAGACAATTCCTCACAAACCTAAGTGAAAAAGCTCCGAGATGGATTTTAGTTTCTCACGTCGACTTCCTCTTATTTCAAGACTGCTATCTTACACCTTTCTTGTCTTCTGTGAATGCGACTTCCTAACACCTCACTCGACAACTGTCTCACTGAGGGTTAATTTCAAAGGCATCCATCTGTGGCATAAACAAAATGCTGCAGCAAAACACTTTACATTTGCCAAGTGCTCTGGAAATTTACATGAATGGCAAAAGGGAAAGGATTTAGACACTAAACTCACCTTAATCTTTCAGATTCTCTGAACAAAGAAAAGGTTGCAGATCTGTTAAAGATTTTAGAGGAAGTCTGTGACATTGGGTAAAATTTTGCAAATAAGCCCCTCAGACCCAGTCTTTTGACTAGTTAGAGACTATTATGTGCTCACATGGCCTCTCAGGACTGGAGACCAAAGGTTGAGCACACAGCTAAGAGCGTTTCCTTGGAAACAAGGTGCTTCTTCAATACAGCATAGGCCCCTTTGGACGTCACGTATTTTCCAAGCGCCTGCTGTGTGTCTAGAAATCTCCTCTATGAATTGTCCTTCATTTAAACAAATAAACATGGGGAAAAATTCAACTTTAAGGGTATCCTCTTCAGAAAGTGATAACATCACTAAAACTCTATGCAACAAATAGGGTCCCTCATCCACCAGGCTCTATGCCAGCAGCTAGGAATAGGACGAGCAGAGGAGGGTGTGGTCTCTTCTTGACTGGAGGTTATCGTGTTGTAACTGTCTAGGAAAGGCTCTGCAGCTGGCACCCCTGACATCGTTTGCTTTGTATTCATTTCCATTTGGATTCAGTGAATGGGTCCTCTTTCCTAGAATGACTGATATTTATATGGTCTTCAGGCATACACATACAGTCATGCTTATTAAATGGCAGAATGAAATCATTGAATGAAATTCTATTTCAGCCCTGACTGTCACCTAGATCAAGAGGAGACTTGCAAGAACCTTCTGAGTCATAGGAGGAGACAGGCAGCCCGCTACGCGACATGGGGAAAACAGAACAAAATCTTAGCTGCATTTAAACGACTCTTTTTCATTCATCTATTAGATTACTAGACATAAGACATAGGATATGTGAAAAATAATCTAATGTGCAGACAGTAAGGATTTTAATTTAGCTCCATACAAAATATATATTATTTAAGTACAAGTATTTATTTTCATTGCATGAATAGATAGTTCCTATATAAAGGGTGTCACCAACTTTGGGAGATTCAGAGAATAGGACACAGCCCATGGCCCCCAGGAACTGAGTCTAGTAGCAGAGACAGTCAAGTAAGAAGGCAATTTTCCTACTGAGTAATACTGATATTCTACGGGCACGGAGCACACGGGACTCCCAGAAAACATAACAGGGGCCATTTGCCCATCTAAGGGGGACCAGAGAAGCTATCTGATCATCTTATCCTTCTGAGACCACACGTGTGTTTAGAAGTTGTGCTATTTATCGTGACCTAGAATTATGGTCACTGGTGCAGTCCTGGGATAAGCCTTAGCGATACCTGTTCAAAATGGTCCCCAGTAAGTCAGGCTTCTGTGTCCACACCCCCTTTGTGATGTGACTTTGCCTCGAATCCCAGATTCAAAGGGGAAATCTATACTCCCCACCCCTTGAATCTCAGATGGTCTTATAACTTGCTTTGACCAAAAGAGTGCCATGCAGGTGACATCATGGGAGTTTCAAGGCCATCCATTTAGAGGTCTTACAGCTTTCTCTCTGGTCCCGGTAGAATGCAGCAGCCGCATAAAGGGGTCTAAGCTACCCTGATGGAAAGAAACCACATGGGAGGGAGACCCTGAAGGGCAAGTCGCTCCATATAAACAGAAAGGTCACATGAAAGGAAAGCAAGTGGGCTGGGTCATTTGAGCCACGGAAGCTGAGGCGGAGGCGGGTGGGGGAAGGCTGCCTTTGACATCTCAGTCTGAATCCAGCAGACAGCACGAGGAGCCAAGACAAGCAAACCTCCCTGTGCTCTGCGGTTTCCTGCCCCGAAGAATCACGAGCCACAGAATAACGCTTATCTTAGGAACTAAGCTGCAGAGTGATTATTAAGCATCAATGAATAACTTGCGTGACCCCTCTGTATATGAACCGGATCCAAATGAACAACGTGGTGGTACAACACTACCTTTCAAGGATCCCATTAAAGGGACCCAGTTCTTTATAAGGCTCTTCGGCTACCTGGTGGGTTTATATGCCCACTGAGTTTTTTTTTTTTTTTTTTTTTTTTTTTTTTTTATTAAACGTTTATTTTATTTTTGGGACAGAGAGAGACAGAGCATGAACGGGGGAGGGGCAGAGAGAGAGGGAGACACAGAATCCGAAACAGGCTCCAGGCTCCGAGCCATCAGCCCAGAGCCCGACGCGGGGCTCGAACTCACGGACCGCGAGATCGTGACCTGGCTGAAGTCGGACGCTTAACCGACTGCGCCACCCAGGCGCCCCGCCCACTGAGTTATTAACAACGACAAAAGATGTTGCACATCGTGCCTGGCGGTAGGCTTGCCCTGCCACTGAGGGACATGGAACAACTTGAGCGCTGGGCCACTGACTGCCCAACATGAGAGTAAATGATAAAAAAAAAATAAGGAAATGTTAATAAAGAATATTTTAAATGAGAGAAATAATAAAGGACACTAAGCCTAGACTCCAGGCTAGCTAACACGGGCAGTTTTCATCAGTGTGTAGCTGGGTTTTCTCTTACTAGGCAGGTGGACAGCATATTGAAAGACAAGGTGGAATTTAAGGTCACTTAGCAAGATGGATGGGAGGCAGAAGTAAAAGCAAGTAATACAATGGGAACTGCAAGGTTTCAGAGATTGAGAAGCATTTGCAAATAATACGAAGGGAAATGCTAGGTATGCAATATTTAACAGAAAAAGCTCTGGGGCTCAGAATGAAGGAGGATTGAAGGTCACTGCTGAGCATCAGGTCCAGTTTTGAAGGCACATTTAATGAGGGACACTGGCAATCTGAACACCGAATATTTTCTTTTTGAGGACACATTTTAACGAGGGACACTGGCAATCTGAACACTGAATATTTTCTAGTTCTGACCTAAGAGCAGGCGTTCAACAGTCTTAACCTGGTATTCGCTCATATTGGAGGTTTCTCTTACTCTAAGATTCAGCTAAACAATTTACGGAAGTGGGTATTTAGTAGGTGTCGCTTCTGCTTGTCAGCTTGCTCTGCATTTTCCTTTCCTGAGTCTATTTACTGTTACGGGCAGATTTGTACAGGATCCCGTCTACACCACACGCAGAGGGAGGGCTAAAAGATGTGCTCGCTCGTGCGTCCAGCACGGTGTGCCAAAGGCTCCGTGATGCAGCCATCCCTTTCAGTGACATAACTAGTGTTCTTGGGCTGCCATAGTTTTGATTAACGGGGCATTTGTCCTCTATCGGGTAGCAATTGCAAACAGCCCATTTTCTGTGAGTTATGAATGGGACTTGAATATTACCTTCTGACCTGTCTAGATGTTTAGGTGATTTGTGGTTAATTTGTTCACTGAGCAATCGCTTAATATTTCCTTGAATAACAGTGTTATGGCCCCATATTAATTCACTGATGGAGTGAAACAAAACCATGGCAACCATAAAGGGCATTTAAATACTTCAGATGGATTTTTTTTAAATTTTAGTTAATTAATGTATAGTGCAGTATTGGCTTCAGGAGTAGAGCTCAGTGATTCATCACTTCTATACAACGCCCAGTGCTCATCCCAAGTGCTCTCCTTAATACCTATCACCCATACTTTTAGATGTTCATTCTTATAAAAGCTTGAGAGTAAATACTAGCAATACCTGCAGTTCTTGGATATCGAGAAGTTCAGAATTAAAAAGTTTCATTAGAAAAAAAAATAAAATAAAAAAAAATAAAAAGTTTCATTAGAAAATTATTGGGGCTTTTTAAGTGTTAAAATATGTAATAATCCCTTCCACATTCAGCCATAATAGAGTAACAAGATCCATATTCACCCTCTCATCTTAAACCACCCGGAAAATGGGCAAGATCTATGAAATAATGGCTTGTAGGATTGAAAAGCAGGCAGCATGGAGCAGCGGGTCCTGAGAGAAAGAAATCCAGTGGGGTGGCCTCTATGCCTGCCCTAGCTTCCTGCCTGGAGACAGGTCCGCAGCCACAATGCACGACCTGATGGGCTCTCCCAGTGAATAGCAAGCACATAGTTCCCAGTTGGAACATATGACAGGGAAAATGTTAGTTGAAGATACAGAGTGATGTGTTCCACAGGTATATTTAAATCATTGAGAAAACACTACAAATAAAATAATGAAAACAAATAGCACAAACAAAAACAAAACACAACTAATAAGCTAAGAGTAAAGATAAAATTTTATGAATATGATCAATATACACCTAATCCAAAGTATTGCAATAAAAGAGGAAAGAACAAAGAATAAATCGAACAAACAGAAAACAAATAGCAAGATGACAGATTCAAACCCAACCTTGTCAATAGTCACATTAAATATAGACAGTCTATATATTTTGATTAAAAGGCAGATATTGTGAGACTGCATAAGAAAACAAGATATAGACTGTATATACAACTAAACACTGTGTAAAAGAAATGCACTTTAATTCTTAAGTCACAGAAAGATCGAAAGCAAAGAGATAGTTTAAAAATAAACATGTCAATATTACTCATCAGAGAGCTAGCCCAGCCCAGACCATTGATATACCATTATATCAAATAAAATTAATAAACTTACAGCAAGGCTGACAATGTGATGAAGACAGGAGACACAAATTACCAATATTAGTAATATCAGTCAGACCTCCTAGATATTAAAAGGATAGGAAAGGAATAATATGGACATCGTCACGCACATAAATTCACCAACTTAAATGAAATCAGTTTCTCGAAAAGCTACAAACTACCAATAGTTGCCTGATATGAAATAGATTACTTTAAGAATCCTGTAACTATCAAAGTACTTGAATTTACAGTTAAAAAGCTTCCCCCAAAATGCTTAGGCAAAGATGGTTTAATTACTGAATTCTACCAAGCCTTTAAGAAAGAAATAACACAATACTATACCATGTCTTTCAGAAAATAGGAGAGGAGGAAACAGCTCCGAACTCATTTTATGAGTCCAATATTAACTTTATTCCAGAACCAAAGGCATTATAGGAAAAAAAAATCCTCAAACAAAATATTTGCAAGTTGAATCCAATGATATATATAATCTAGATATCTAGATATAATAATAATATACCATAGCCAATGAGATTTATCTTGCTAAGGGAAAACTGGTTTAAGACGTGAAAATCAACCGGTGTAATTTGCTAGATTTTGCAGAGTCGGCCGGCACTGGCACCGAGGTGTGCCAGTCAATTCCTCTTCAAGAGAATCTGCCCTGGGTGATGCAGTTCACCAAATGCCACCACCTGAAGTGACCTCAGATCTACAACAGCATTAATGCTGCAGCCACACTGTACTCAGGCTGCTCCTAGCAAAGAATTGGGGTGGGGGTGGGGGCACTACATGGGCCATTTCCGCCAGATGTAGGACACGTCTGACGAGCAGTGCTTGTTCTGGGGTTCCTCACTGGCCTGGTTGACAATTTCTCAGCCATGCACAGCCATCTGAGGCTCTTTCTACTCTCTCCATCCTTTCACAGATTTTGGACTTGCACTGTGGTCTGAAAGCCTCTCCACCCACTCCTGTCCCTGATGCCCTATTTATTTAATAAGCGTTTCCCCTAAAACATGTTTTGCAACTCGCTTCCGTTTTGGCAGCTTCTTAGAAGACCCCAGAGGACACACATTCTGCAGAAGGAAAACCATATGATCATCTGAACACGTGCAAAATAAGAAGGGCTGAATGCCCTTTCCCTGAGATCAGGAGCAACAAGGATGGCCGCTGTCAGCACTTCCATTCAGTGTTGCAATAGAGGTCCTCGCCAGTGCAATAAGACAAAACAAAGAAATACAATGCATGCAGATTGGCAAGCAAGAAGTAAAACTATATTCACAGGTGACATGATAGTCTACATGAAAAACAAACAACAACGACAACAACAAAACCCTTAAGTAATTTACTAGGGGAGACACCAGAACCACAAAGTGAGTCTAACAAGGTTACAGAATCAATCTACCAAATCAATATATCAATAGACCAGTCAATATACCAATATACCGGGGCGCCTGGGTGGCTCAGTCTGTTAAGCATCTGACTTTGGCTCAGGTCGTGATCTCACAGTTTGTGAGTTCGAGCCCCGTGTCGGGCTCTGTGCTGACACCTCGGAGCCTGAAGCCTGCTTCGGATTCTGTGTCTCCTTCTATCTCTGCCCCTCCCCCACTCATGCTCTGTCTCCCTCTGTCTCAAAAATAAACATTAAAAAAATTTTAAATACACACACACACACACACACACACACACACACACACACACACCAATATACCATATTGATGAGAGAAATGAAAACAGCCTTAAATAAATAGAGGGTTAAATCACAATCATGGGTAAGAAGACTCAATATTATTAAAGTGTCAATTCTTCCTAAATTTATCCTTGGATTCAACACAATCCCAATCATAAACCCAGGAGAAAAGTGAATTCTAAAATTCGTAAAGACATTTAAAAACTACAGAATAGCTAAAACAACTTTTGGTAAGAACACAGTTGAAGGACTTAGGCTGCCTGGTTGCAGAGTATTTACAGAGTTGTGCAATCAAGACAGTATATTGTTGCCATAAAAATAAACATGTAGGTCAATGGAACTGAAGAGAAGCCAGGACCTCTGACATACATGATGGGTTGATTTTTGACTGATGTACTTAGGTAATTCAACGGGGAAAGAAAAGATGTTTTCAGAAAACAATGCTAAAAGATCTTGCTATCGATATGCAAAATAAGTAAGCTATCCATATGCCAAACGTGGGCCTCAATTATTACTTCAAAATATACATAGAATTAACTTGAAGTGGATCACAGGCCTAAGCATAACAGCTGAAACTGTATCACTTCTGGAAGACACTGAAGACAACTGAAGCGACCCATCAAGGACACAAAATCATAAAAGAACAAATACCAATGAAACAAATTTCATCACGATTTCCAAATTTACTCTTCCAAAGTCACTATTTAAAAAAAATGAAAAGTCCAATTGCAGATTAAGAGAAAATACTTACAAAGCAAATCTCTGATAAAGGACTTGAATCTACAATAATAAAGAATTCTTAGAGTGCAATGGTAAGAAGGCAAACATCTCAATTAAACCTACAGTGTGAGAAACAGAGATCCAGTTAGCAATAGAGGCACGTGTTGAAAATCACAGATTATTATAATCACAGCACAGGGAAGATCCTCAACCAGTGACTCGCCTGCCAATACAGACCTGCCTGAGGCTACCCAGTGTTCAGATAAGGCACCAGGTACATGGCAAGGCCTCAAAGCTAAAGAGATTTATCAAGGCACAGGAGGAAGGAAGGAAGAAATATTCAATAGTTACAGATTTACACAGCATATAAATATTCTTGAGTAATTGAGAGAAAATTTTCTCACCCTCAACAAAAGTATATCCACAGTGACATATGGCAGGATTTGTGATATATACCTGAAACTTCTCCAGGATCGAGTCTACAGACACGAGGTGTGATTTGTGGAAGCCAAGGACGAAATTACTCAGGAGAAAGAGAAAACACCTAGAATGTGATTTGGACATTTCTGTCCATGTCAGGCACTCAATAAACTTTATTAATGTTAATACTAAAGATTATTATGTAAAAAAAAGAGATGGATTTTTTTCCAACCGAAGGCTTTTTATAATTGTAATTAAATGAGAGTCATGAGTTTATGACAGTTATTATAAGAAAAGACAGAACTTAACTCACATTCTAGTATAAAATAACAGTGTAAATGGCTCAATATCAAAGGCTATTGTTGTCTACGGTCCCCTCAGTAGAGCTCTCCAAGAGGTGGGAGCCCCACTGTTAGGCTGTTCATACTGTAGATGGAGTCCTGTACTGTCTTCCAGACCTATCTGAAGAGGGAGCAAAGAAACAGTGGAGAAACCAAGGAATTTCCCGGGGCCGGATGACTCCTCGCAAGATGCCAGAGACAGACCAGAGGTTTGCAAGGAGCACAGTGTGGTGGGGATGCCAAATGAGTAGGAGACTGTGAGGAATCCCAGAACAGAGGTGTGGAGTCCTGGGGGCACAAGGGAATTGACCCATGCCTGGACAAGGAAGTTGTCCAGGGCCCAGAGAAAGAAAGAAGCTCCGATCTGCACAACAGCCCACATCCCGGTAAGAACTAAGAGGCACCTTTCACAGAAGCTCCCTAGGGGGCATCTGAGACCCACCGTGGGAGGCCTTCTCCTGCTCCCCAGGCCACTTCCTCTCTATCTTCTCCCCACCCCCACTATCATTCCTATACACACCTCCACCCGACCCCAGCCCTTGGAGGGCACAACCTTGTCATGTATCCCTGTTATACTATCCACATCCCCTCCCCCAGTTTTATTGAGGTACAACTGAGAAATAAAAATTATATATATATTTAAATTATACAGTACCATCCAGTGTTATTAATAATGGGTGTCTATCACACTGTGGATTTTTTTTTTTTTTTAAGATGAAAAGGTTACGACCTTGTGGCACAATGGATTGTATTTAAACTCCTAAAACTGGCATGAGAGGCCATTCACAATCCAGACCCCATCAGTCTGGGCATGCAAACATTTCCTTTTAACGAAATGACCTGCACACTCTACTTCACTTATAACCTGAAAAGTCCTGCCCCGCGTGGACATTAGGATCATTCTTTTTTCCGTATTGAGCATCTTTGACTTAATTTTTTCTATTCCAAACTGTTGTTCTAGACTCGGTTCCCTCCCACTTCTCTAGTTCTTCTGGGGTGTCTTCCTGACTTCCCCACTCAGCGCTGCCTTCTTCCCCATCCCCAATCTCTGGTCACCCTCTTCTGTGCCAATCTCTTGACCTGACGTGCTCAGCCCAAGGTCATGTCTTCATTTGTCTGCACGTACTTTATTTAGTTAAGGGGAAGCCTTGCAATTGTTTGTAGACACACATACTAAGCAGTGCCCTGGGCTTGGTAGGTTCTTGGTGTTTAATGGATGCTTGTTGAATTTACATCTTGTAAACAAAGCTGACGTTCCTCTGACCATTTCTTGCATAAATGTTTTCCCAAAATGATCTGGCGATTAGTATGGAGGCAGGACAGAAACATATGCTTTCTATTTCAGGACAAAGTAAGATCAAAATTGAAAAATAATAATTTGACCAACTCAGGACTTTGGGGGGGAGGGATCATATTCAGCTATTTGCAAAGAAAATTATGGGGACTGATATTCAGGTCAATTGAATCGCTCAAATTAGTAAAATAAAACAATGAAGATACTATATTGAAAAATTACAATAATATTTCACGACTGATTGTGTCTAGGTGTTACAGTACTCTCTAGTGGTTGGATTTAAAGCAAGATACTTGCAGAATAAACGTAGAATTTTTTAGGAAGGCAGAGAGGGCAATATATGTAACATTCAAAATATCATTATTTAATGAACATTTCGTGAAAAAAAACTGTATAATTTTAAAATTCAAGAATGTTTCATGTAACTACTACTGTATGGACAAATCAAAGGACTCTGAAATGGTTCATGCTCCTTCAGGACTTGACCCAATATTCTGTCATCTGCAAAGGTGACATTGGTCCGATGCGGTTGAGGCATCTGGTTATACATATATATATAATGCTGGTGTTCATATTTTCATTTCCTATATAACCAACCATTCTTAAATGAGTAGACAATTTCCAGAACTACTCTTTTAATAGCATTATAGAGTCATAAGAATTGAGTTGATATCTATATGCTTGCTTTTATTTTTACTGACAACCTAAAATATTTCACAAAGATTTTGTTCCTTTTGCTTAAAAGCCATTTTTGAAGACAAAAGACAGAGGGAATAAGTGATTTTTAAACAACCATAAAGATTTTGCAAAGAAATATTGAATTTCTGAGTACCGCAAAAAACACATTAGAATTCATTTCAGAAACACGACCACAAGTCTAAGCAAATATTGAATTTGATATTTGATAAAGACAAGAAAAACAAAGAGCATATATAGAACCACATAGTATGTCCATATCAGAGAGTAAATAACTCAGATTTTATCTTACAGTAGTAGAGTGACATTTAGCTACAATCGCCACCCAGATTTTTTGGGTATGACTCTAGTTAAACTTCATTCAGTTTAACTCAGTAAATAATAATCACTGTGCTTGATAAATGTTAGTCACAAGATTTTTGAAGAAGCATCCCCGTCAGACATTAAGTCACCCTAAGTCAAGGATATGGATGATCATTGTGATGAAAGATAAGAAATGTTGTCATATATATTATGTCATTTATTCTTAAGAAAAATGTCTGCTCTCCACTATGATCCCCATATACGAATGAGGAAAATGAGGTCCCAAATGGGAAAATCTCTTGCCTAGAATCACTCGGTGTATCCATGACTCATGCACACTGAAACACAGATGTTTTGCTTGACTGTATAGGACTCTTTCTTCCACATGAAGGTTTCTCAATAAAAGATGAGAGAACTCCTTTGGGAATAGCCCCTGATGTAATAACACAGGGGTCCAGAAGGGAGTAAAGAAACTCCATGAACATGAAGAGGTCAAATGACACCAGAAAATCAAGTGTGTTGAGAAGATTTTACATTATCTACTTCACATCCTGGCAAATTGTGCAGCTGGAAAGATAGGAAAGTCAGGTTGGCCGTGAAATTAAGCTTTCGCAAGCTACCTCAGCAAAACACCCTGCATAAACGAGTTCATGTTTAAGCCACCAGTCAGTTTTGATGGAAGCTCAGATTAAATATGAAGATGCCCAAGTAAACTACAGTATCTGTGAATCCAAATCTTACAGTTCCATACCCGGGCATAGGAGAATTTTACACCATTCCAGGGAAGGTAGAAGGGGACTGTGGCAACAAGAACATGGGATTTGTTTTCAGTGAAGGAAAGGTCTGTTTTGCTAAGGACTGGAAGGACTGGAGGGCAAAGCATGAATATTTTAGCAGAAAGTACACACAGTACATGGTTTTAGAAAATGTCTTATTAATCCCAATATAAATGAAAAAGACATTGCATATACAAAACTAGAACTGTTAAATAAAGAGACAAACTAGCATAAAGACAAATGATTTGGTGGGGATTAAAAAATATGTTTCCTGAATTAAACACTGTAAATAGAAAATGAAATATTGCATGAAATTGAATTGGTGGGATAAAAGAAAAAATTAAATTGCACTGACAGTAAAGAGTGAAAAATTAAAACACTGATGCAATTTAAAACACTAAGAAAAACGGTTTAAAAGTCTACTCAGGAGCCCACAAAATCCTGTGCTTTCAGATAGAAAGAGCTCATGAAGTATCAGGCAACTGTATTGAAAACAGAAGAATTATTTTTTTAATTTTTTAATTCTCTCAGAGATACAGAGTGTGAAAGTGGGGGAGAGGGGCAGAGAATCTTAAAGCAGACTCCACGCTCAGCACAGAGCTCCAAGTGAGGCTCAATCCCAACAACCTTGGAATCATGACTGGAGCTGAAATCAAGAGTCGGATGCTCAACCTTCTGAGCCAGCCAGGCGCCCAAGAAGATAGAAAAATTCTTAAACATACATTGAAGACATTTAAAAAATAAGGATAAAGAAAGTCTTCTAACTAGATAAAACACATCATCTTTAAATGAAGCAAAATGTACAGCTTTGTGAGTAAATTTCTATACCTAGCCATATTGTCTTCCATCGCCTGCATTCAGGATTGCATTTTAGATACACCACCCACATAGCCCTTCTGGAAAAATTATTATATCCCAGACTATCAAAAGATAAAATAAAGAACTCAATGACATATGGCATGACTTTCAATGAACTCAGTTAAATATAAACTAGGTCCAAATATGTGTTATTGATATTCTTGTGAGACAAAATGGTGAAAGCAATTCTGTTGCCACCATCATCATGATGGAAAGTCCCAGACTGTTGCTATCAAAATAAGGCTCTGTCAGGAGAATAACAAATTTAGAAGCCTACCAAATTAGTCATCTTATACCCGAGAAACATACAGATACCTTTTAATTTTTTTGGCATTTATGACTAGGAAAATATGTTTGTATGCTTCTATATAAATTTGGGAGTAATCATCAGTAGAGTAAGTACTGAACACATGCCTTTCAAATTTCTAGAGAAAAGGTGGTTATGAAAACAAGTCATATATAAAAAAAGTTAAGAGAAAAAGGATACAGGAAGGGAGTGAAAATAAAATGTAACAAAAACCTTCAGCAGAACTTGCAGAAACCACATTTTTCATGTTTTCCAAACGAGGCAGCTACAAAACCCAAAAATCATTGCTGCAGGTTTTTCCAAGAGTTAAAGGTGTTGCAGAAAAAGCAAACTTTCCAATATGCCATCAACATAATATGTAATAAACCTCAATAAAATGTGCATCTATGGACATAGACTACTGTTGTCTAATAAGGTCTTTGACTAAGTAATTATAATGACACAATTTTATCAGTAAAGGTTAAGTATCTTTATCTGAGCAGAATCCGATGAAATTAGTCCTGATGTAATAAGTACCATTTGTCACTATTAGAGCAAGAGCTGTTGACAGGACTTGGGTGTCTCCGTGGCAACCCCAGCGTTCCATTTCTTTTTTCTGTAACCTTAGACACTAACAAGGCATACAAGTCCAGAGGGCACAGAAGGTATTGCCTGGATAATTTATTTACCCTTTTCTGACTTTGCCAGGCAGTGGCATATGTGAGAATCTCGAGGCGTTTTACATCAAATGGGCTTCTGCTCTCAGTGCTGACTCTGCTCATGAACATTTTGAACAGAAATACTGTGTACAGGTTTTCATTAACAAGAAAAACCGCTAATTGTGAATTGATTCACCATCCATAAGGCATAAAAGAGAGTGAAAGATACAAAGAGAAAAAGAAAACATATATGTAAACAGAATATAGATTTCTCCATTCAGAAATTTACATGAATGAATATCCCTAAACAATGCTACATGTTCCACTAACATTAAGTAATTTTAATGGAGTGCTACCTACAGCCCATGTCTCAAATAACACATTTTTGGAGTACAGCATCCCAAGGGGGAATATTTACAGCTATGCTTGAAATGGAAGGAATCTGCTACAAACCCAGAGCACGTACAAAGGCACCAGGGCTCCTACATTAGAGAAGACCCCCACCCCCACCCCCTTCAGCTTCAGAATCAACTCTAGCTCAGTTTCCGGTCAGAATCATACCTGAAAACATGTACACACAATTTGAGAGCCTCTATTTGGGCCATACTCAGTAGTAAAAATAAAGTTAATAATGGCACTTTATAACTTCCTGTTCTTAATCTCGTAGGGCAAAAATCTAAGAGGGGAAGGTTGTGGGGCAGACAGAGGTGGGATGTTGCGATAAGAATTTAGACAAATATTGTACAGAGAACAAACTGAGGGTTGCTGGAGGGGAGTAGGTGGGGGATGGGTTAAATGGGTGACGGGCATGAAGGAGGGCACTCTTTGGGATGAGCACTGGGTGTCCTATGTAAGAGATGCACCACTGAGTTCGACTCCTGAAACCAATATTACACTGTATGTTAACGAACTTGAATTAAAATTTTTTAAAAAGAGAGAAAAAAATCGAGAAATCTTGTAAACAAAATTTCATATTTCATTTCTTTTCCATCGTCCTTTGTCTTTTTAGAAATAGCAAATGCCAGTTTTTCCACTTTAATAAATAAACTAATACAAAAAATAAGAATTTATTTCAAAAAATATGAAGTTAAAAAATGTAATTAATCTATTTTTTTTTAATTTGTAGACATAGATAACCAGACTTGGAACCTCGTTCATGGACAGATACCTTAGCAACATATCTTTTAAAATCTATTTCTTTTATTTTTCCATTTAGAATTTTGTTATAGGTTGAACTGTGTTCCTTTCCCCACCCCCAAAAATATGTTGAAGCCAGAACCTCAGAATGTGACCTTACTGGGAGACAAGACGCTTTATTGACGTGACCAAGGTGAGGTCACTGAGGTGGCTCCAATCCCACAGGACTGATGTTTTTATAAAAAAGGGGCAATTTGGACCCAGAGACAGACATGCAGAGGGAAAGGATGTGACGACACAGGGAGAAGAAGGCTGCCACATGTCTGGAGGGTCCAGTCTACAGGTCAAGGATTGCTTGCCAAGGACCCGCTGGCCACACCAGGTGCTGGAAGAGGCAGGAAGGGCCCTCCGAGAGAGCCATGAGGGGTGTGGCCCTGCAGACACCTGGATTTCAGACCTCTGGACTCCAGGCTGTGACAGAATAAATTTCTTCTGTTTTAAACCATGCAGTTTTTGGTAACTTGCTTTGGCAGCCACAGGAAACTAATACAATTTACCGTGGATTAAAGATAAAATATCTATTTCCAGAATATAATGTCAGTTCAGGCTTCTACAATGATGCCACCTACCACGTAGTAAGTGACAGTGGGTCACTTACATGAAGATTAGGGTCAAAAAGTTAATGACATAGCTGAGATTAAAATTTTCTTTCCCAAGTTTCTTGTTCAATCATAAAACTGGAGCCCAGCATCTTTTTTACTGAAGTATATCTTTTCCTAACCAACCTTATTTGTATACATATACACACACTCCACAAACACCCACAAATGGATACATGTATATACGTACGTATACACAAACATGCATTCATATATGTACATGAACAATATATGTCTATACAGTACATTTATAGGTTACAGGTATATATGTTAAGCATATATATATTATATACGTATATGTGTATCAGCTATATTATGTACGTATGCATGTGTATATATATGTATGCACATATAATACACACACACACACACACACACACACACACACACACACACAGAGTTTTCATAAAAGGAAAGGATCAAGACTCTAAATTTTTCAAATAATTTAAGGTCTTTAGAACGATCACTTTGCCTGCTGGACAAAAATAGCTTCTCTGAACCTTATCGTCAATTTATATATTTGTGGGCAATTGTGGGCTTGGGTGTGGGAATGGAGGAAAGCCAGTTTTACACGCTGGCAGCACTGGAATGAAAGGGCAGCCCAAGAGCACGTCTAACAAAACCAGTGCAGAGATCGGGGCTCACGTCTGGCCCCCAAGAGCCAGGGGGCAGTCATGGTTTCTGTAAGTAACACAGACATGTTTGCCTATGACAATCACATAGGTTCCCACCTCACAAGACTGGTGGGCAGTTTTCTAGGAGACCTCTGACCCCTTCCTTGTCTCTATTCACCCCTGCATTGGACATTCAGTATGTGGCGAGGTGGTTCCCGTGTGGATGTACCCGGATGGAAACTCCATACGGTAAAAACAGGTGAAGAGTATCTATATCCCTGTTACTACCTGCCAAAATATTTAGGGACTTGGCATCTTCCAATATACTGCAAACATTTAAATAATAGTAATGTAAATAGCCACATTAACATTATCAAGGATCATGCTTCACGATTTAGTTTTTAAACATGAATACCATTGAAGATAATTGTTCTAGAGAGTACAATGACATGAGAGATGAAGTGAAGAACCAGAGATACTCCCAGAGGCATGCACTTGAAGAGATTTCCTCATTGCTTCCTGGAAACACCAGCTCATCACCACAGTCAACGGGACAACCAAAATGGCGCCCATACAGGAGCCTGAAGCAGCATAAATGGGATAATGTCCACAGTCGTTCCCTCTGTCAAACCCTAACTGCCTTCTTAGCTCATGTTTGGTCTTTCTTCATCAGTGCTTGGCTAACCCTTTGAAAGAAATGCAATGTGCAAGTTCACTACCCTCCATTGTTGGGATGTTTATTACAGTTCCGTCTGGTGGAAGAATGCCCACCATTGCTAGGTGTGAGCCTAGGAGCCTGGTGTCATTAGCCATTTGAGAGAACAAGCCGCCCTAACCTTGGGATTCCAGGCTGGCTGAGAAGTTGTGGCCAAGCAGATTCTGTGCCATGAGCCTCCCTCAAGAGCAGGAGTGGGCTTCCCCGTCCCAGCTGACCGCCAGCCTTGGATCCAGCCGTTCATATGCTGGCATGCTGGACGACTCAGAGCTCCTGTCAGCTTTGTTAACGTGAGGCAGAATTCCCACATCCCTTCAGACCTGGGGCAGTATCAGGATGGCTTCCCTGATCCTCAAAGGGGAAGGTCAAGGCAAGAGAGATTTACTAAACACATTGGCCCCTTGCAGTGAGTGAGTGCCAGGATCCCTCCTCCCCACAGCCCTCCCAGAGGACTAAGACCTCTGCCCCTATACTGCTGCCTCTCTTGTAGCGTTCTCTTCCAAATCTCGACAGTGCAGGAGACACAGGCAAAGAAGTGGGGGCATGATCGACCACCCCATACCTGCTCCATCTCTGGAAGAATGTCATACATTCGTATCCCGATGCATCAGATTAAATAAAACAAAGGCCAGGGAGGCTATCCTCGATTTTTGTCTGCTATATGCTGCCCTGAGTGCTATTACTTTTCTGTAAGACTTGACTGGTGAGGTGATCAAGTCAACCAAGCTACTGTGTTCCAGGTTGAGTATTGGCACTCTAGACAGGAAGACCCATTCTTCCAAGGGAATTCTCCAAATAGTATCAATGAATCTGCTCTGTTTTGATTGCAAATGTTTCTAGCCTTCTACCAATTACATCTCAAACCATACTGCCTCATCCATCCAGAGGGAAACACCTCCCACATGTTACTTTTTTGTCCTCATAGTTCTGGTTCCGTCTGATCCATGATGAAGGCAAATTTCCCTCCTAAACTCCTGAAATGCCACTTGAATTTCACTCTATAGAGGAGGGCTTGGTGTGCTCATCCTGTCTTCCCCCACATACCTATCTGACCACAGATTTACTTATGCTCTGTTCTCTCTACAAAGGCACCCACCCTCAGGTAGGCCAAAAATGAGTGCAAATACTACCTTTTGATCAATTATTAGAGTGTGGGTGGGTCTTTATATAGAATCTAAGGTAACTCAGGACTGTGTAAGACAAAACCATCTCCCAACATGATATGTAAACATAAATTCCCTGTAGAGCAAACACTCTATTTTAGTATTGGGAATACCATGACACTCCCCTTTTCATACAACGGCCCGATACACACACACACACACACACACACACACACACACACAAAACCCCCTTCCACACACACACACACACACAGGCATGCACACAGAGACATAACCTGTATCACATGAGTCCTCTCGTTGAGAAAAATAAAATATAAACCAGAAATCATCTCAATGTTTTAGAAGCCTTACTCTTATGCACCTTCACAAGTATCACTGGAACCCTTTGAGATATGATGATTTTTACAGTCAACCCACATTTATTGAGCATACACTATATATGGGGTTCTAGGCTTATGAGATAAACTAGCTCACAAGACAAAAATCTTCATTCTCATGGAGCTTACAGTTACCCAAACTTTAGGTGCTATTATATGGTATCAGAGGAAAATGATTTATTTCAGTGCAAACAAAACCGCAGCTTTGCAAATTTTTGCAACGTATCACATACGGTGTTACACTTTCAGACTCTAGAAAGGTGGTATTGCAACCGCTTTAAAAGTGCCAACTGTGGATGCAGGCAGCCTGGGCTTGCGACTCAGAGCTCCCACAGCAATTTGGAGAGTTACCAACCCCCACGTACCTGGACTCATAATGGTGATGGGAGCATCCGTGAGTTAATACAAGAACCACACCTGGTTTCCTGGCTGGCACGCAGTTAAGCGCTCAGGTAATGCTGGCTGCCATTAAATACCACAAGGTATGCTACCTATTTTAGTTATTTGATAAACACTTTCTGGGCCTTTCCATGCTGGGTACTGATCTAGATGCTGAGAGACAGATGACAATGAGGCATGACTGCTGCCCTTAATGGAATTTCACCCTGGAAGAATTAAATGCACTGACACCTAGCTAAGAACAGAGCAACTCAAACCAAAGTCATTAAGTACATGTGCAAAATACAAATAAACAAAAATTAATGTTTCTGTAATGCCAAGAGTTTAAAGAATGTCTTCCCACACTTGGAGGGGGTGGCCGCTGCACCCCCACCTGTTACCAAAATCAGCACCAACATAATTAAACAACTCCACGCACACGTATTTGATGGGGAATTAACCACGTCTACACTCACAGCCTAGCTCAGAACTCTTAGGGACGGTTCCAGCCAGCCAGCCAGCATTGTTGGGAAGTTGATGTCAAGAGGCAGCCTAGAACATCTTCCAGAGCTTGGGCTCATTTTCATCCCTGGTGGAACTAGTGCCCACTTGGCCTCTCTGGACCTCAGTTTCAGGATCTATACACAGGGTCAGCACAGCTCCCACCTGGACAAGTTGCTGCAGAGTTAAAAGAGAGAAAGCTTGTGATGCACTTAGGCTGAGCTCATGGCAGGTACATGTTCCCTGTTACTACTACTTTATTATCTAATTGTACAACCACCGGCAATGATAAGGGTGGGGCTGTGGTAAGTAGAAGCAGATCCTGAGATGACTGGAGAAGAACTACAACAGGAAAACCTTCCAAGACAGAACTAGTAGCTTAAAACGCAAAACAACCTGAGCATCATTATATCAGACAGAATGTGTATGGAGGGAAACAGGCAGGACATAAGTAGCTACTCTGTCACGCCTTCATCATTTCTTTTAATCTTAAAGGCTGATATGAGGGTGCCTGCCTGAGTGGCTCAGTGGGTTAAGCGGCTGACTTCGCCTCAGGTGATGACCTCACGGTTCATGAGTTTGAGCCCCGAGTCAAGTTCTCTGCCATCAGCACAGAGCCAGCTTTGGATCCACTGTCCTCTTATCCCTCTGCCTCTGCCCCACTTGTTCTCTCTCTCTCTCCCAAAAATAAACATAAAAAAAAACAAAATAAAAGGTTGATGTTATGCAATAACTCTCAGAAAAACTCCATCTATACTAGTTGAAATCTGATGTAACAGGATGTACTAGCTTCCTCTTGCTGCTATAACAAATTACCACAGAGTGGCTTAAAACAATGCAAATTCATGCTCTCTCAGTTCTGAAAAACAGAAGTCTAAGTCAAGATGTCACCAGGGCTGGTTCCTCCTGGAGGCTCCAGGGGAGGACCTGCTCCTTGCCTCTTCCACCTTTGGAAGCTACAGCTTTCCTTGGCTCCGTGGCCATCATCCATCTCTGATCCCATCCTCACTCCACTTTTTCTCTCACTGATTCTCTTGCACCCCATAATCCAGGATAATCTCCTCACATCTCAAGATTCTTCACTTAACCATGTCTGCAATGTCCCCTTGGCTATGCAAGGTAACATCCACAGGTTTCTGGAAGTTAGGATGTGGACATACTCAGGGGGCCATCACTCAGCCTACCAGGTAGGAGAAAGCTGATTATCTTGGCCTAAAGCAGAAAGCCCTTTTTCATCATGAAGCCACAAAATGAGCCCTGAATAGGTGCAGTAAAAAATAAAATAATAAAAACAGCAAGTAACTTTCATTTGTCACACATCACCTTATTGAACCTCAAGGCAAACCTGTGGTCTAGGTGTGGTCATCTCTGTTATTCAGATGAAGAAACCAAGGCCCAGATGATTCAGTCATTTGCCCAGGGCTGCTGGGCTGGGGTTTGCACTCAGGCCATGTGAGTGCAAAGCCTGTTCTCATAACCAGGACCACACACTGCCCCTCCGGTTTATTCTTTGTTCCTGGCTGTGAAAAGCACGATTTCTTCTGTGACTGCTACACAATTTCTATTTGTCTCAAGTCACCAGCACCCTGCAGGCACAACAAAGTTCACATTTCTCCTCTATGAATGCATCCATCAAAAACAAAATAGTGCCAGTACCAAACAGGACATTGGCTGTTCAAGGTGCTACGTGGTAATGACAGAGAACGCCTGGCACCTGCTGGTTCACATGCTGCCCTTTGCTTGGACTGCCCATATCTCAGATCCCTGCACACAATTTTAGTTTTCTTGGAAAGTGTTTTCCCAAAGTCTAATTATCAATGAAAGCAAATAAAATCTGGGAGCAGGCTGGGTTTGTTCGTGCCGCTGGCTGGTAGGTTGATCTTCCTTACCTTTCCCCAGGTCTAGGCAAATAGTAAAGACTGGAAAGTATCACCCCAGTCAAAGGCACAAGGTTCCTCTTGGGAGGAGCTGGTAACCATCAGGGTGTCTCTAGACTATCTTTCTACTTCCTAACTGGGCCGTTCATTCTAGCCTTCCCTTGGGTTCTTGTCCTAACCTACTATGTTACTCAGCCCACACAACCACAAACTTCCTTCTGAACCACTTCACTATTTTCCTTCTTAAGAGGGTTTATGCACACATAATTTAGTGGCAGGTCATATGGGTTGCCAAACATTAATGCCACACAAAGTCCGCCAGGAGATAATATATTTACAATCACACTGACGGACATGTGCAGGAAGAAATCTCCACCTCTCCAGCTAGTGCAGACAGAGCATGTGTGAACAAACAACTTGAAGGCAGGAAGGGAATGGCATTGTCTAACACTGGGATGCAAAGACAGTACAACATCAGCAAATGCAACGCAGTGGATCAATTTCCCAATGTCTTGGAGTTGACCAAAATACCTATCTTGAAAGACAGACTGTTTGAGCTCAGAATCTTGGAATCAAGTGGCTGAACTCAAACATCCTTCTGGATGCCTGCAAGGCCACCCTCGCTTTGGGATGGTTGCTTAGCTGGGGTCTGGGACACAGACTCTTCAGTAATTGTTCCTCATCATGGTGCATTATGCAAGGGAAACAGTGTAAGCAATTTTGCTAATCAGGCCATCAAGTGGAAATAATTAAACGAACTAACACGGCAGCACCTCAATTATGATTCCAAAAAGCAATTCCGATATGCACTGTGTATGGAGAAGTGAAGGGATTTTTGGATTTGTGTAATTATTTATCATTCTCAGCAAACTTAATCATCAGCAATACACCAGGTATCACAAGAAACATCTGATTAGATGCCACATCAAAATCTTCTGGGGAGCATAACCATTTACTAAACCTGTCTGCAAAACCTATTTTGGCTATCAGTCACTAAGTTTTTTTCTCATAATGTTGAATAGAAGCCACATGTATGGTCATTTGTAGATTGGGCCTAATAGGAGATAAAGGAAAAGTCTGACCCTAGGACTACTGTCTCTAAAGACCCACATCCCCCCCCACCATAATGCTCTAGAAAGCTTTCCAATAATGGGATGTATCAGCAATAACAGAATGTCAAGGGCACAGACAAGAGCCTTCCATTAGGCAGGAGACGGGGTGAGACCACTCCAGGATCCGTATTTCCCAGCTCTTTGACTTAGTGGCTGAGGAACAAGGTGACGTGGCCTATTGGTGGTCTTGCTTTACAGCTGCTGAGCTGAAACCTCAGTTGAAAGAAGGCCTCGTCAGCCAACAGTTCCTTGTTCGTAATGGCTGGGGTCAGAGTACAAGGTAGTTGCTAGATAATTTGTAAAGTCCTCCCAGGCTTTCGATTTCTATACTTTTTGTTTGATTTAGTTGGAAATATGCATTTACACTTTATATTTCAGCCTGTGACCCATTTTGAGTTTATTTTTGTACAAGATAGAAGGCTTAGGTCAAGGTCTATTTTTTTTTTCCCTACGGATGTCTAATTGCTCTGGGAACATTTGTTGAAAAAAAGACAATCTTTCCTCCACGGAACTGCTCTACACCTTTGTCAGAAATCGGCTGGGCACATGTGTGTGGGTCTGTTTCCAGGTTCTGTTCCACTGATCTGTGTGTCCATCCCTCCACCAACTTGTAGAAATTTTAAACTCACCTTTGTGCTATTTCAAAAGTGTTTCTGTTATCAGTTATAGGCCATATATTTTTCTTTTTATTTTTTTTAATGTTTATTTATTTTTGAGACAGAGACACAGACAGCGTGAGCAGGGGAGGAGCAGAGAGAGAGGGACACAGAATCCAAAGCAGGATCCAGGCTCTGAGCTGTCAGCACAGAGCCTAACACAGGGTTTGAACTCACAGACTGTGAGATCGTGACCTGAGCTGAAGTCAGATGATTAACTGACTGAGCCACCCAGGCACCCTAGTCTGTGGACTCTCTTAACAAAAGTGCACTGATGAGGCAGAGGGCTTTGTTTCCAGAAAGTAGCTAAAAATGATTATTTGTATTGTAGGTTCAGATTTTAAAAGGAGACTCAAAGGTTCTGAAGACTACGTCAGGATTTTGTTTTGTGTTATTTTTTTAATGTTTATTTATTTTTGAGAGAGAGAGAAAGAAGGAGGGAGGCGGAGGGCCAGAGAGAGAAGGAGACACAGAATCCGAAGCAGGCTCCAGGCTCTGAGCTGTCAGCACGGAGCCCAATGCGGGGCTCGAACCCATAAACTGTGAGAACCTGAACCGAAGTCGGCCCTCAACTGAATGAGCCACCCAGGCACCCCAGCCATGTGTTTCTTCACCTACAAATAGTCTTATAACTCAGCAATTATATAAAGATGAATTTGGGGAACAACCCCCTTGAGATGCTTAGCTTATACAGATTACACTTAAACATGTACTTCTGGTTTAAGTGACCAGTTCTAGTCCTCTGGGGAAGAACTTAGAATTCTGGTTATCAAAACAAGGGTAAGCTAAATTCTACTCAGCTTGGCATTCAGTACCCTGGCTGGTATATGCTGTTAGTTACTGGTGTGTGCATGTATGTTTGAGATCTGGAAATCTGGTGCATATTTTTAAGAATCAAGGTAGAGTCCTGACTCTTCATTGAGTTTGTCTCACTGATCCAGACGACAGGAAACAGTGCACACCTGGGGACCAGACAGAGGCAGTGCCCTAGACAGATGCAGGCACTGGGGGGTCTCGCCAGAGACCGTGTGACAGAATGCCAGCTCTTTGGGATATGAATGGGGGTGTTTAGAATTGCACATGACTTACAAGACTTGCAAGATTCAGGAGAAAATAAAAATGCACATCTGCTTGTTTAAAAATGACTAAGGATTTCAAGATGACAACAACACAGCATTAAGCCAAGCCCTGCCAGGTCTTTCTAGGCACATGGTCCTTGCGACTGCACAGGTCACACACCCAGTGAAGCTGGCCCTGAGGTATTCCTTGCTCAAATAAGTTCTAGAATTCAGCTCTTGTAACCTCAGTACTTTCCAGAGTTTTTAATAAGCTGTTGTAAATTTTGAGTTTCCAGAAAGGGACTGTAGTATTTTTCAGATGAATTTGGGTATGTGTGACTGCGTGTGTGTGTGTGTGTGTGTGTGTGTTGGGACTGTATTTTGTGAAAGACTGCATCACAATTGTTACAGAAATTCTCTGTATACCTGTAATGAGATATAGTCCTTAGAGACACAGGAAATGGATTACATTTGACCAAAAATGTAGGAATTTATTTTCAGAATTCCTGAAAATGGTCAAAACCATTCAATTATTTAATGAATGTTCTATAGATGGCTTTCTTTGGAAGGGATAGAAACAGGCTCTGCGACATGGTCACCAGTCAGTTCATGTTCAGGATGGTTTTCACACAAGGAGGAGTCTACAGGGGAACCTTCTGCTCTGAGAATTCCAAGAAGGGAGAACTCAAGCTCTAGCCCACACGAGGGTGTTCACACAGTCATGGGGAATAAAACAACAACAACAACAACAGCCAAGCTTCACCAAGTGCTGACTATGGGACAGGCTTAAGTCATCGCAGAAATCATCTCATAATCTTGGTGTGAATCTTATGAGGCAAGCTCTATAATTATCCCTACTTTACAAGGGAGGAACTGAGGCACAGAGAGATTAAATAACCTTCTCAAGTTCCACACCTAGAAAGAAAAGCTCAGGGAGTCTAGTCCCCGAATCCAGGACCTGATTAAAGTTAAATCTTTGACAGTAGTAACAGACCCAAGACTAGGAGCCTGAGGACAGAGCGTAACCTGGGTTCTGACATGGACTGACTCCATGATCCTAGGGAAGCCACTCTATCACTGAACTTCAAATGAGGAGGATAAAATAATATTGTAGGTCCTTTTCAACTCTAAAATGATCAAACACAGGGGTGCCTGGGTGGCTCAGTCAGTTGAGTGTCCAACTTCGGCTCAGGTCATGATCTCGTGGTCTGTGGGTTCGAGCCCCGCGTCGGGCTCTGTGCTGACAGCTCAGAGCTTGGAGCCTGCTTCGGATTCTGTGTCTCCCTCTCTCTCTGCCCCTCCCCCGCTCATTCTCTGTCTCTCTGTCTCTCTCTCTCTCTGTTAAAAATTAACATTAAAAAAATTTTAAATGATCAAACACAATGAGACATAGCTTTTGGTTTTGTCCAAGGTGAAACTAGTCTAGAATATAAATTTCTTGAGGGCAAAGGTCATGTCTTCTATTTGGTGTCTTGATAGTTTAGAACAGTGCCTGACACACAGCAGGCTCTCAAATACATATTGAGTTGAATGAATGGATGGATGAATGAATAAGTAAATGAATGAACAGTGAGTAAATGAGAGAATTCAGTAACCCAACACAGAGCAAAGGAACATCACGTATTTTTAGAAGCCTCACGAATCATGACAACAAACAGAATCCTGCAATTTTATTTGGTCTTGGTCAACTTCAATGTCAGAAGTCCTACCAGCCTATAGTTACCCGACATATTGCTGGTAACGGGAACTCACAAGCAGGATCCACACAGTGTCTCTGAGGTGAAGGCTTTCATGTCAGCCTAAGGGAGAGCTGCACTTGGCCTTCATTTGGTGTCAACAACGTAAGAAGTGGGGACTGAGTGAGATGACATATTTTCGCTCTCGATGATCAGTGTGTCTTCCAGGGCTTTCTGATAACGAGCAGACCTTTACTCTCTCATGAGGCGCATAACATAGGCACAAAGTGCAGGGCTGGAGTTGAGCTCCCTAACTTCAACCCCTGCACACTGTGGATATTGACCTCCTAATTCATAGCTTTTTATGACCTTTTTTCTGGAAGATGGCCATAGTGTGGCCGATTCCAAAAATCTGTATATTCTGACACTTCTTCAACAGATGAAAGGAAGACGTCCTGAAGCAGAAATACCATCGCACATGTGGGTCCCCCCTGACTGAGTTACCCTTGAGTTTCCTGGCCACCTGTCTGGAGCTTCTGTTCACCACCCACCCCACCTTGACACGTTCTCTCTTGTTGTGCTCTTGTTACGTTACTTTCATAACATTTATTACAACTTGTAATTATGCACTCATCTGTTTGCTCATCAACAACTGTCTTCTCCTCTGAACTGCAGGCCCAGAAGATGGGGGTTATAAACACAATGAACATAACTGAGTAATCTCACCTCCCACAGGGAGGGCATGTTGGAAGGGGCCAAAAAATATCTGCAGAAAGAGCAAACTGATAAATACATTTGTTGATAGAGACAAGTGGTTCAAAATATACTGTTGGGTAAAAAAAGTACATTAAAAAAGTGCATTAGATACTGTGTGATCTCTTTTAAGAGATATGTGTGAAATACCCATGTGTAGAACTTTTACAGGAAGTTATATACATACATGAAAAAAAACAAAAGTCTAGACGTAGACACCAAATGCTCACATTATCCACCTTAGTTTGCTGGCATAGAGCGATTTTATTTTATTTTATTTTATTTTATTTTATTTTATTTTATTTTATTATTTTTTTAATTTACTAATCTGTACCTCTTCATTTCTCAGTAACGGATGTGTACCATTTATGTATTAAACATCTTTTAAAGAAAACAATGCAGATTTTAAATTGCTGTTCAATTATCGATGAATGTCTAGACTCCCCAAATGGAATACGTCCTTTTATTGCAAGAAACCGTACATGATACATCCATGAACCCCTTCTTTTCCCCCAGTATGTGTGTGTATAAGCATGAAATGAGAGCTCATAAAACAGCAGGGAGAGAGCATAAGTCCTATTCTTGTAAACCAGGGATGGAAAAATGCCGAGCCACATAAATCAGCACCACAGACTCCTTGTTTTCCTTCTTTGTGTCTGCTCACACATGTCTAGGTCTAGCAGTGCTGCTGAAGGCAGGAATCTGTACGAGTGGCAGAAAGGCTGTGCAGATCTTCTGAGTATTGGCTAATTTATGTACTTTATTTAATCAACTTCTTATGTCGCTGTAAAATGCTAACTCGTTCCAAAATAAAAATTTTAAACAAGGTTTTAATTCACACTTGTATTGCTACGGGCATAAATCCACACGATGCTCCTTTCTTGGTCAATGGATTTATACTGGAACGGAGGATCAGTAAAGCTGTGGAAAATCCTTTCTCTATTTTGGCAATGTTTCGTATCTGGCCATACTGTAACATCTTCTTATTTTTTTTATTAAAGTTTATGTATTTATTTTGAGAGGGAGGGAGAGAGCGCGAGCGAGCGAGCATGTGAGTGGGGGAGGGGCAGAGAGAGAGAGAGAGAGAGAGAGAGAGAGAGAGAGAGAATCCCAAGCAGGCTCCGCGCTGTCAGCTCAGAGCCTGATGCGGGGCTTGAACGCACAAACCACGAGATCATGACCTGAGCTGATATCAAGAGTCAGATGTCTAACTGACTGAGCCACCCAGGTGTCCCTATAACATCTTCTAATTAACAAGAATGTTCATACGGCCTTAAGGTAAATTAGAGGGTTGAAGCCACAGGTGGATTACAGGATTCCACTCAAGGGGTCTGTGTTTGCATCTGTTTCCCTGCTGGGGAAGCCAGCTCCCCATGGTTCCACTCCCCATCATGAGGCTATTTCGTTATCACAATAAAATCTAGCTTTACATCTTTACGTGCATGTCCAAATGGAGTTGAACATTATCTCGAAAAAGTAAAATCACATTGGCAATCTATGACATTTCATTTGGGTCAACGTGATTCCACTGGAAACATCAAGAACAAAGAAAGGCAAGATCTTCATCACAAATTCTAGCAGAGGAAGGGTGGGTACTGTTTTCTCTGGCTTTCCATCCATCCTAATGTTGTAGCCATTACAGGTGACAACAGCATGACATATTTTAACGTTTTAATAATTCTGCCTGATTTACGGTGGTTTCCACATCATGCTTATATTCCTATTCACTTTACAAAGTTGACAAACAGGCATTTATGTCAAGTTCTGCAGCTATTACCCTAATATTTTCATTGAGAATTTAGAAGCGTGTGAAGGAAAAACACTTACATGCCTTGACTTTGTATAGATTGAAGATTTCCTGAGACAAGAGATCACATACAGTACTGGAGAAAAGTGGCTTTTCCTTTCCTTTTTCCCCTCTTGCCCTTGTAATATCAACAGAAGCTACTCTTTCTTTCTCAGCTTTAAAATATGCCAAAAACATGCTCACGGGAGGATCAATAACTGAACTGGAAGCCTCAGGATACCAGATTGCAGTTGATCCTTTATTGTTCCCTTCCATTCTTCTATTGCCAGCCTCACGGAGGGAAGCATGCATTTCTTAATGCCTCTAAAGTTAGGCTTGGACATGTGACTTATAGCCAAGATCATGCCAGCCAAGTGTCTGGAACAGAGGCTCTCAGTGTGCGTGCTCGGTTTTCCATGCTTCTGATGCTGCTGCCCTCTGCCCTGAGCAAAGCAAACCCCACATCCCCGTTGGTCCCGAGAGGAACAGAATCAAGTGGAGCCTACCTGGCCCCATCCGGTACCTGGAGACAAGCCCGGCCCAGCCTAACCTAGCCGAGGCCAGTCAATATCCAGCCAACTAGGAACTCAAGGGAAAGAGAGATAAATGGTTTTAGATCCAGGGGACTATTTGTTATAATGCATTATTGAAGAAGTAGCTGACTAATACACAATCTGTTAAAAACGAAAAGCACAATATGTTCAAAGACTAAACGGGAACTGAAGGGATCATGTGGACCTGCTCCTCTCTTTTGGTAGACGATGACACTGAGGCTCAAAACTTGTAACTTGCTCCAGAGTAGACAGTAGGGTCCAGATCTCCTGATATCCATGCCTTTCCTGACTGAGTAATGGCAGATTCCAGAGTGGCATGGAATTTTCTTATGAGCTCTAGATTATACTGCCCACATGTACCTCACTCTGTCCCACTCTCCTCCCTCCTTCCCTTCCCTGTGCTTCCCCATCACAGATCTATACTTGTCCTCAGAGTTTGCTATGATTTCCACCTGGTAACCTCAGAAGCCTTTGTCGTGCTGGCCTCTGGGCCGTGAGGTGACTCAGCTCACTCTGGGATAACACGAATATGGGTCTGCGAACAGTGTCTTTCCATACGTTCTATTTGTTTGTGGTTATCCTAAGTAACCTTCCAAACCTCAAATTTAATTTTTAGAGTCACGGAATCTCATAGTTGCATGGACTCTTGAGGGTGTCTCATCCCACACCTTCCCCATTATTTTAGGAGCAAGAGAGAGAGGGAGAGAGAAGGGGAGTTCTTAACATATCTGAGGCCTGAGTCAAAATGTCTGGAAGTTCGTAAAAATCCAACACAAATAGATTTTTCCTTTGTAAGTATAGCAGTAGTGATACTATTCACACCAGAACCACTTCTCTCGCCATTGCTTTGAAAGCTCAGCGCATTGAACATTTTTCTATCCCTGTACAGCTTCTCTTTGATCACCTCATTACTCTCTCTAGGGCTGAAGCTTATAGTTCAAGACCTTCAAGAATCTCCACAGTGGGCTCCCCCAAATAAGTAATACTTCTCTTTAAAAATGTACTCAGTACAGCCAAAGTTTTACTCTGCACGTGGTGCCCCTGCTCATAAAATGCCTTGTGAAATGTCCTCTGACCTGTGCACGAACAAAGCCACGTAGTTCACTGCATCTCTCAGACCAGCTCACGTCCCTTGAGTCGACCTACCAGGCGTGCTGACCCCCAACAGATTCACCCAGTGATCTCATTAGTTAAGGATTCCATACTCCTCTCTAACCCGTGTCTCCAACGTTGTCCTGTGCATGAATCCTCTCCCTTTCTTGGTTTAATGAGTGTCAAAAACCCCACTCTCAACTTGAAGCAGTCCCCAAGCAAAAGAGAAACAAAAGCACACACTGCCTCCCTTCCTACCTAATCACTTGTTTTGGCAGGTTTATGTTTTCATCAGCCGCCGGCACATTTACCACGCTATGGGTTCCCAAATGTGAGAAGCAGCCAGATGGAGGAGGCAGAAAGTCTAGATCTTATTCTCTCCTGTAACGCCAATACGATCTTGAGAAATCTATTTAACATGAGTTTCCTCCCAATAACTGGGCACACACGTCTCATAGTATTCCTGGAAAATCGTCAGAGGTAGGAGAATGCACAAGACAGCCCCTGAGTGGTGCTATATTTATGATAGTGATTATGATGTCAAACTACTCACGTTTGTTCAGAATAAAGATCTTTCTTGCGCAGTCTCCCCACCGGTCTATGTTGGAGCTGTCTTAAAAAGCATCCAGACCAGGCAGCCGCTAGGGGGCACCTTTCCCCACCGGAAGCTGGCAGTCAGCACCTCATGCGCCATACTGGAACAGTCAGCACCGGCTTTCTTCCTTATGTCCCCAGCACCCAGGTTTGCCAAGGGCCATGGCGTACTCCACTCTGGCTCACTTCTCTGAAACACCGTAAGGTTAAAGGGTTTTGCCTAATTTCTCATCTTCGCCTTTCTAAACGCAAATTTCCTTTCATCTTTCAGAATTCCTCCTCCAAGTTATTGGATTTGCCACTCGCCTCCCGCATTATTCTAAAAGGCAAAATGGAACACCTTTTTTGATAAGGCAATTAACGGTACCGGAAGTCTTTGTTAAACCCTTTGGGGTGTGTTAGCTAGGAAGCCTGTAACCAGTCATGTGCACTGCATTACTACACAGCCGATTTCATATTTGGGTAGAATCTACAGTTCAGTATAAAAGCCCTTTCTCACGGATGATTCCCCTCTCCGTCAACTCATTTCCTATAGGTAAGAGAGAACAGAGCTCAGCTATGTGTATCTGGGAACATGAGATCGTATATAAAATCTGCTGCCCCCAAGGCCCTCCAAGTTCCTCCAGAAATCCAGTTAGGATTTAACATGAGCTGCTTTTCGGTCATCAGTTAACCCTTACTTTGAAGAATCTCCATCTCCTTCAGGTAACCGTCATCACGCAATAACTGTGATACTTTGCAACTAAGAATATATAAAACTTGCTTGATTTTCTTGGAAAGAAGAGTATACTCTTATTTTCTCTATGATTCAGATTGTACAGTTTATGTTGAATAAAGATCATGAGACTCTATCACTTCCTTTTTTTTTTCTTTCTTTTCTAATCCAGGTGTAACTAACATACAGGGTTTATGTTAGTTTCAGAGTACAACATAATGATTCAACAATTCTCTATGTTACCCAGTGACCACCACAGTAAGCACAGTGACCCTCTATCCCCAGACATTATTACCATCGTACTGAATATATTACCTATGCTGAACTTTTCGTCTTTGTGACTTACTTATTTTGTCACTACAATGTGCTATCACCTTACACCTGTCAGAGTGGGTAGAATCCAAAAAGACAAAAACTGACAAATGTTGCGAGGATGTAGAGAAAAAAGACCCCCATATGCCTTTGGTAGGACTGTAAACCGAAGCCGCCACTGTGCAAAACAGTTATGGAGGTTCTTTTAAAAACAGAATTACCATATGATTCAGTAATCGCACTACTGAGTATTTACCCAAAGAAAGCAAAAACACTAATTGGAAAAGATACATGCACCCCTATGTTTATTGCAGCATTATTTATAATAGCCAAGATATGGAAGCATCCCAAGTGGTCCATCAATAGATGAGTGGATAAGGAAAAATGTGGTGTGTGTGTGTGTGTGTGTGTGTGTGTGTGTGTGTGTATATATATATTCTCAGTCACAATAAAAAAATGAGATCTTGCCAGACTCTTATGCTTTCAACGCAAAGATGTCCAAATAGTCTAAGAAATTCATTTCTGTATTAGAGAAAAATATAAAAAATATATATTAAAGATGTATAATGTAATAAGATATATGTGTTATCTGTTGAGAGGAACACATTACTTAATGAAGAATCAACTTGCCTGTATATTAATGTCTTAGCAAAATTCCTTTTGCCCTAGAAACAAAGGTTTAAACAGAATAGTTAGCTTTGTAGTCCTGCCTGGGATCTTATTGTCCTAAGAGAGACAATAGATCTAGAGAAGGTCCTAGAGAAGTGGCCTCTAAGCTGTATAGGCCAGGAATGCCTCTAAGCTGAATACAGCTTGTTGCAGTGCTCCTGAAAGATTATTCAATGATTCAAATAATGGATATTGACATTCAAAAATAAAGAGAGCTTATCAAGGTCATTAGCATCATCTATGTGAATATTTTGAGGTTCAGCCTTTTAGATTTCTTAAGTTACATTATTATGACAATCTTTTTAACAGGATTTTAAAGGGTTTTTTTAAATTTTTTTAATGTTTATTTTATTTTGAGAGAGACAGAGTGTGAGCCGGGGAGGAGCAGAGAGAGAGCAGACACAGAATCCGAAGCAGGCTCCAGGCTCTGAGCTGTCAGCACAGAGCCCAACGTGGGGCTCAAAGTCACCAACGGTGAGATCATGACCTGAGCCGAAGTCAGATGCTCAACCGACTGAGCCACCCAGGCGCCCCCTTTTTTAACAAGATTTTAAAAATCTTCATGTCTTCATGTCTTTACTTTATGTGGTCTTTTCTCAAAAAAATTTATAGTGTCCTACTCCTTTGTGGGTAGGACAGAACTAAGACATCCCGATCTTACTTAAGGACTCCTGGGGCGGCAGGGGGGACGTGGCCAAGGAGCCAAGGCTGAAAGCTCCAGCGGAAGTGGATGGTTCAGACACGACAACTTCAGGCACCTCTGTGAGGGCTCACTGCCAAGGAGGCCCGAGTGCCTGTTTAGAGCTGATTTCACTCTAGATCTTACAAGCACCCTGGCCAATAACAGCAAGCATTTGTGTCTTCAATTGTGCACCTATCCGTCTGACTTTCTGCTAGCACTGGCCTTTTATCTCTAGAGAAACCCAGTGTACTACGTGTTGTTAACAGGCACATGACCATCAGAAGCAAGGAAAATATCATGGCTCAGGCAGAGGAGCTGAGCAGGCTGGTGCCTGAAGGGGCAGTCTTGCGTCTCCCCGAGCAGACTCCAGGTATCAGGGGCAGGGACCGGCTGAGGTGGGCACAAGAGTGGGCACACTGCTGAGGTGGGCACAAGAAAGCGCTCAGCTGGATGAGTAACTGCTGGAAAGCTGGGTGATGGATGCATGACACATGTCCCAGTGCTGCTGGGCCATTATGAGGACCTGTCCTCCTGCTCAGTTTCAGTCACCTTTCTGTCTCCCAAAGAAGGAAACATGCATTATGGTGGGGGTGTGGTAACTTCAGGGGATGGCCTGCAGACTGCTGTATCTGGACGCAGAAGGCAGATGTGGGAGATGTGGGACAGGTCAGTGATAGCTGTCCAGAGTGCCATAGGGCAGTGATACTGTCCAGATGCAAGGAACAAGCGAAAAAGGTGAATGGAAGTGGTCGGGGAGGGAGGGCAGAGTAGGGGATAGAGTCGTGGGGAAGGGAAGGACAGGGTGATGGGGGAGGGGGAGGGGCAGATTAGTGGGGGAAGGAGAGGGCACGGTGGTGGGGGAGGGGAGGGCAGGAGGGTAGGGATGGGGTGGACAATGTGAGAACAGTGGAGGCGATCCCCCCACTTCTCTGTTTGCCTAAAGAAGGTGGCTAGACTAAGTGAAATTTGCCATGCCTCCTCAGTCTAAACATATACGCTTCCAGACTCTAGAAAAATGCTTATTTCTGAGGAGTCACCAGAAGCTTACTTTGGCTAAGAGCTCATCTAGCACGCCCTCGTCTGTGTATGTTTTGGAGCTCCTGGGTCAGGCAGGTAGGTGAGTCCAGAGTTGGTCAGCCAAGCCTGGCTGGCTGGAAATGGCACTGAAGGGCACTACTGGAGGCCAGAGGGGGAGACCAGGCACTGAGTAGGGTCCCTGGCAGATAAGGTTGGCACAGCCATCAGGTACACGCTGGGCTCTTTCCCTGGCAGATAAGGTTGGCACAGCCATCAGGTACATGCTGGGCTCTTCCCCATAAGGGGGATGGATGTGGATCTGCCTTCATGGAGCACAGCATCTAACGGGAAAAATCAGAATGTAAACATTTGCTCCTGTAAATTACTCCATAATTAAAGGTCACAATACTGGCAAGGGGAAAATGATGGACTTGAACAATCAGGGAGGGCCTTTCTCTTTGAGACCTCCAGGCTGAGTGGAGGAGTTGGTTAGACAAGAGGGGCTTGGAAGGGAGAAGTTGGGGCCGTATTTGTGAAGACCAAGTCAAAGAAGAGGTTGGTGATCTGGGGACCTGAGAACAGCTGGGGCCAGATCAGGGGACTGATAGATTCAGTTAGGAATCCTGGTTTATCCTTCAACAGAGGAGGTGCCCATACCATCTGCTCTTGGTCAAGGAGCAATGAATAAGAAGAAGAAACTGAGTGACCCAGGCAACATACCAAGGAGTTGGATCAAATGGAGAGAATGGAATACCAACAACTGCTAGAACCTCCCTCTGTCCAGACCACTGGTCCCACTCACTCCTGGAGCACCTGTTCTTCCAAAGACCTTGTTGAAGACCATCCCTCCCTGGTCTCCCTTGTCAGCAGGCCATCTAGAAACGGCAACAAAAGATGCTGGGACTTCTGTGCATTGTGTGATCCACTTAGTCATAGAAAGGGTGGTCAAAGTCACTGTTTTATACAAATTAAGAAACTCAAGTCTACTTTAGAGAGTCATGCTGAGTTGACAGTCAGCTCACATTGGATTGACATGCCCACCTTTCTGCTCTACTTTCATCAGTCAGGGCCACAGTGGACTCTGCTAAGGCCATGTCATGGGATCCATCAAATGGGAGGGCTCAGTTCCAAGGGCACTGGCCAAGAAATGTTGGCTGGTCTCAGATGTCATCAGTGGAAATCTTTCCCATGCACAGTGCTTCACTGGTTCTCATACACAAGCCAAAATCCTCCCAGTCACCCTCCATCAAGCACCCTGGGACCCTATGCCATGTAGCACATGCTCAACTGCATTAAGAAGGAGCAGTTCAGCAAGTGGTGCTGGGAAAATTGGACAGCGAAATGCAGAAGAATGAACCTGGACCACTTTCTTACACCATACACAAAAATAAACTCAAAATGGATGAAAGACCTCAATGTAAGACAGGAAGCCATCAAAATCCTCGAGGAGAAAGCAGGCAAAAACCTCTTTGATCTTGGCTGCAGCAACTCCTTACTCAACACGTCTCCAGAGGCAAGGGAAGCAAAAGCAAAAATGAACTACTGGGACCTCATCAAAATAAAAAGCTTCTGCACAGCGAAGGGAACAACCAGCAAAACTAAAAGGCAACCGACAGAATAGGAGAAGATATGTGCAAACGACATATCAGATAAAGGGTTAGTATCCAAAATCTATAAAGAACTTATCAAACTCAACATCCAAAAAACAAATAATCCAGTGAAAAATGGGCAAAAGACATGAATAGACACCTCCAAAGAAGACATCCAGATGGCCAACCGACACATGAAAAAATGCTCAACATCACTCATCATCAGGGAAATACAAATCAAAACCACAATGAGATACCACCTCACACTTGTCAGAATGGCTGACATTAACAACTCAGGCAATAACACATGTTGGCGAGGATGCAAAGAAAGTGGATCTCTTTTGCATTGTTGGTGGGAATGCAAGCTGGTACAGCCACTCTGGAAAACAGTGTGGAGGTTCCTCAAAAAACTAAAAATAGAACTACCCTATGACCCAGCAATTACACTACTAGGTATTTATCCAAGGGATACGGGTGTGCTGTTCGAAGGGACACATGCACCCCCATGTTTATAGCAGTGCTATCAACAATAGCCAGAGTATGGAAAGAGCCCAAATGTCCATCGATCGATGGATGAATGGATAAAGAAGATGTGGTATATATATATTCAATGGAGTATTACTCGGCAATCAAAACGAATGAAATCTTGCCATTTGCAACTACGTGGATGGAACTGGAGGGTATTATGCTAAGTGAAATTAGTCAGAAAAAGACAAATATCATATGACTTCACTCATATGAGGACTTTAAGAGACAAAACAGATGAACATAAGGGAAGGGAAACAAAAATAATATAAAAACAGGGAGGGGGACAAAACAGAAGAGACTCATAAATATGGAGAACAGAGGGTTACTGGAGGGAGTACAGGAGGGGGGATGGGCTAAATGGGCAAGGGTCACTCAGGTTCTACTCCTGAAATCATTATTGCACTATATGCTAACTAATTTGGATGTAAATTTAAAAAAATAAAATAAAATAAAATAATAAACCCAAATTAAAAAAAAAAAAAGAAGGAATGATCCCCAGTCACCGTTGCTGTTAAGAAACAATAAAATTAGCAAACAAAGCAAGTGCACTCAGTGCGTAGTTTGCAATGGCCAGCACGGACTCTGACCAAGTCGCAAAGTGAATCTCATTGAAGAATCACTCCCAGCAACTCATGGATGTGGCTTTTCCCCAAAGTAATTAATTCTACTGACGACCCCAAAATGAACAACGTTCATTCCAACCAATGAGGTACAGCAGCTGTATGTTACCAAAGACACCTGGAAGGCTTATATTGGTAAATCCTCATGGCTTTGAAAGTGCTGTTGGAAAATTCCAGCATCCATACTGGCTCTCAGTGCAGCAGAGACCGTGTGGCACATCAGCTCACAGTAAGGACTGAGCGGTACCGAAGACCTGGGGTCTCCTCCTCTACTGACGGGGGGGGGGGGGGCCTGTGCATCAGGAGGGCCCTCCTTTTATAGCACCTCCCTGTGCCCCATGTTCTGCTGACCCCTTCGTGCTCTGGCAAGGCTGGCACACAATGTTGATGGGATGTCTTTCCAGGCAGCCTTAGCAGTCGCTGTGAGGAACCCCTTATGGCAACTCTTCCTCGGAACGGAGGACTACTCATTGGGTTAAGGTTGGACGTGTGAGTGAATACAGTCCAGCCCGTTCAATGACCAGGGCTCTCCCACCCAAGTGGGGGCTGCCTGGTGGAAGGCATGGAAGGCCTCTGTATTACCAACTCAAAACCTAAGACCCACGATTTCCTTCTAAAAACCCTAATTCCCATTTTGGTTCTAAAATGTCTAGGGCAAATAAAGAACAACGGAAATTATATAGCGTTTTCCACAGACCAGTGAAAGACTTGTTCTTTCCTTACTGGGGACCATGTATGTTCTTTATGGTTTAAAAATTATTTAAAAATTCCATGTAGAACGGAAGTGAGTGAGAAGTACGCATGATAAGGAAAAACACTGCTCACATTGGGGAAAAACATTTGAGACATTCCAGAACTTCTGAGACCTACACAGGCAAATGCCATGGCCAACTGTCCCTCTCTTTGCTTTCCACTTAAGGCCATGCTTGTCACACAACACATCACTGTGCTTTCGGTATGCCCTGAATGAGATATATTTGTACTTCGGGGGCAATAGCTGCCCTTGAAAGAATAACCACATTTCTTTTAATTTTTTTAAATGTTTTATTTATTTTTGACAGAGAGAGAGAGAGACAGAGCATGAGCGGGGGTGGGGGAGCAGAGAGAGAGGGAGACACAGAATCTGAAGCAGGCTCCAGGCTCTGAGCTGTCCGCACAGAGCCCGACGCGGGGCTCGAACTCACAGACCGCAAGATCATGACCTGAGCCAAAGTCGGACGCTCAACCGACTGAGCCACCCAGGCGCCCCGAACAACCACATTTCTGTTGGTGTTAGCCAACAGTTTTTTTTCTCCTACATTAAACAACTTATTTGTGAAAAAGCCTTTTCTCACATATGATATTCCACAAAGTATAGCTGCTTAACGAGCAGGGGTGTGATATGTACATCAACCAACCTCAACCTACCTGAAATTTTTAAGGGGGGGAAAAAAAGTCAACACTGATTTTTTATGTGATTGCTCTACTCTTAAAAACCCATTTGCTTTAGCAGAGCGAATTCTTGATTGCATACATTTTCATCCCCATGGCTGTTGGAATACTGGCCTAATAAAATTAAATGTTTCTTGTGTCTTTTGAACAACAGACAATAGGAAGGCTGAGTTCCTTGATTCTATCAACTGTGCTATAGTTATAGTCTATTTACCGTGCAAACATAAAACCTGTTTCTCTTGTTCTGAGGGGCTATATTCCCCACCCCACCCTCATAACAACTTTAAATATAGTTCTTAGCACTTTCTCTCAGTGTGGAGGGAGAAAATGCTAAATCTTATTCATATCTGTACAGATTTCCTGTCGCTGCTGTAATCCATTACCACACACTTAGTGGCTTAAAACAGCACAAGTTCGTTATCTTATACTTCTGGAAGTTAGAAGTTGGACATAAGACTCTCTGGGTTAAAACCAAGGTGGGTGGGGCTGGGTTCATTCTGGGGGCTCTGAAGGGAGGCTATCGTTTTTGCCTTTTCCAGCTTCTAGGGGCCACTTGAATTTCCTGGCAGTGGCCTCCTCCCTCATCTCCAAATTCAGCAACCGCCCCCCCCCCCCCCCCCCCCCCCCCCCCCCCCCCCCCCCGCCTCTCTCCAACCCTTCTGTGGTTACATCTCCTTCTGGTCACACCTGGGAGAGGCCTTCTGCTTGTAAGGGCTTGTGTGATTAGATTGGTCCTTCTGGGTAATCTAGGATAATCTCTCCATCTCAAGGTCACTTACTTTCACCTGTAACCCCAATTCCCTTATGCCATGTAATGTTCCATAGTCACTGGTTTAGGGGATTAGGACGTAGGCACCTCTGTAAAGCCATTTTTTCTGCCTACCACAACATCATTATATATATAATTATGTTTTCAAAATAATGTCCGACCTATAAAAATTGTGTACCCCACAATGCCAAGTATAAGCTCATTATACCAATCTCTATTCTCATAGTCTCAGAAGTGAAAGATGGGAAAGAAAACATCAAGTCTTCACAATCACTATTTAGGAATCAAAGTAAAGCCT